>NC_133124.1:200436555-200747341 GCF_048418815.1 Hemitrygon akajei
ATACAGGGGCCCACGTCAGCTCAGTCAGTCCATGCTGAGGGTGGGTTCACTTTCAGAGTTTCAGCTGTGGGCGAAGCGAACACGTTTCCCCTCTCAGCTGGAGATATTTCTCTTCTGCATTCCAATAAAATTTCTCGCCAATTTTTGCTCCTCTGTCCATTGTAAAGTGAAATAAGTGTTAACGCTGATTTCTGATTTTTAAGGTGAAGGTGAGGAAGAGGGAGGAGAAGAGGAAGGTGGAGAAGAAAATGGTGAAGAGGCAGAAGAAAAAGAGGAAGAAGGTGGTGATGAAGAAGAAGACAAGGAGGATGAGGCCGAAGGTGAGAGTGAAGAGAAGGAGGAGAAGGAAGAGAAGGAAGAGGAGAAAGGAGAGAGTGAAGAGCAGGAAGAAAGTAAAGAGAATGGAGATGCAGATGATGAGAAGAGTTCAACAAAGGATGAAGAAAAGAAGTAGGAGCTGAATAAAGAGAAGTTATAGGGTGTTGAGTTGCAAAATGGGAATCTACCCCAGCCATTCAATCAAATGAGCCAAAGATATAATGCAAAATGATCCAATGAAAGTTTAATGCTTTATGTATTAAGATTGACTCAGCACAAAATGTAAGAAAAATAATGAAATGCTTGTGCAGATTGTAAACATAATGATGTGTAAGCATGGTTAATGAGGAATGCAAGCCATGCAGTGAATACAATTGACATACATGCCAGAAATACTAGAACAATATAGTATTGTCATTATGCAGTAACCATAAAAGCAGGGATGTGCAATTATTTAGAAAAGTTACACAGGACAATATGATATGTTTGCGATAGGTTGAGTCACAATGGATGGTGCAATCAACAATAAATACAACTCTCAACAAATATAGAAAAGTCTAATTTGTTGTACAACCTGAGACACACATTGGCTCTATAGAGTAATACCCTCATGACACACTGAACCAATTTAAGATGCTCACCCATCCTGAAGCATTTTATCAGGTAAAGGCTGAACAATCAAAAGAAAAAGGTGCGGCAAGAACGCAAACCTAGTGACTGAAGCAGAGACCCTGACAACCTATTGGATATGGTTAAGTTAATACATTGCATTTCAAAGGCCTAAGTATCTGCCCAATAGATTGCATTTCAGAGGCCTACACGTGCAAATATCACCAAGGCATCAGGGGAATTTAAATTTGGTTAATGAATTAAATTTGGAAAAAAAGTTACCATGGGTTTGCCATTTTGGAAACACAGACAGTACTCCAGTGTAGCTTCGCTGATGACCTTTGGGTAAGGATGCCTGCTGTCAGAAATTAGCACCCCGTTCAGGGATGGGCAATAAATGCATTCATCCCCATTGAATAGATAAGATCACTGAAAATCTTCCCCAGTTTGATTGAGGCTGAAGTGAACTGTTAGTGGCTTTCCCTGGTAGGTACCCTTCCCTACTGCTTCCCATCCTAAGGACATGGCCAAAATAAATTTTTGTGTGACTCAGGAGCAGGAGTTCTGAGAGAAAAGTCCAATTGGAGCAGTCTTTTTAGGCGGGGTGCCCTGCAACTATCTTGAGCATCTCATTTATACAATGTCTTTAACATACTAGGCTATTTCAGATGAGAGACCTTGACACCGATAACTATGATGAGATTTTAGCTAGTAGATGCCCTTTTAAAGGAAGAGAGAGAGAGCTGGGGAGACAAACCCAGAGTGCAGGTACTTGACAGTCAAGATGGCAGCCATCAATGGTAATGGTCAAAATTCCAAGGCCAATATTAGCAAGCTAACTTCTCTACACTGCATTGAATTATGATGGATGCTAATTTTTATCTTGTCTTTGATTCATGGAGATGAAAAAGCTGCAAGAGCAAGGACAAATAGTCAAGCCATCAAGGCGGTCCATTTTTGCTGTGCTGCAACTAAGCCAAATGACCCCAAAGAACTAAACTCCACTGCTTCCTAAAACCCCCGCAACAAGGACCGGAAAAAAGAGTCCTGTGAAGTCATTCAACAATTTCCCATGTACCTCACATGCTGACTCACAGCAGCCCTGCCAGTTCCATTTTCCTCATTTGCAGCCAATCACTGTCTGGTATTGGATAATAATCCTCAGGGAATGGATAAGCAGGTTCTTGGTTAATGAATATGAAACACATCCTGACTGTTGCTAAAGTAAATTATTTGCCCATATACATAGAGACATAGAAAACTAAGCAGATGTAGGCTATTAGATTCTGCAATTTTGTTTCATTGCTCTGTACAATGTTTGATAACCATCTACCTGAATACAACATTCATCATCTCTCTCCAACCACTCAATGCCTTTTGTGCCTAGAAATTCATTCATCTCTTTCTTAAATATATTCACTGACCTGGCATTTAGAGCTGACCGTGGTGCTAAATTTCACAGGTTCATCATCTTCTGAATGAATAAATTTACAAAGATAAAGATAAATATTGGCTTTGTCACGTGTACATCAAAACACACGGTGAAATAAGTTGTTTTGCGGCATTAACCAACACAGTCTGAGGATAGTGTTGGGGGCAGCCTGCAAGTGTTGCCATGCTTTTGACACCAACAAAGCATGCCCACAATTCACTCACCCTAACCCTAACTAGATGCAATGGGGAGAATGTATTAACTCCTACAGGCAGTGGTGGGACTCAAACCCTGATCGGTGATTGCTGGTACTGTAGAGTGATTGCCGTAACCATTACTGTGTTACCCAGTCTGATCCTAAACATTTTACCCCATATTCTGATACTGTGGCTACTTATTCTATCCAGGGGAAACATCTTTCCTGCATCCAAAATATCCAGCCCTGTGATAACTTTGTAGGTGTCAATTAGATCTGCACTCATTCTTGTGAACTCTAGTGAAACATGTGACCAAAAATGTCCTTGTTTGTTTGTTTGTTTGTCTGTCTGTCTATCTATCTATCTATCTATCTATCTATCTATCTATCTATCTATCTATTTATTTATTTATTTATTTATTTATAGCAGCCCGTCCAACCCAGACATCCATCTGGTCAACCTCTGCTACACTCCTTCTGGGGCAAGTCTACCCTTTTTCACAAAGACAGTTTGAAAGTGCAGACAGTACTCCTGTGTGGTCTTTTCAAGGCCCTTTAGCAAGACATCTGTGCTCCTGTACACAAATCCTCTTGATATGAAGTGTAACATAGGTGTCAAAGGTTATGGGGACGAGGCAGGAGAATGGGTTTAGGAAGGAAAACAAATCAGCCATGATTAAAAGGCAGAGTAGACTCAATGTGCGAAATTGTTTAATTTTGTTTCTATCTCTTTTGCTCTATGATCCAATATGCCACTTGCTTTCTTAACCATTGCTGGTGAGAGAGTAGTCTTAGGTCACAAAATGACATTGACAGGCTGGTAAATTGGGGATAGCAGATAGAAACTAATCCTGCTAAGTGCATGGTGAAGTGCTGTGGGTGGTTTAAAATGTGACTGGGAAAGGAGATACACTAGGGTGTTGCCTGGGATGGAACATTTCAATTATAAGGTGAGACTGATAGGCTGACTTTGTTTCTCTCAATGCAGTAGAGGCAGAAGGGTAATCTGATAGATCTACAGAAATTACTGAGAGGTGCAGATAAGGAGATACTTTTCCCATGGTTGAAGTGTCTAAGACTAGATGGTACAGGTTTAAGGTGAGAGATAAAATATTTAGAGGAGATCTGTGAAATAACTTTTTCATGTAGGATATGTTTGCAGTCTGGAACACACTGCTTGAGAGTTAGTGTAGGCAGGTACTCTTACACAGTTGCAAAATATCTGGATGAAAATATGAATTGCCAAGGCTTTGTAACTTATGGCCATGTACCAGAAAATGTGATTATTGTTACTTGATGGTGAGTATAGATTTGGTGAGATGAAGTGCCTGTTTTTGTGGCTTATGACTCTATGGCTCCTTGACTCTATGACTGATGTGTAAAATCAGCCAAGTCTCTTTGTACAACAACACTTCCCAATTTAACCATTTAACCATTCTGATTTCCCAAGATTTAAACTTTATTTATTTGCCATGTACATTTACATGTATTAAAAGCTTGCTGTGGTGTGTTGGCCCAATATGCAACAAATATTGTATCTGCCAGGTTTTCCCTGTGTAAAATAACAACTTTTAGACCATGCCACAGGTTTTAATTTTACACAGACATCTCTTATGTAGAAGTTTATCAAAGCTTTTCTTGACATCTCTATATATCACAACCGTAAGTTTTCCTGTATATACTCTACCAGTTACAACCTCAGACTATACCAGAAGTTTTGGAAAAAGTAATTTCACTTTGTGCAATCCTGTTGTTAGTTTCCATATGCTTTGTTATGTCATCCCTGAATCATTGTCTCTCACATTTTCCTACCTACTTACAGACTATATTCTTTTCCCTTTCTTATTTTTAAAGGTTGGATTACATTTGTAACCCTACAATTTATAGAAACTGTTCCAGGTTTCCAGAAATTAATAACGAATGCATCAGCGATTTCTGCTGCTACCTTCTTTGGAACTCTGGAAGCGGAATACCAGGATTTGAGGATTTAATAACTTTAAGTGCTATTAATTTCTTCAGCCTTATTTCCTTTCTAATTCTACATTACTTAAGTCCATCACTTTTATTATATTCTAAGGTTTCTTAAATTTCTAGGAAAATACTTATATCCCTTTTTGTAATGCCAGAACCAAAGAGTTTGTTCAACTGTCATGCCCCAGTGAAGAAAACTAAACTCATGCTGATCAATTTAAATTTGTTTACACATTTCTATCCATATTTAATCTTGCACATAATCAATCACCTACTCCGTTTCATTGGGCGATGAAATTTAACTTCCAAGTCAGGAATAGTTTTGTTTTAAATTGAAGCATTTTGGAGCATATTCTGACCAGGTTAGTCATCCCCAACACGGATGGCTGTAATACTGATTCTATTCCCTCATTCTCTTGAGATACTGTGCTTACATTGAATGCTTGAGCAATTTTGAATGATTAATCAAGGACGTGCACATCAGCCAGACTTTTAAACAATCCAATAGTATATTGTAAAGAAAATAATCATTTGAATACAAATCAAAATTCTGAGGGAGCTCTTTAGGTCTATGCTCACTGCTCCAACTCAGTGCCTCTTCACAATCAATAAAATAATTCGGGAGCATTCTCATTGAGAGTTTGTTTACTTCTCTTTAGGCCTGTTTACTGTTATCAGATAATTATATTCATCTCATGTTTCCTTATGACAAAGGAGGAAGTCATTCAGGCTGTGTTCCACATTAATTCCCACAGCAAAGTCACTGTTCCCTCCTTCTATTTTTGCAAGCTACTTTCTCTCATCTGCTCATCAACTCTGTCCTCAATAGTATGATTTCCCACATATTTAGCAAGTGGGATAAAGCCTGAGCACCTAGAGGGAATCCATATGGTCAAAAGGGTAACTTGCAAGTCCACTCAAAGTAGGAATTGATACTGTGTTGTACTGTCATGAGGAATTTTACCTTGGAGTTCACAACATTGACTGGATTCAGCATGAATCCTCATGCCTACGCATCAAGAAACTGTTAATGCTTCAGGTCTGAGATCTTTCATCAGAACTAGCATTAAGGCAACTTAGAGCATCAGTAAAAATGAGAGTGGGAATCAAAGGGAAAACATTCCAATGCTTTGCACAAAAGATGGCTGTAGCTTTGGACCTCAGAAGTGGAGGTGTCTGCTAATGATTAGAAACTTGTCAGAAAAGGAAATAGTTCACTCTTGCACTCAGAGAAACTTATGCAATATTTGAGTGTGCGACAAGGAATATTCACACTACCCATGTTTTGACCAATGAAAGGGCGAGTCTGACTACCACCTCACACATTCAATGGCTCTGACATTGCTGACTCCTCTTGCCACTCAGCAGAATTTATGTTGGCTACATGTCAAAGCCCTACTTGTCATAGGGTGTCCTGCAGTAGGTAGCTTTCTTCCTAACATCTCATAAACTTGTGCCTCATCAACAAGGCACATCCGGAGTGTGATAAAATGTGCTTGCTTGGATGTGTACTGTTCAAATAACACAGATGAAGCATGACCTCATCCAAGACAAAGAACTTTGCTTGACTGGAAATATATTCACCTGTCTAAATATTGAAGACTCAAGATTGTTTAATGTTATTTCCAGTACACAAGTGTAAAAGAGAACAGAGTAATTGTTATACTGCATCTGAATCAGTACAGAAATAAGCACAATAACAATGAATATTTAAGATAACTTACAGTATATACATAGACGGATTGTCACTTGGCTCAGGAGTTGCTGCACATAAGGTGTACAATAGAAAATGATGAAGTAGTGGTGATTGGGGAGTGGAGGTGTTGGTCAGCCTTACTGCTAAGGGAGAGTAGTTGTCTTTGATTCTGGTAGTCCTGGTGTGGATGCTACATAGCCTCCTCCCTGATGGGAGTGGAACAAATTGTCCATGAGCAAGGCGTGGGGAATCCTTTTGATGCTATTGGCCCTTTTCCTGCACCTTTATGTATATAAAACCATAAGACTATAAGATACAGGAGCAGAATTTGGCCATTTGACCCATTGGGTCTGCTCCGCCATTTCATTATGGCTGATCCACTTTCCCTTTCAGCACCAGTCTTTTGGCTTATCCTCATATCCCTTCATGCCCTAACCAATCAAGAATCTATCAAACTCTGCCTTACATATACATAAAGACTTGGCCTCCACAGCTGCCTGTGGCAAAGGATTCCATAGATTTACCACTCTCTGGCTAAAGAAATTCCTCCTCATCTTTGTTTTAAAATGACACCCTTCTATTCTGAGGCAGCGTCCTCTGATCTTAGACTTTCAGGAAGTCCCACAGGAGACATCCACATCCACTCTATCAAGGTCTTTCACCATTCAATAGGTTTCAATTAGGTCACCCCTCATTCTTCTGAATTCTAGTAAATACAGGCCCAGAGTCATCAGACGTTCTTGATATGATAAGCCGGTCAATCCTGGAATAATTTTCGTGAAACTACTTTGAACCCTCTACAGTTTCAGAGTGTCCTTTCTAAAATAAGGGCTCACAATACTCTAAGTGAGACCTCACTAGTGCTTTATAAGGTCTAAACATTACATCCTTGCTTTTATATTTTAGTCCTTTTGAAATGAATGCTAGCATTGCATTTGCCTTACTTGCCATCGACTCAACCTACAAATTAACCTTTAGGGAATCTTGCACAAGGACACCAAAGTCCCTTTGCACCTCAGTGCTTTGTATTTTCTTTCCATTCAGAAAATAGTCAACCCTTTCATTTCATTTCTTCTACTAAAGTGCATGACCATACACTTTCTGACACTATATTCCATCTGCCATTTCTTTGCCCATTCTCCCAATCTGCCTAAGACATTATGTAGCCTCTCTTCTTCCTCAAAACTACCTGCCCCTCCAACTATCTTTGTATCATTCACATACTTTGCAACAGGCCATCAATTTTGATATCCAAAGCATTGACATATAATGAAAAAAGAATTGGTTCCAAAACAGAACCCTGTTGAACACCACTAGTCACCAGCAGCGAACCAGAAAAACCTCCCTTTATTCCTACTCTTTGTCTCCTGCCAATCAGCTACTGCTTTATCCATCATAGAATCTTCCCTGTAATACTATAGGCTTGTAACTTGTTAAGCAACCTCATGTGTGGCACCTTGTCAAAGACCTTCTGAAAATCCAAGTACACAACATCAACTGATTCTCCTTTGTATATTCTGCTTGATGTTTCTTCAAAGAATTCCAGCAGATTTATCAGGCAAGATTTTCTCTTGAAGAAACCTTGCTGGCTTTGGCCTACTTTCTCATGTGCCTCCAAGTACTCCAAAATCACACCTTTAATAATTGACTGCAACATCTTTCCAAACACTGAGGACAGATTAACTGAACTATAATTTCCTCTCGTCTGCCTCTCCCCCTTCTTGGAGAGACATTTGCAACTCTCCAGTCTTCTGGAACCATTCCTGAATCTAGTGATTCTTGAAAGATCATTACTAATGCCTCCACAACTTCTTCAGTCACCTCTTTCAGAACCCTGGGGTGTACAGCATCTGGTGCAGGTGACTCATCTTCCTTAAGATATTTCAGTTTCCCAAGACCCTTCTCCCTAGCAATGGTACCTTCACACACTTCATAATCCCTGACACATGGAACATCATACTGCTAGTGTCTTCCAAAGTGATGCAAAATACTTACTCAGTTCATCCGCTATTTCCTTATTGTCCCCTATTAGTACCTCTCCAGCATTGTTGTCCAGCTGTCCAATATCCACTCTCGCCTCTCTTTTACACTTTATCTATCTGAAGAAACTTTTGGTATCCTCTTTATATGTCCTTCATGGCCACCACTACACTTTAGCAGGGGTGTGGAATCTAAACAATACACTGTAGTTATTCACCAAAACCTCAAGTGTAGTACCTACCAAACCTATGATCTCTGTCATCAAAGGCAAGGACAGAAAGCACTTGGGAGCATAAACCTGCAGTTACCTCATGTACCACTTTCACTTGGAATTCGTCACTGAGTCTAAATTGTTGCAATACATGCTCCAGAAGGATTGTTGCCATTCAAGAAGTTGACTCATCTTCACCTTCTCAAGGGTACTTAGTGATGGAAATTAATTTGACCCTGCCAGCAATGTCCTCATCCCGTGAATGGAAATAAACAGAACTGTCAGAACAAGCATCAATATTTGACTGTTGAAGGGTGAAATTGTGTCTGGTGCCCTCTCGATGACACTTGCATGTTGATTTAAAGTGAAGAGAGCGTAGGTCATATGTATGACAGTATCTAATATCCCCTTTACATTGGAACTTAGGCCCAAGATTGACACAGAACCTGGTACAACTTTGAGCTGCATCCTGAAGGCCAGCCTTCACACGATAGCCTTCAGTTACACATGGTGCCGAAATTTATGTAGGCACCCCTTGCTGAATGAATGAGGGATTTGAGATCATCTCATTTTATAGAATCAGACCAGAATTTCAAACAAGACTGGACTTGATGAAAAACATTGCTGAATTGCCTGCTTCTCCCTCAGTTAATCAACCAATAGAAATCTGGCTAAAATCACCCCATTTCAAAGTTCAATGTCAATTTATTTTCAAAGTACATATATGTCCCTATATACCACCTTGAGATTCTTTTTCTGGCAGGCATTCATAGCAGGACGAAGAAATGCAATAGAATCAATGAAAATGGCACACAAAGATTGACAAACAACCAAAGTGCAAAAGAAGACTAGCTATGCAAATGCAATAAATAAATAAATAAACAAACAAACAGCATCAGTTGTAGAGTCCTTGAAAGTGAATTTATAGGTTGTATTCATTGATCAGTTCAGTATTGTGGTGAGTGTAGTTATCCATGCTAGTTTACGAGCTTCATCTTTGAAGGGTAATAACTGTTCCTGAACTCGGTGGGACTGAAGGCTCCTGTACTCATTTCCTGATGGCACTTGAATCATAAACTGCCTTCATACCCCTGAAGGCCATTTGCAGTCAAAACATGAACCTCAATTAGGAGCCTTAGGCTTTACTGTAAGGAGGAAGAATATAGGGTAGATATAAAGCACTCGGAGCATCAAGAACATATCACAGTGCAACTGCACACAGGCACTCCAGCCCAGAGTCACATTCTCTACCTCCGCCCAATTAAAAGACAAATATTGACAATGTGAAGTAATCCTCAATGCACTAATAATGCTAGATATTTTTAACATTGTTGGTCTGTTGTCTTTATTCATTTTTGGCATAATTGCTGGTAATTCTGAATTGCCCTTGAGAAGGCAGTGACCACCCATCCTTCTTAAGCTGCTGCAGGCAGGCCTGGTGCTTTTGGAACAGAAGTTCTAGTGTTTAGATACAGGCACAATGAAGACCAAGTGATATGTTTCCAAGTCAATGTGGTGTGCATCTTGGAAAAGAATCTGCCCTGTTGGCTTTTCATTAAGGCCATTGGTGCTATCAGAGAGTTCCTGGGTTTTGGATGGAAAACAGGTGCCACTGTGCACTGATGATAAAGAAAAAAATACGATAAAGAGTCCATAAAATGGGCTGTTTTTGTCTGGGATGGTGTTGAGATACAGTACTTGAGTATTGTTGGTGCTGTACTCAACCAGGCAATTAGAGAGATTTCCACCATGTCCCTGACTTGTAGATGAGGTGATGAGGAATGGAGTCACAACACAGAAATTGCACATGAAGGAAGGAATCTCTGAAGATGGTTGGGTTAGAGCACTGTCCTGAAGCTCATTGGCAGTGATATCCTATGGATATTGTCTGAGCCAATTAGTTTTTGCTATATCCAGACTTCCCAGCCATTTCTTGATGCCATGTGAAGTGATTCCTAGTGGCTGAGACCAGCTTCTGTGATTTTGGAAGCCCAGATGAATCATCTCTTCGACAGTTCTGGCTGAACATGGTTGTGAATAATTCAGCAGTTTTGAACAGCATTCACACACTGAGCCTTGTCATGGCTGAGATGTTCTCGGAGTCTCCTCCTCCTCCCATTAGCAGTTTAATTGGTATCATGTTACGACGCCACCCCCATTCATGACCAGATGTGGTAACACCTGCAGAGATTCAGTCTGATCTGCTCACTGTGACAAGGCTCATCTCAGTTTTTGTGTGATGTTTTTGTTGTTTACCCTACACTCCAGTTTCACTAGGCTGGCATCTCATCATTTATTATCTGATACTGTTCCTGACAGGTGCTTTTGCTCTACCTATTCAACTAGCACTTATCCCCTGGAAAGATAGCAACAGCAAAGTGAAAACCTGCCAGGCCTCGCGGTTACATACTCTGACGATGTGCCTATCTGCTGCTGCAGGAGGATTGCAGTGCCTCATGGATACTGTTCTAAATCTACCTCATTTCCCATGATTATAGTGACAGGGCTGTCCACAGCATTCACAAGGATTGTGTAGTCATCACCCCAACCAATCATTTTTCACAGCACAGAAACAGGCCTTCCAGCCCATCTAGTCCATGTCAAACTATTATTCTGCTAGCCCTATGAACCTGCTCCCAGATTTTAGCCTTCCAAATCCTTTCCATCCTTGTACTTACCCAAATTTCTCTTATATATTGCAATTGAACTCCTATCCACCACTTCTGCTGGCAGCTCGTTCCACATTGTCAGCAGCCCCTGAATGAAGATCCCCCTCATGTTTCCCTTAAGCATTTAATCTTTAAACCAATGACTTCTAGTTCTTGCCTCACCCAAAGTCAATGGAAGAAGCATTTTGCATTTACACTATCTTTACCACTCATGATTTTGTATACCACTGTCAAATCTCCCCTAATTCTCTCATGCTCCAGGAACTGAGATTCTAACCTATCAAACCTTTCCTTATAACTCTGACTAGTGGTGATGGACGTTGAAGTCCGTCACCCAGTGTACATATTATGTCTTATTACCGTCAAAGTAAGTAGGATAAGTTTAATTAATTTTCATATTGCAGATTGCTTAACAATATGAGAGACATTTCTTCCATGAATATTACATGTAGTCCTCTGCATAACTGATAAGCATTTAATTCTAACGGTGCAATATTTACACCTCATGCCACCTCCTCTTCCCTGGTGGTTGGCGACCTTGTTATACATTAATCAGCTGTGGGCATCTTTGTGGTGAATCTCCATCTGTAGCGTTTGTACCTCAGCCTTCTTCAACCATCTGCTCCATTCTGGTGGAAGGAACCCCACCATCTGCTCTTGAATCTGTATTCCTTGCATGAAGGTGGCACCAGTCATTAAATCAAATGCACATCATGGAAAAGGGCAGCTTGGCTCATCTAGCTGTGTCAGTGTTGATTCTGCACCTTCACCTCAACTTATTTCACCCTGGCAGCTGTGTTCTCATTACCCACCAAAATTCCTGTAAGTCCATCTCTGCTATCTGCCTCGAATAGTTTCTGTGAAACCATTCTCCCCATTCTCCAGGGAAAACTGTTTCTCCTGAATTCCAGACTGGATTAAGGCCTTCCATTGCCTGGAGTTTACCATGGATGCTGCATCCCAGCTAACTGCATGAAATACAAGCCAAGTAAGCTGTTGCCCTCGTAGCAGGCTTCTCCTTTCTACACAGCTGATGAATCAAAAGGAACGGACAGATATATTTTGACACCAGCGATGTCACAGGAGTTACCAGTCAGTGTTGAATTCAATGTAGGACTGCCTTAGGGAACTCCAGCTCCGGATTTTTCAAAGGGTTTACTCCCGAAGCCTTCTCCATAAGTGAGTATAGATGCAAAGTAGCGAGGTTTGAGGTCAGAGATTTCCTTCTCCTAGATGAGCAAGGGTGATGAGGCCGATCTGCCCAAAGCAGATGGTTTTATGGTGCAAGTAACCTACCTTTTTCCCTTCTGTCAGTAGAAATGGTTCTGCTGGGCTTAGTAGCTAAGTGAATGGCAGGAGCTGGACTTTGTTGCCAGAGGCTATTTGAGCGGCATGCTCAAATGGCTATTTCATACTTCTGATCCCTGTTTTATTCAGAAACGTCTTCTTTTACGTCTATCATATTAAATCATACATTTAATACTTCCGTCTGCAGTTGGCTAGAATTATTGAAACCTTGAAATCTCAGTCAATACATATTCAGTTTTGAAGTCTTAATGGGTAATCCATTTGACTGATTTATGTAATACTCTGAACTCCTGCATATCTCTCTCCTGCAGAATCACTTGAAATCGACATTTTTGTCATCCAACAATGTCAAAATGCTTTTTCTCATGATTGTTAGTAGTTGATTAATTCAATGTTTAATTTTGTTGCCAACACTTTTATCCTCTTGGTATTAATTGGTCAGATGGAGAATGGAAGGAAATCCTGATGAGCAAACATTAATTACTAGCTACCAAACTTCTTCAATAGCTATCAGGTTATATTCGATAAACTTAACAGAGATATTCAATTTCACTTTCTCTAGTATTGTATATTGCCAATGACATTCATAATATAAACTCCTCTACAATGGTGAAACCAAATGCAAATCGGTAAATGCTTTGTAGAACAGCTCTGTTCTATCCACGTGGGTGGCCTTACCTGTCCCTTCATTCTCCATTTCACTTCCACTCTGACCTCTCTAATCTGTGTTCCAATGAAGCCAAGGAAAGTTTCAGATATAGGACTGAATCTTCTGTCTGAGTACATCACATCCTTTGGGATTAAGTATCAAACTTAACAATCATAGATTATGCTCTTTTTCTATTTGTACAATGTAACTGGACATATCTGCTGTAAGTATGTTTTATCTCTAAGATTAACTTATTTCCCTCTCAAAAGCCAAGGCTTTACAGCATTCTATGTTTTGTTTTAGGCTTCAGTAAAAGCTCTGGCCATCATTTCATGGTTTTTTCATTTACTTTTGGTTGTTTTTGTTCAATAGGTGCATTTAATGTCAGAGAAATATATATAATATACATCCTGAAATTCTTTTTCTTCGCAGCCATCCATGAAAACAGAGGAGTGCCCCAAAGAATGAATGACAGTTAAATGTTAGAACCCCGAAGCACGCCCAGCTCTCTTTCCCATACACAAGCGGCAGCAAGGGATGACCCCTCTCCCCCACCAGCAAAAAAAGCATTGACGCCCCCCACCAAGCACTCAAATGTGCAGCAAAGCATCAATAATGACATCGACTTGCAGTAACCCAAAGTCTACTTGTTCAGCCGGTATTCAACACACCATAGGCTCTAACTGCCATTAACCTATTAGCTAGTCTATAAACCAGAGGATCACTCAATAAACCTAATCTTACCCTATCAGAGACACTCTGTCCTTCCTTGCCCCACAGAATGCATTAAATTTTCCAATGGAGTTTAAAAAAATGTATATATCAGATGCATTTATCTGAAAATTTGGCTTTAAGTTCCTATTCCTGTTGAAATGAATGGAAGTGTGCTGGATAAAGTGAGGATATTCTCTGAATTGTTCAGGAAGGAGCTGAAAATGCTGATTTCTTCCAGCATGCAGTACTAAAGTGATTATATAGTAAGAAAGTTAGTTGTGATTTGTTTTTAGTAAACCAACATGGGACTAGGACTATCTTAGGCAGAAAGTTTTCAAGAAATATTCTTTGTTTATCTCTCTGATTACACCATTTGGTTTCATATGTATTAGAGCTGGGAGTACTTGCAGACCATCCACAGGTTATAATGCGTCAGCAGACTAGAGTGAGATAGGGGAATTGATTGAATGGTGGAGTGACAACAACCTCATGCTCAAAGTCAGCAAAACTAAAGAGTTGGTTGACTTCATGAAGGAGGAGAGTGCATATGTGTCAGTTTTCATGGGGGGTGGTCAGAGGTGGAGAGAGTCAACAGTTTTAAATTCCTGGGTGTTAACATATATTTGATGACATATCTTGAGTCCAGCACTTAGATGCAACCATAGGGAAAGCATGGCAGTCTTTTTATTTCCTTAAGGTGTTAAAAAAGTTTATTTTCTCATCAAATATTCTATTAAACTTCTATAGATGAACTGTTGGGAATATCCTTATTTCTGGTATGGTAACTTGAATACACAGGAATGTAAAATGCTACAGAGCATAGTGGGCACATTCCCACCCACCAATGGCAATATCTACAGGAGGTATTACCACAGGAAGGCAACACATTCTCCATAACTTCTGCAATCTCCAGTGGAATCCCACCACCAAGCACATCTTCCCCTCTCCCTACTTTCTGCTTTCTGCAGGGATTGCACCCTACATGACTTCCTTGTACATTCATCCCTCCCCATTGATCTCCCTCCTGGCACTTAGCCTTGCAAGCAGAACAAGTGCTACACCTGCCCGTACACTTCCTCCTTCACTACCATTCCGACAACCCTTTCAGGTGAGGCAACTCTTCATCTGTGAGTCTGTAGGGATCATGTACTGTATCTGGTGCTCCCGGTGTGGCCTCCTGTATATTGGTGAGACCCATTGCTGATTGGGAGACCGCTTCCCCAAGCACTTCCACTCTACCACCAGAAAAAGTGGGATCTCCCAGTGGCCACCAATTTTAATTCTATCTCCTATTCTAATTCCGACATGTCAATCCATGGCCTCCTAGGCTGTTGCGATGAGGCCACACTCAGGTTGGAGGAGTAACTCTTTATATTCTGTTTGGTTAGCCTCCAACCTGATGGCATGAACATCAATTTCTTGAACTTCTGGTAATGCCCTCCCCCACCCCCTTCACCATTCCCCATTTCCTTTTCCCTCTCTCACCTTATCTTCTTCCCTGCCCATCACCTCCCTCTGGTGCTCCTCCCCCTTTTCTTTCTTCTATGGCCTTCTGTTCTCTCCTATCTGACTCCTCCTTCTCTACCCCTGTACATCTTTCATCAATCAACTTCCTAGCTCTTTACTTCACCCTTCCACCCCCTCCCGGTTTCCCCTATCACCTTGTGTTTCTTCCTCCACTCTGCCCGCCTTCTAACTCTGACCCCTCATCTTTTTTTCTCCAGTCCTGATGAAGGATCACAACCCAAAACATTGACTGTACTCCTTTCCATAGATGCTGCCTAGCCTGCTGAGCTCCTCCAGCATTTTGTGTGTGTTGTTTAGATTTCCAATATCTGCAGATTTCCTCTTGCTTGTGATCCATCATCAAGAGTTCTCACCATGCGGGCCATGCCATCTTCACGCAGTTACCATCGGGCAGGAAGCACTGAGTCTCACACTACCAAGTTCAAGAACACCTACTCCATTCAGCTGACAAAACTTTAATCACTACCATTTAGCAACAATAACTCGTTTGATCACTTTGGTTCTAATTGTGTTCTTTCTTGTAAAATTATGTGTAATTTATGTTTCTGTTTTTTTTTCTGTTGAATGTTGATTTTATAATGCTATCTGCCTGTGATGCTGCTGCAAAAAAAATTCTTAGCAGCTATACTTGTACAGATGACAATAAACTCGACTTTGAATTTGAAATAAACTAGTTTGCTTACAGTTCCCTGTTCTGATGATGGAATGTGACATGAAATGCTAACTCTCCTTCTGTTTCCACAGATACTGATTGGCTTGCTGAATATCTGCAGCATTTTGCGTTTTTATTACTCTAACAAGCTTGACCTTTCTGTTGCTTTACCTCAATGAGTTTAACTCAATAACACATCAGGCAACCTTAGCACCTGAATTTGCTGGAGCTTTAAATATTTTACATGAAAGTAGCTACTTCTGTATCTAGTGTTGCTTTATGTACATACAATCAATTGTATGTAGCTATTTTATGTAGTTATATTTATTGTTATTTATCTTATTGCATTTTTTGGTGCTGCATTGGATCCGGAGCAACAATGATTTCGTTCTCCTTTACGTTTGTGTATTGGAAATGATATTAAACAATGTTGAATCTCCTCTCCTTTGCACATTGACATAACAGGCAACAATGGCTTTCCCTCAACATCTTTTCTGCAATATGGCGCACGTGACATTGCAACACTCCTTCAGTGGTATTTTAAGTGACCATAGCATAGATTTAAACACTCCATTGATTGCTAAGGAAATGACGATAACCCAGAACATAAATTATACAAAGGGGCACATTTTGACATCAATGCAGCTTTCTATGAAAACATCCACCCTGAGACTCTCAGCTCAGGAGAAACACTGCAGATACAGCACTCAGAGAAAGGCAGGAATATCAGATAACCCAATGAGTGTTATTAAATGGAGAAAATCATCTGTGCTTTCACTGTAAGGCAGGGATCCCTGTGCCTTTCATATTGCTGTGAGTGCAATGATCCAATCCATGGATTGATTTTCTCTTTTTGTTTATTGCTTTGGTTGTCAGGGACTGCAAACATCGCCAAAGTCAGTCGATCAATGACCCAGCTGCTGCTGTTTTTGCCCTGAAATTTGCCTCTTTTTGGCGTTATTGCACGTTTTCCAAATAAATGTTTTAAACAATTGCATTTAAACGTTGCTCAGAAGAACTAGAATGATAAACGCATTAATACTTAATCATTAAAATCCATCATATTTTAATTGGAGTTCTAGATATATTGTGACCCCAAAAACGATTGTTTGAGGTGGAGCGGACACGACATGTCAATAAAATTGACTAAAAACAACCCGTAGGCAAAATAAATTAAAAAACGAATTAAACTGTCTACATGCTTGGACACAGTTTACACATGGATTTAGTAATTCTATCTGTAGAGTGTGATCTCTTGAAAATATTTTAATTCGATTAATCAATAAAAGACGGATATCTTCAGGCCTTTCCTTTCTTTTATTAGATCGCGCATGAAATCAGATCTTCCCGGAGTTCTGCTGCTTTGTCTTTTCAATGGCTTTCAGCCCTGACTTCTCAGCTTTGCCCGAGAGTCTGCTCTCCGCCCTCCACTAACCAGAGGCCCTAACTTGCGCGGTTCGCCCCGTACCTCAGCATTAAAAAATCCCCATCCTGCTGTTTGGACATCTCCAGGCCCTCACCCCTCCGTATCTCCGGGCAATAATTGCTGACCACATCCGCCTCTACTTGCTCAGTATCGCCACCGACGTGTCTTCTTCGATTTACGGAGCACTAATCTCTGAAACTTTCTCTGTAACCTCCCTACATCACTCGCCTCCTCAAAAATTCTTCAAATGCTTGTTCAATCCAACAAGCATTTGATCGTTTCTTTCTGTATCTTGTTAAGCTTCAAACCAACAGCTATCTGATTCTACCTTTGTATGGCGTCTTAGAAATTTATTTCCCCGAACTAGAAGTCGCTATATAAATAAAAGGTTGTTATGCTACTGCAACTGAGTTTATATCCTTTTTATTTTAATACTTGTGCTCGCCGTTGCTTAATTTTGTGTTCGACTCTCTCTGCCCTTCACTCTCCTGAATTGCCTTAATCGCTAAAAGTATATGCGACTACTTTTGAGATCCTGAAAGTGAAAATAATGTCCTTATACACACTCTGAAATAATTAAAGGAAATAGGAGCGGAGCGAATAAGTTACTGCATTAACTATATCACTAAAAATGTGATCACGGCACAGCCAGGCTGTTCATGCGCGGCTCCTTTAAATACCACGGATCCCGGGGAAGCCCGTGACGTCACAGACCATGACTGCAACACTTCTGCACCAGTTCTGGACGGACTATGGCTTTATTCACCGCTGCAGACGCCCATTTCCACCGGCATGGCGAGCTGGGTCCTCTCCCGCATCCAGCATCTAGATACCTCGCTTCTTGGTGCAGGGGTTGGCGGGGAGTACGGTGCGGTTAATTCTTCAGACACCCTAATCTCACTATTGAATTATCTTTCCCTAAATACATTGACATATGAGAAATTCGCGCAATACTTCGTTTAAATTAACATAGCAAAAAATAAGAATATTGTAAACATCTGATAAACGCTTTTATTTGATATTTGTTTGAATTTCATTTTAAGTTCTAAGAGGGATGGGGATTGTTGGAAAGAAGAGCGAGACGGTGTTTCTCCATGATCAGTTAACATAGTGAGTATTTTAGGGCTGTCGATATATGCTGGGTCGCAGAGGGGAGCCAAGTGTTTGCAGAACCAACTGGTTAGTATTTCAAGGAAGAGAGAGAGAGAGAGAGAGGAGAGAGAGAGAGAGAGAGAGAGAGAGAGAGAGAGAGAGAGAAGAGAGAGAGAGAGAGAGAGAGAGAGAGAGAGAGAGAGAGAGAGAGAGAGAGAGAGAGAGAGAGAGAGAGAGAGAGAGAGAGAGAGAGAACGAAAGATAATGTGTTTGTGTGTGTGTATGGAGGGGTGGGGGTGCTGGAAAGCAAATGTATATTGCTTCCGCAGCTGCTGTTTTTCCGGCTTCATATGGCCTGTTAGTTTCACGCCAATTTCCCTCGACTCTGAGAGCCAATGGGCGATCTTCCAGTACGCGTGGTGCGATCAAAAGATATGGTGCACCAGCCGCATAGAAAGAAGTAAGAACTTGCTAGCAAATTGAGTTTTGTTTCCGCACACACATACACACACACACACACACACACACACACACACACACACACACACACACACACACACACACACACACACACACACACACACACACACACTAAATAGAGATACTGTGTCTATTTACTTACAAACTAAGGGGAAGGCGAGGATGTTGTATAGAAGGGGAGCAAACTTTCAGCAGTGGGCATTGTGGCTGTTTAATTATTAAAACCCCGCAATGCTGTAAAAAAATGGCTATTAATGTCGTAACCCGGAGCAAACCCCTCTGCAGATGACAGGCGGGGGATGGGGAGATGACGATGGTGTTCACTGCAGATAAAAATCGACGACTCCCTGGGCAGCAGATATGTAAAACTGCATTTATTACAAGAGAGAGTCCAAATGCGTCAATTAAACCAACCCAGGCTCTGCAAACTACCAATAAGCGGATATCCATCTGAAGGAAAGATTGCATATCCCTCTAGAAATGGATATGAGTCTCTTTGCGGTTTAAGGGCGGTGGTTGGTGGAGGTAGGGGTCGGGGTGGTTGTAGAAGCAAAGATTATTCTCGTTCTGAGCAATTCATTGCGATTTAGGTTTAACACAGAGTAACGATTCAGTTATGATGTGCATTTTATCAGAAGTTGGGAAGCGGCCGGCCTGAGAGGACAGCCGTTTCAAGGACTTTGCGCAACTCTGACAAAAAACAATGAGTCATCTTTTGACGAATGTTTGAAGGACGCGGGGGCGGTTGGGAGGGGGATTCGGGAGAGCGAAGGAGGTGGTAGATAACTTTGAGACACAACTTACAGTAACAATAATTCACATTTGAAATAACATTTTACCCACTCCTTTAGCACATGTGATGGCCTTGTTAATATTTCTATAGCGCTAGGTCATTGCCTCCATTGCCCACAGTTCAATATCAAATCGCTTTTATGTCTAACTTTATTAGATAAAGATGTGTGTGGCTTCGGTCAGAGAACTTGCCCTGCCTTCTCCGGGCAATCTTCAGGTCTAGGAGTTCCTCAATAAATTAGCTGCATTTACTAGAGTTACTTGAATTTATTCGCACTTCACTTTAAGCTAGACAATGCGCAGACGCCGCAGTCCCCGGATTTGGACGCATTGCACAGTGGATTTGTACGTGGTTGCAACGAGCATTGGGAACAGCAAACCGCTCCACCTCCGCCAGGGGAGCTGTCCACACGGCTGCGGTGCTGAAATGTGAGTCGCATTTCCGTGCAGTGCAGAGCATGCTGAAACAAATACAGAAAATCCCTGGGAGCATTCAGTCAGACAAAATCTGTGGACACAGGAACAGACTAAACGTCTTTTGTTTAACGCAGTCATAGCCCACCATCGGATAAAATGCTATAGTCCTGAAACTTTAACTCCGATCTACCTACATAAATGATGCCCGAACTTCTGACGAGCTCTAATTTTTTTTTGTTTTTATCGAAGGCTGGTAGAATGCTGGACATAGAAGAACACGACACGGTCAATTTCCGCTCTAATGGAGCAGTCCGCAAAAGTGCGCTGCTGAAATGTGTGCCGTCCAGCACAGAAAGTGCTGAAAAATATACTGTGGCTACTGGAAGAGGAAACAGTTTTGTTTAAGCTCGTGGAATGTGATGCTGGTAGGGTCCGGGGGTGGGGGGAGAGTGGTATCCTACACCTAAATGAATCGTTTAATATTTAGTCTACAAACTAGCTTCCTGCAGTTGTAGAACGAGCCCCAGGCACCTTCTGCCGAATTTCAGTCACCACCTTTGGTTGCATATGTTAACGAGGATAACAAGCTATTGATTAAAATAGAAAAAGGTTCCTTGGCAGTAATTGTGACTTAAGAGGTGGCTCTCTAATATTCACTGCATTGTCATCTCATTAAAATATATATTTCTCTTGGGATGTTTATGACTTTCCGACGCAGTTCCCTTTTAATCCCACAGCACTAATGCACTGCGGCTAATGTAACAAATCACCCCGCACTCCAGAAGGGGCAGACTTTTCGAAATGTCTGATCCATCTACAAATGGGGCAAGGCTTCAGTATTTCCAATTGAGCCCGCTGTCTATCAGAAAAATGCGGCAAGATTTATTTCATGTATGAGAGGTAAAATATCACAAACGGAGCTTTGAATTCAGAGCTGTTACTGGTGTTATTGGAAGTACATCCCTGCAAATATAATGATTGAAATAGCACATTAAAATTTGGGTTGGATCCAATTAGTTGACGATCCAGTGTTAAATATAGTTTTAGGCAGAAATGACATATGTTGCAAACAAGAGAAAATCTGCGGATGCTGGAAATCCAAGCAACACACAGAAACTGCTGGAGGAACTCGGCAGGCCAAGCAGCACCTATGGAAAAGAGTAAACAGTCAACTTTTCCAGCCGAAATCCTTCAACAATACTCTTTTCCATAGATGCTACCTGGCCTGCTGAGTTCCTCCCACTGTTTGTGTGTGCTGCTGTAATATATGTTAGCAATATTCCTTCGTATTTCTCTTTATTACTTGCATTGAAGTGAAAGGAATCCGTGTCCTTGCTAAAACACAAAACACATATGGGACCAGAGTGGGTTGGAGATGAAGGAACTCGTCCAAATATCAATGAACGTCAATTTACATTCTGAACGAGGGGTGAGTTCTTTATTGTGTAAGAAGGAAATGGTGACCTTCAGCTAATTGATGAGATCATCCTAGATGCAGTGGTAGAAAGCATAAACTGACAAAGCCGTGGTCTGGGCCTCTGAGACGGGGCAGGGATGGCACGAAAACAAAGTGACATACAATCTGCTGGAGGAACTCAGCAGGTCGAGCAGCATTAGTATGAGGAAAGGAATTGTTCTGATGGGGGGGGGGGGACTCGACCCAAAATGTCGACTTTCCTCCCAACGTTGCTGCTTGACTCTCTGAGTTCCTCTACCAGATTATAACACTGGACTTCAGCATCTGTGCTCGCTTGTGTTTGCATGATAAGAAAAAGGGGTGGCTATGGGAGCTGAAAATAGGAGAGATTTGGCTATCTTTCAAACATAATCAGTGCTCACTCTGATATGTAATTTGACTTGGAAAAAATGGGTGATAACCTAGATCTTATTCTTTCCACTGAATGGTTATACTGAGCAGAATTTGAGTCCCTATTTTAACCTACTAAGCATAATTTGTGAATTTCAAAGTAGTTGCTAAAATATTCAGCAAGAATCAAAGTGAAAACCTTTGATCGTAATCATGTATTAAAATAGAAATTCTGACCTTTTAATCAGCTGATTTCAAGCATTTCTACTACTATTGAACAACAGTTTGGTTATGAAACACTCTACACTTGTTGCACATTGGATTTCCCTTAATAATATAAATCAATTTCCTATTCCAGGTTTGAAGAGGCACCAACCCCATCCTACAAACAGATACCTGCCCTGCTATTACTTCCTATAATTCAGGAAAGTTATCTATTTCGAGAGTATCTTCACAATTTACCATCCTGGGTTTGCCAATTATTTCCCAGGTCCGGCTGTGGGACGTCTTCCAATAATATCACTTCATGCCAATGCCCAGCACCAATCTTCCCACTCCTATCCCACCTCATAGCCTCCTTAGACTCATAAACCAGACATAGATTTTTGTAATATGTATTTTATTCAGCAAATATTGCAGTGGTGTCACATGGGGTGATAAACTGTGGCATATTGGTGAATGATCACTAGACCCTCCCTCCCACCAGTAGAGTCCATTTTAATAGCACTCGTGAGGTAACCATATATTAACCATAATGAGCTGTTTAAGGCTAAGGATTTTTTTTTAAATTTTGGCTCAGTTTATTCTTTGCATAATACAGTGCCTTGAAAAAGTATTCAACCCCCACCATAACTAGTTTCACATCTTAATTTCTCATTTTCTAAAATTTATAAAATATTGAAATAGGTTTTTAAATCTAATCTGCAAAACATTCTGCAACGTCAAATCAAAAGAAAAAATCCAAAATCTGTCAACAATTTACTAAAAATTAAAAAAAAAATTGTAAGGCTGAAAAAGTATTCATTCCCTTTATAATTACTACACTAACATTTTTCAGGTGCAAAACTGTGTATTACCTTAACAACTCACCCTATTTTTTGATGTAGAAAATTGATGGATCACCTGAACAAATACTCCCCTCTCTCTGTAAGGTCCAACTGGATGGTAGATTTTCAACGGACCAAACCAAAATGAAGCTGAAAGAGCATTCAATGCCAGTCAGGGAAAGGATAATAGAGAAGTACATATCTGGGGAAGGACACAGGACTATCTCAAAAGCAGTGAACATATCTCGGAGCTCATTGCAATCCATTGTAAAACAGTGGAAACAAAGAAACCACAGCCACGTTGCCTAAGTCAAGCCACCCCTCTAAACTCAGTCGTCAGAGAAGACTTGTACTTCTATGAGAGTTTACTGTGGCGCCAACAGTAACTCTGCATGAACTGCTGAAATTAGTGGCTGCAACTGGAGATAAAGTTCATGGCTCCACAGTCTCTAAGGAGTTGTACAAAAAGATATTTATGGAAGAGTGGCAAGGAAGAAGCCCTGGCTAAAAATGCATATCCTTGTCTATCAAGAGATTGCAAAGCAACTCTTAGAAGATACTGTAAAGAAGTGGAAAAAGATCCTATGGTTGAATGAGATGAGAGTGGAACTTTTGGCCCCAACAAGAGACAGTACACGTAGTGTGCATCTAATACTGCACATTAGCCAGGTAACACCATCCCTACTGCAAAGTATGGCAGAGGTGACATCATACTATGGGGATGCAGGGACTGAAACTCTGGATGGGATTGATGGGAAGGTGGATGCTGCTAAATATAGAGGGATCCTGTATAAAAACTGCTAGTCTCTGCCAGAAACCTCAAACTGGGGAGGAAGCTCATCTTTTAGCAGGACAACAACCAAAAGCATGCTGCTAAAGCAACCAGGGAGTGGCTTCAAATGAAGCAAATTGATGTCCTTGAGTGGCCCAGTCAGTGTCCCGACCTTAACCCGATCAAATATCTCTGGCAAGGCCACAGGATTGCTTTCCATCACTGCTCCCCAACTAACCTGGCACAGCTCGAGCAATTTTGTAAGGAGGAATGGGCGAATCTTGCTTCATCTCGTTGTGCAAACCGAATAGAGACTTATCCAAAATGACCACTGACTGTAATAGCTGCAAGAGGTGATTCAACTAAGTACTGAATAAAGGGGAATGAATACTTTTGAACTGCTGACATTTCACACTTTGAATTTTTAGTTTTTCATGCTTTTCAATTTCCCCTATTTTTGTGGGGGGAGGCCCTACAGTAAAAAAAAACATTTGATTCACAAATTCTCGGTTAAATTGATCATTATCCCTGGTTGTAATACTCATTGATGTGAACAAAGTGTTGGAGACTGAATACTTTTACAAGGCACTGTACATCTTTAGACTTTCTCAAAAGCGCCCCTCCAACAGATCGAGATAACCTCTCTTGGTCACGTGTGGTGAATCACAATTCAGTGAAGTCTTCTTCCATGCATCTTGCTTCGCAGTTGTGTCGTGATTGTTCTTCCGGTGTTCCTTAGTTTCCCGCACTGTGGAGGCACATTGTTAACTTGCATGCAGTTTCTTCTATTGCACAAAGGAAAAGACGGGAAGTCTGGAGTCTCTCACGGGAAAACCCATTCTGCCTGAGGCCATTTAAGCTATCACACCCATGCATCTTTAGCTGTCGGGCATCCCTCCGCCTCATGAGGCCTCGTTCATTCGCTCTCTTGTTCCTTCTTTAGCACCGAGTGTGAGGTCTTCTCGACCGTCTTGGTGGACACTATCGTCTCCTGGACGACCTCTTCCACCTCCTCAACCGTCTGGGTCACCGTCACAGATTTCGTTATTTCTTTGATGTGTTTCGTAGACCCGTCGCTTTCATCCATGATTTTATGGATAGTCTTTGTTCCTGTCTTCATCTGGAGAATTTCCGTGTCAAAAGCGTCACCCTTAGCAGGGCTTTTGTCAACACCATTGGAAATGATGTGTGTTTCTTCCTCCTTGACATCTGAATCTCCTGCTTTCTCCTCCGGTTCACCATTGACAACGGTGGCCTCATCCTTGACCTTCACTTCCTCTTTCTTCTCTTCCACTTCTACTTTTTCATCTTCCTTCTGTGGCTTCTCCTCCTTCGGCGATAGCTTCTCTTCCTTTGGTGATAATTTCTCTTCCTTCGGCGATAGCTTCTCTTCCTTTGGTGATAATTTCTCTTCCTTCGGCGATAGCTTCTCTTCCTTTGGCGATAGTTTCTCTTCCTTCAGTGAAAGTTTCTCTTCCTTCGGAGATAGTTTTTCTTCCTTCGGGGATAGTTTCTCTTCTGCAGCCTTCTTGGTCTTCTCGATAGCTACCTCCTCTTTTGCTTTTTCCTCCTCTTTCTTTGAGTCATCCCGACTTCCGTTAACAACATCTGCGGTGCTTTCTTTGTCGGACTCACCGCCGGCCTCTACTTCCTTCTTTTCTTCCTCTTTCTCCTCCTCCTTATCTTCCTCCTTAGCCTCATCCTTTGCTGGAAGAGCCTTTGATTCCTCCAGCTTCACACTTTCCACCTTTTCCTCCACAGCCTCACTCTCTTCTGTTTCAGCTTCACCCTCTGCCTCGCCCTCTTCTGCTTCCTCTTCTCCCTTCTCTTCAGCCTTTTCCTTCTTTTCTTCTTCTTCCTCCTGCTCGCCTTCTTCTTTTTCCGCCACTTCTGCCTCCTTCTCCTCGCCCTCTCCTTCCGGCTCTGCCTGAACCTCAGCCTTTACCGTGGCAACAACGACCTCTTCTACCACCTCCTCGGCTTCTCCCTCTTCCTCTGGAGTCTTTTGAGCTGCAGCTTCTTCCACCGCCTCGGCCAAGTCAAGGTCCTCCATCTCCATTTTCTCGTCCTCCACTTTCGTCTCTTCGATGATCTCTTCCACGAATTTATGCTGGACTTTCAGTTTCGGAGTTTCTTTCGCCTTCTGCACTTTCATCGGGGGTGTGGGTGTGGACGGGGATCTGTAGGGGATGGATGGGCCAGTAACACTTCCAGAGAACGTGTACCTCGATTCCTCGCCTTCCAGAAGCTTTCTGCAGAGAGAACGAGAGAGAGAGAGAGAGAGAGAGAGAGAGAGAGAGGTTGAATGTGGGTAGCATGGGTGTGGGAACACACCGGGTTAACGAGGCATCTTCCCCAGTGAGCATCAAAAACTATCCTAACTCAAGAGCGCCGCCTGTAGAACTAACCTGTTCAGTGTGAAATTCGACGAAAGCCAAAGGATTTAGTACAGACATTTCGGCAGAGCCCTGCATGTTTGCTACGGTGACAGCAGTGTTGGCATTTTAGAAAGGTCCGGGTTTGAGACCGGAACGAGTGATGTAATCCGGGACAAAGATGGGAGTGAGGAGACATAGAGATCGCGCAGGAGAAATAGGAAATATATTATTAAGGTAGCATTTGCTGAGTTAAATCGATTCGGCGAATGCTTTTTTTGGATTTGTCGTTGGCCTTCCCGATCACTTGTACGATTTGAAATATGTCCGTGTTTAGTTTTTTTTAATACGTTCCACACCTTCCCACGACAATTTCGCCACAACCCAGATCTCAAAAGATCATAAATGTAAAAAGATATATTTTGCCACACTCGTACTGAGGCGGAAATTCTAACAGGGAGTCAAACCAGACCGCGCTGGAATTTCATTGGATCATTTTCGATGTAAAGGGGTGGGGTTTGATCCAAAGGATGCATCCAGGAGATTTTCACGCGGGTGGGGAAATGGTAGGAGGGGGAAGTTTGAGAATATTACCCTCACATCAGGAAATAAACTGTTGCCCCTCTCTTGCGATGTGCGCAAGGGTGACATTAACTCGACCCTTTTCTTATTAGCTTCGGCTTTGCTCGGCCGACACACCCGCCCTTTGTGTTGAAAAGACTAACGGCTCTTGCACTGCGAACGAGGGCGCCCTCCGCAACTGCGACTAAAGGAATGATACCTTAAAGATTCAGGTCTTATTCCTTATTAAATGACACGTCTTTTAACCCCTTCCCACCCCGGGACCTCTTTAGCGTCTGCAAACGCCCCTTTGTGACCTCCGTACCTGTAGGCAGCGATCTCAATGTCGAGAGCCATTTTAACATTCAACAGATCCTGATATTCCCTCAAGTGACGCGCCATTTCCCATTTCGTACCTCGGAGCTCGTTCTCTAGTTGCTGGACAGTTTCCTGGATGTGACAGACAACAACACAAGCACACACAAGGGTCAAGTCAGTGGGCTGAAAGCGAATGGAGACAGGACCTTCGAGCCCAGCATTGGCTCGCGGCAAACTGATGGAGGAGTTGTAAAAAGTTCGTCAATATAAAGGGGTATGTTAAACGTGGGAGAGGACAGGAAGACTTTTAACCCTCCGTAAAAGTGGGACCGCGGAGAAGAATGGCTGCCCAGGGTTTGGACATTTAAATATCATCTCCCCCCCCTCCCCCCACCCAAACACACGCAAAAGAGAACAGTTAATTCAAATACGAATTATCCCGAAAAGAGAAAATGAATGAAGATAGTATTCATTGACATGCGTATCCAATGACTGTTGAAGGACAGTTGCTGCCTGGCTGGATTGGATACCGAACAGGTCTCTGGATTCCGGTTGCTTACAATGTTCCGCACTGGTGCGGTTTCCTACCTGGTAGTTTGACACGTCTGCGTTGTGGCGGTCCTCTATGTCACTGAGTTGTCTCTCCAGGGACTCCTTGGTACTCCTCACCGACTCCAACTCGATGCTCTTGGACTGAAGTTGGCGTCGGTACTCGCCGATCTCTTCCCGGGCCGTCCGGATGGCGTCCTTGTTCATTTCGGCTGCCTCGTTGAGCTTAACGTAGCGGCACTTGAACCATTCCTCGGCCTGCTGCATGTTCTTGGCCGAGTGGCCCTCGAGCTGCGAGCGGATCTCCTTCAGAGCCGAGGTGATGTCGGTCTTGAGGAAGTCCTTCTTCTCCACTGTGACCTGGGAGGCTTGGATCTGGGCGAAGAGATCAGCCACCTCTTCCTCGTGGTTACTGCGGAGGAAAGCCACCTCGTCCTGGAGAGACTGCGCCTTCTTCTCCATCTCCACTTTCATCAGCCCTGCGTCGTCCGTCTCCTTCTTCAGCGCACGGATGGCGGCTTCGGTCTCGTCCCTCAGGCGCGCCTCCTCGTCAAAGCGGTCTTTGAGGCGTTGCAAGTCATCGTCCAAGTGCGCGGCGTCTAGTTGGATCTGGGCTTTTTCATGGTTCATCTGCTCGATGAGGGACCTCAGTTCCCTGATCTCCTGGTCGTACACATCGCCCAGCTGCCCGTGGGACACCTGCTTCTGGCGGTGAGCTTGAATCTCGGATTCCAGCTCCTTGTTCTGCTGCTCCAAGTAATGCACCTTTTCGATGTAGCCGGCGAACCGGTCGTTGAGACCTTGAAGCAGTTCCTTCTCATTGCTGCGAATGGCTTTGTAATCTCCGTTCAGGGCGCTGCTCTGGCTGAAGTCAATGCTGTCGGAAGAGCTGTAAGCCCGGGGAGCGTGGACGCTGGCTATACGCCGGTAAGAGGAGGCGGAGGAAGACGCCGCCGGGTTCGGGCTCAGCCGGGACCAAGACTGCGATCGGAAGCCGCTGGACGGGGAGGCACTGGCTCGGCTGCTGAAGCTCCTGGTTTCCACTCTCCGATAGGAGGAAGGGTTACCGACCGTCTCCAGGATGTAGCTCATCTTGAGAAGAGGCTGCGAGAGATGTTCACAGTGAGGACTTGGTGTGGTGATGCTTCCCTTTATATACCCGCGGCATAATCGCTAACGAGGCAAGAATGGTCCGCCTTGGCTCCCCATTGATCGGGGGGAGTGTACAGCCGTCTTTACCTCCCCTGATGAACCGTCCACGTGTTTTGGGCGGGTGCCAAATGAAACCGGCAGCTCTCTGCCGTTCGCCCGCCCGGCTGTAAAATCTCCAATAAGCTCGAATTAATCAGGGTGTAAAATTAATTTTAAAACATCCCCAGTCACCCGGACCGACCTCCCGCAGCAGGAGACGGGGCTGTCGATATTTTATTCTATTTAAGGTAAGCAATATAAATGAAACCCCCAGATCATTAAAAGCCATACAGTGTGCACAGGTTGAACCCTGTAAACAACCCCTAATGTAGCTAAGAGAGACTAAACGTACCGGACAGTGCAAAGGATTTTATATCATTTATAATATTTGATGTGCTACCGGGGTGATGAAGAAGTTGGGCCTTATTCTGCGTCGTCTGTTCTGATTTAAAAGATACACGAGCCGACTCTGACTGTTTGGAGTAAATATTATACATTTATGATATAAAAGGGACCGGAAGTTGAGATGTCCGCAATTGTTTGTTAGACAGTGTTAGACCATTGTTTGTTAGGCTTCCAGCGTTTTATTACTGGGTGACAGGGCATCTTTGCCTGTGGCATATGAAGGGTGGGGTCATGGGACGAGTTTTATTGAAAAGTCAGGGGACAACAGTCTCCCGACTGGGATTTACTCCCCACTCTTGTTTTATACTTCCCCTCCTCCAAAAATATAATGTAAAGAGTTGCAAGCATTCGTGGCGAGCCAGGCACCGGCCCTTCTTCATGTCTCCTGGTGAGAGCGCAGAGTCCGGGTGTGAGATGGGAGATGAGCTGGCAGGCTCGGGTTGCGAAGTGTGTGTGTGTGTGTGTGTGTGTGTGTGTGTGTGTGGCTTCAGACCTCAGAAGCAAGGGTGGGCACTATTGTGATCACATCTCACCCCTGTACTCAACCCCCACACCCCGCCTCCACATCTCTTTCTTCATGGTTTAGTGCGGTAACCGCACTTTTCTCTTTCATCAGATTCAGTGACTCAGACATATTACGTTCGGACTGAAGGGGATACAGGCTGATTTAGGGCCATTGTCACCTCTCCCAGTGTCACTCTCTGTGTTTCCTCTTCATCCGCCCTTGTCTGCGACATGTGCGAGATGGAGATAATTCACCAAAGATTCTGTTGTCCTTTCCTGCCTTGTTTCTCGGGTCGCTTGACTGCATATGGCTGGGTGTGGTGACGGGGAAGATAGCATGTTGCAATGCAGGGGGGAAGGGAGGGGACAACACGCCTCACCGCAAATGCACACAGTATACGCACATCCACCTACCCCCCCCCCCACACACACACCCACCCACTCTTCTACACACATCCGCATACAACCCCCTCACACACAGCGCCTCCGCTTACATCGACCCACTGTTATATGCACATCCGCACATCCCCACATACGCAGACACCCCACACGCAAACTCCTAACACCCACTGACACTTAACACACATCTGCACACCCACTACACACAGCCCTCTCCCCACACCCACTCTCGCAAACACGAACTTTGCCATACGGATAAACTCTCTCGCACACATACACAGTCACACAGTACTCTCTCTCTCTCTTTCTCTTTCACTCTCTCTCTCTCTCTCACACAGATTGCAGTCAAACTCCCTTGTCTTTAGCAACCTAGAACAGTGGGACAGAGAGGCAGAAAGCAACCCCCATCGACAAAAGAACTGAATGCAGTGCACCTGCGGCTGCTTACAAGAAAAGTCTGCAGGTCCATGCAGGGCACAGGAGACAGTCAGACTCGATGGGAAGAGTCCGCGCAGTGCGCTTGATTCCCAGGATAGGGGGATGGTAACGTGAAGGGGGACCGAGTCAAGCTGAGTTTTAACAGAATGTCGGGTGACTTTTGGAAAGGTGGACGGATTCAGACTCTGTATCTATTGATGCCAGAGGACTGGAACTGGATGTACGGCAGAGGCATCGGGAAGAGTTCCTCCATTCAGAAGGGCACGAATCGTTGTGATTTCTTAACTCAGAGGATTGGGGATGCTTGAGACATTGACCTTAATGAAAGGCAGAGCGGACTGGAAGGGTTATTTGAACAATTCCTGCTTCTGCTTCTTCCCATGATAAGAACTGATAAGCCCTGGCTTGTCCTGTTGTTATTTTTGCTGCTGCAGCATTTCACTTTCCTCGCACTTCAGGCATTTGCATAGTAGCTAGCAGGGATCTGATCATAAAATGCTCATTTGAGGGATCGTTTCTTCAACAGGAGAAAGACTGGCTAAATCGTAAAATCTACAGTGAAAAGAATGTCTTTCCTCCTTTATAGTAAACTCCTATCAAAGGGTGCAGAGATGCTTATCAGAAAAAAAAAAACACAATCCAATCTAGTTTCCAGACTGGGATATAAACAAGCTTTAATCTCACCTTGAAGTCACAAAATGTTGTCCGCCCATTACACCTGGGTCAGATTGAAAGCTTTTCTGACTGTGAGGTTGTATGAATTTTGTTGAAGGCTGAGTTACATGAAAAGAAGGACGGTTCTGATCTACAGGAATCTCACCCGGTTTCAGCATCCTATCCTCTCAGGGCTACCGTCTGTTCTTTCTTTCCCTCATATTTATCCAGCACCGCTTGAAAGCGTTGCAGAGATGTATATTGCAGGAATGTAATGATATATGTAGCAAAGTTGCAAGAATGTACAGTCAAGAGATGCAGGAGTGCAGTGATGAGTGTTATAAGGTTGTAGGATGTACAGTATAGGTATTCAGGGACATATGGTGCAGGGATATATTATGTAGGGATCAGGGATGAATTGTGTCAGGGTGCTGGGATGGCATAAGACTGCTGAGATGTGTGTTGCAGGGCTGCAGTGATGAACATTGCAAGAATGCAATTATGCATGTTGTACAGTTGCAGGGATGTACGGTACAAGGGTGCAGGAATGCAGCGCTGTATATTACAGGGCTGTATGGTTGCATGGCATGATGCGGAGAGATGGGTGAGGCAGGGATGGAGGGATTCTGGTGCATACATGCAAAAATATACAGTGAAACTTACTGGAATTTTGAAATTTTGATTGACAATGCTTTGATCCCTCTTTGCCTAAATGAAGAACATTTTAAGATTACAGCAGCAACCTACTGCTCTCCCTCCCCCAAAGTCGAACTCCACGATCTCAACAAAAGCTATTATACTTCAACAAAAAGTGCAAATAAACAGGAAGAATAGAAAACAGAAACAACAAATGTAGCTGTAATTGGGGATAGTATAGTCAGGGGAATAGACGCTACTCTCAGTGGCAAAGATTAAGATGCCAAAGGTTATGTTGCCTGGCTTCTGGCCATCTCATCTGAGATGTAGAGGAACTTGGAGCAGGAGGGGAAAGATCCAGTTGTCATGGTCAATGTGGGTATCAACGACATAAGGAGGAAGTAAATGGTTCTGCTGAGGGAATTTGAGCACCGCGAGACTAAATTAAAATGCAAAAACAAAAAACGAATAATCTCTGGATTGTTACTTAAGCCACAAGGAAATTGGCAGAGGATTAATTAGATCAGAGAGTTAGATGCGTGGCTCAAAGATTGGTCGTAGCAGTATTGTGAGCAGTTTTTTAGGCCCCATTTCTAATAAAGAAAGTGCAAGCATTGCAGAGGGTCCAGAAGAGGTTCATGAGAATGATTCTTGGAATGAGGAGCTTTTGATGGCTTTGGGCCTGTTATCACTGGATTTTAGAAGAATAAGGGGAGATTTCATTGAAACATACTGAATATCAAAAGGTCTGGATAGAGTAGACATGGACAGGATATTTCCAAAAGTGGAAGAGTCTAGGAGTAGAGAGCATAGCCTCAATGCTCTTTTAGAACAGAGATGGGGAGGAATTTCTTTAGCTAGTGATTATGAATCTGTTGAATGCTTTGGCACTGTCAGCTGTGAGAGTCAAATCATTCAGTATATTTAAAGAGGACATTGATAGGTTTTTGATTAGTAAGGACATCAAAGGTTATGAGGAGAAGGCAGGAGAATGGGGTTGAGATGGAGAATAAATCAGTCAGGATCGAATAGTGCAGCAGGCTCAATGGACCAAATGCCCTAATACCGCTCAATTTCTTACTGTCTTGTGAACTGTTCTGACTGATGAACCTTCCCTCTGGCAATCCATTGTGATTGGATTTCTCTGTTGCCTTCAGTGGTGCAAAAGGTTCATTATCTGTGCATGACTTGTGCAGATGAACACAAGCTGTATTGTGTTCAACTGCAGACTGCTGCAACATTCATGGACTTGCGGACTTGGACTGTATATATATTTTCTTTGTGTGACCATATTTTACTGCTATCTTATATGTGCAATATGTCCCATGTGCTGTGTATGGCTGTTGGTACTGTGTTTTTCACTTTGGCCCTGGAGTAACGCTGTTTCATTTGGCTGCACTCATGGGTATTCATGTATGTGTGAATGACAATTAAACTTGAATGTAATCCTGAATTTGAATTTGATGTGGCAATGCATTATGCCATTTGCCATCAGAGGAATGCTCTGTTCAGTTCATTCTATCCAGGACTGCCAAGAACGGATAATTCCACTTAATCCCTTTTCCCAGTTCTTAGTTGTCTTGCGTGCTGAGGGGTTTTGCTTGTGCTAGCTTTCAAATCTATCCACTGAAAATAAATCCCTCAATTTCCCTCTAACCTTCTGCTCAATTAATTTAAATCTTCCTGTTTTCATACACAGTCTATTCTGTTCTTCCTCTCTTCACCTTATATATCACAATAACATATCTTCAGTTTCCTTTATCTCAGAAAAAGAGAAAACAATGGTTTAGCCATTCTCTTCAGAGTTCAGGCTAATGCTTTTGGTATCCACTGGGTGGTGAGCTATATCAAACTTTAACTCTTGTGTGACCATTAGACACCTCCAGTTGTGTGGTTTTTGAAGGGTAGGTCAATTACTACTAGCAGAAAAATATAATAGTCAATTTACTCGTGGACCAGCCAACAGTCAATGGAATTAGTGACATTTTGAGGGGTTAATATTGGTCCAGGTCGACTGGGAGCCCCTCCTATGTTCCTTTAAATGGTGCCAAGAGATCTAAAGCAGCAGGCAGGGTCTCAGCTGAAAGACAGTACATCTGACATTGGATAATTTCCTCAGTAATGCAGTGGAAATATCAACAAGATTGTCCCCTGAGACATTAAACTGTAGCCCCACCTGCCCTCACAGACTGGTGTAAGAGATCCAATGCTTCTGTTTCAAAAGAGGGCAAAGGAGTTCATCCCGAAAACAAGTCTCCCAGACAAGATAATTAAAACTGATTATCTGACCATTTTCATATTACTATGCTAGCTCCTGGTGTCCTAGTTACAGAACAAAGCATTTCATCCATTAATTTTCATTGTAACCTATTCTAACTTTATTCTCATCACCTCCTCCCAAGTTCGGCTACCTGCCTACACACTAGGGGCAATTTAGAGTGGGTAGATGGCTAATTAACCGACCTAGCCGGGTAACTTTGGGATGTGGGAAGAAAGAAGTGGATCAAATGGAATTCCAGGCGGTACACATTCTGCATTAGGGATCAGAATGGCATTGTTCTTCCCTGTCGGGCACCGGGCGACATTGTTTTCTGCCGTTTCCCGATTCTGTTCCCTTTACGAGGCCGAGTTGCGACCGGATGGAAAGCCGGGGCCGTTCGCCTCGAAGCCCGGTGCTGATGTCTCTGCACCAGCGGCCGGCAGAATGGAAGTGGTTTTCCACTGTCACATGTACCGAGGAGCAGAATGGAAAGCTTATTTTGCGTACCGTTCGTTCAGGCCAATTCATTACTGCACCGAGGCGGCACAAGGTAAAATAAAGCAGGATAAAATGCGAAAGCTAAAATGTGCAGACTGTAAGGCGCAATATCATAATGAGACCGTGCTAGGGAATCATTCAATAGTCTTATTACAAGGGGCTAGAATCTGTCCCGAACCACGAGCTCAGACCGCTGGCATTGTGTGCCAGCAACTCTCTCAGCTTGTTATTGTGATGCAGCCAGTTTGACATATCACGGAAACAGCTACCGAAGTGTAAGTCCATTATTCTGTCTTGTGGTCAGATTCGGAAATCATGAAGCTATGGTTTCTAATCGAGTAGGAGAGATAGCAAGGAGCCTTAGCTGGCAGGTGTGTCCTTGCATACTAATGCCTGGCTGACAAGCAGCAAGGTGAAAAATGGATGAGAATATGACACTGTGAGTAATTTTTCAGCGAGCTACCCGTCCAAGTACTGGATACAACTGCGGAAAGGGAGAATACTGTCATCAAACCATTCTATATGCCCAAATCATTGACATTAGCTTCAACGTATTTTGGCTTGTATTTGCTATTAACTATAATTTTAATTTTAAGTTAACTATAATTGCACTATCAAATTACAGGTACAGATGTGACAATTGTCTTGGACCTGTGATCATCCACAACATATCAGGTTAAATTAATATAATGTGCTTGCTGGTTTAATTTACAACTAAATGACAATCTTTTCAATGGACAGGAGGATATTCACATTAATATGTTATTGTATCTGTAGAACAGTGACATTGCACCAACTGTTCTCTATTGCGGTAGCCTGTTTGCTTTGCATGTAGCCTGCCTGGCAGATTGTGTGGATCTTTTGATAATAAATAACTCTATAAAATTCTAATATGCTTATAACTGCAATAAAATACCTTGCATTTAATATTCTTTTTATGAGCTAAAGATCTTGGCAACAAATAAAGTAGATTTTGAGTTATTGGAATATGGGGAGGGGCAGCTGACAATTCATGCAAGATCCACTGAGACTCAATCTGTGTTAGTGACACTGGAGATAAGGGACAAATCTGAGTGCAAATACTGGGAGGTCTGCTTTTCACAACATGTGAAGGGACCTTTCACACACCATTAGAGGGGAAGCAGGAGCTCTGCTTAATAGCAGCACCCAGAATCATAAAGACATACAGCATGGAAACAGGTCCTTTGACCCAACTCATCCATAGAGCAAAACTTCCATCTAAGCCAGTCCCATTTCCCTTATCATTGCAGGAAAGTCAGAGATTAGTTCTACTTTCACTGGCCAATTTATTAGTTACCTCCTTTACCTAATGAAGTGTCCACTGAGTTTATGTTCATGGGCTTCTGCTGCTGTAGCCCATCCACTTCAGGGTTTGATGTACTGTGCATTTGGAGATGCTCTTCTGCATACCACCATTGAAATACATAGTCATTTGAGTTACTGTCACTTTCTTGTCAGCTTGAACAATTCTGGCCAATCTCTTCTGACCCCTGCAGAACTGCCATTCACTGGCTGTTATTTTTTCTTGCACAATTCTCTATAAACTCCAGAAACTACTGTACATGAAAATCCCAGGAGAAGAGCAATTTCTGAGATACTCAAACCACCTCGTCTGGCACCATCAGTTATTCCACTGTCAAAGTCACTTAAGTCGTATTTTTTCCCCTGTCTGATGTTTGGTCTAAACAACAACGGAACATTTTGACAATGTCTGCATGCTTTTATGCATTGAGTTGCTGCCACATGATTGACTGATTAGATACTTGCATTCATTAGCAGGTGTACAGGTGTATCTAAGAGGTGGCCACTGAGTTTTTAACTACCATGGGTAGGTTTTAAACCCATACCATTTTGATCTGCTGAGGTGCATGTCTCTGAGCTAAAGTGGGCATCTTTTCCAAATCTGTGCACAGTTCTCAGTAGTACCACTATTCTCTTGTCATCAAATCCAACTCTTTCACTGGTCAGACATCTGGGTTGTTTATGTCCCTGCTGTCATATTTTATCCCAAGATGAGTTTTGGGACTCTTATATTTTCTCTAACAACAAGACCAATTACTGTGACTCACCACCCTCCATCATATTGCCCAGCTCCAACCCTAGCTCTCTGCGTTCAGCTGAAGTTCTCATCTTTGCATTTTCTATTTGCAGCTAGTTAATGCTCTTCCGTCTGGATTCTCACCTTTCAAGGTCCATTAGCCTCAGCTCAGACAAAGCTCAGCAGCTGAGATTCTAAGATGCATTAACACTCAGCAACCTTATAACTGCTTTGGATCCCTGTCCAACAATTCATTTTCCTGTACTCTAATGCCTGGTCTTGCCCCTCCCTCACAGTGGGAGCTCCTCTTCACTGTCAACCAATGGAGGACTCTGTGCTCCTTTACATCCAACTTCTGTGTGTTCCTCATTTCCTTCACTCCATCACTCTCACCACTTCATTTCTCTCAGCCTGTGGTTTTAGAATTCAGTGTCTACATTTTCCATTTTCCTACCCATCTTTCCCCCCTTTAAGAAACTTATTAGGAATTTTGAGCAACTTTTTAATCTTTCCAATCCTAATACAATCTTTATCCCAGTATCAATAATTGTTAATGTCTTTGAGACATTTTATCATATTAGAGTCATAGGATTGTAGAATAGCCTACTGCTGGGGTTATACACTAAGGAAGCAGCCCCTTCAGACCACTGAGTCCATATTGACCTTCAAATATCCATTTATGTTGATCTTGCTTCATTCGCTCACTTCTCCATCAGCTATCCCCAGATTCCGCCACTCACCTACACATTAGAGGCAATTTAGAGTGGCTAATTACCCTATCAAACTGCATGTCTCTGAGATATGGGAGGAAAGGTAGAGCAATAGACAATGGGTGCAGGAGTAGGCCATTCAGCCCTTTGAGCCGGCACTGTCATTCACTGTGATCATGGCTGATCATCCACAATCAGTACCCTGTTCCTGCCTTGTCCCCATATCCCTTGACTCCGCTATCTTTAAGAGCTCTATCTAACTCTTTCTTGAAAGCATCCAGAGAATTGACCTCCACTGCCTTCTGAGGCAGAGCATTCCATAGATCCACAACTCTCTGGGTGAAAAGTTTTTCCTCAACTCTGTTCTAAATGGCCTACCCCTTATTCTTAAGCTGTGGCCTCTGGTTCTAGACTCCCCCAACATTGGGAACATGTTTCCTGCCTCTAGCGTGTCCAATCCCTTAATAATCTTATATGTTTCAATCAGATCCCCTCTCATCCTGCAGTGGATGTAGTGTATATGGATTTCAGTAAGGCATTTGATAAGGCTCCCCATGCAAGGCTCCTTCAGAAACTAAGGAAGCATGGGATCCAAGGAGACCTTGCTTTGTGGATCCAGAATTGGCTTGCCCACTGAAGGCAAAGGGTAGTGGTAGATGGTTTGTATTCTGCATGGAGGTCGGTAACCAATAGTGTTCTGCAGGGATCTGTTCTGGGATTCCTCCTCTTTGTGATTTTTATAAATTACCTGGATGAAGAAGTAGAAGCGTAGGTTAGTAAGTTTGCTGATGACACAAAGGTTGTGGGTGTCATGGATAGTCTGGAGGGTTGGCAAAGGTTACAGCGGGACATTGATAGGATGTAGAACTAGGTTGAGAAGTGGCAGAGTTCAACCCAGATAAGTGTGAAGTTCATGGTAGGTCAAATTTGAAGACAGAATATAGTATTAAAGGTACAACTCTTAGCAGTGTGGAGGGTCAGAGAGATATTGCGGTCCGTATCCATAGGGCACTCAAAGCTGCTGCACAGGTTGACAGTGTTGTTAAGAAGATGTATGGGGCTGAATTCAATAGCCTTGAGGTAATATTACAGCTATATAAGACCTTGTTCAGACCCCACTGTGTTCATTTCTGGTTATCTCACTACAGGAAGGATGTGGATACTATATAGACAGTGCAGAGGAGATTTACAAGGATGTCGCCTGGACTGGAGAACATGCCTTATGAGAATAGATTGAATGAACTTGGCCTTTTCTCCTTGGAGTGATGGAGGATGAAAGGTGACCTGATGGAAGTGCATAAGATGATGAGAGTCATTACTTGTGTGGATAGCCGGAGGCTTTTTCCCAGGGCTGAGGCTAATACGAGGAGTGTAGTTTTAAGGTGCTTGGAAGTAGATACAGAGGGTCAGGGGTAAGGTTTTCACACAGAGAGTGGTGGGTGTGTGGAATGGGCTGCTGGTGACAGCGGTGGAGGTAGATACGATAGAGTCTTTTAAGAGGCTCTTAGGTACATGGAGCTTAGAAAATAGAGGGCTATATGGTAGGGTAACTTTAGACAGTTTCTAGAGTAGGTTACATGGCGTCAACATTGTGGGCCGAAGGGCCTGTAATGCGCTGTAGAAATCAGAGCACCCAGATGGAAGCCAGCATGGTTACAGGGAGAATGTGAAAACTCTGCACAGACAACACTGGATTAAACCCATGAGGCTGGAGCTGTGAGGCACAGGTTCTATTGGCTGTGCCACAACGCTGCCTTGGGCATTTTATCTGAGCAAGCTGCTGTAATACAATTTGAATATTCCTTTATTAGTCCGATATTAAGCAGGGCAATGCCTAATTTGTGAGCTGTGGTGGGAGATATCATCTGCCTTTGCTTGATCTTGTAACAAGGCTTCTACACCCCAGGTCAAAGATCTATGATGAAATCAGATGAATAGTTTTGCTTTATTCTAGTGTACAGACATAGGAAAGATCAACTTGTTCTAATCTCTGTTATTAAATACACCCATTAGAGAGAGCAATTGGGAAAAAATATTAGGAGTAAAGAGATTTTATTAACTCTTAATGATGCCTGGGAAATGGAGTTTCTTTTTGTTATTTTTCTACTGTGCTTGATGGGGACATAGTACAGCACAGAGACAGGCCTATCAACCGTGCTTACTGTAGTTGGCTATATGTTAATCCCATGTGGGCACAATAGGCCTGTGTCCCCCTATACCTTTCCTGTCCAAGTACATATTCAACCACCTTTTAAGCTTTGTGCTAATATATATTTGCCTCCAACACCTCCTCTAGCAGCTCATTCCAGATTTTCACCACTTGCCCCTCAGCTCCCCTTCTTACCTTCTTACTTTATGCATGTGCCCTCTATTCTAGGCTCCCTGCTCCTGGGGAAATGACTTTGACAATTTATTTACATGTGCCCTACATAGTTTTATACACCTATGGAGCCATCTCTCAGCCTTCTACATTGCAGGGAAAATAAACCCAGCCTATCCAATCTCTCCTTTTAACTACAGCCTTTCATTCCAGTAAATTATTCTTCATCCTCTCTATTGCTACCACCACCGCCATCATCATCAATACGTGCCGTGTTTTATGACGTGGGCGATCATGGTCTCATGACCATGTTTGTTCTTGGCAACTTTTACTACAGAAGTGGTTTGCCATTATCACCTCCTGCGCAGTGTCTTTACAAGACGAGTGACCCCAGGCATTATCAATACTCTTCAGAGATTGTCTGCCTGGCATCAGTGGTCGCATAACCAGGACTTGTGATATGCACCAGCTGCTCATATGACCATCCACTACCTGCTCCCATGGCTTCATGTGACCCTGATTGGGGTTCGAAGCAGGTGCTCCACCTTGCTCAAAGACGACCTGCAGGCTAGCGGAGGGAAGGCGTGCCTTACACCTCCCTGGGTAGAGATGTAACTTTACCTCTCCACCCTGCCAGCCATTGCTACCGCATTGTTCATTTAGCTTGATGACTAGACTGCAGTATGATTGATCCATCTATCAAGTGTTCCTGAAGAGCTTGGAGGCATTGGAATGCTTCAAAACAGACGAACAAATGAGTAGGCCACCAAATAATTCACTAGCATTTTTAACTCAGTACCTCTGAGCTCAAGACATATTTCCTAACTTATGAAGCATTCGTTGACTGTGCGTATGGAAGGAAAAGACCTTCCATTTAAGTAGCACCTTTCATGACTCTTGGATGCCCTAAAGCAATTTGCTGCTAATTACCTATGAAACGTATTCGCTAATGTAGGAAATGTGGCAGACAATTTACACTGAGTAAGGTCCCACGAGATACTGATTGCCAATATCAATCTGTTGCCATAAGTAGCAGCCAGACCACCAGGGAAACCTCTCTTCATCTTCCCCTCCAGTAGTATTAGGTTCACTGAGGGAGGCAGACAAGGCTTCGGTTTAACACTTCATCAGATAGATTGCATACTAAACAGTGGCACTGCAGTCACTCGACTTGAGTATGATGTTCTCCCGGGGGTTTATTCTCCTAATGGAGATCGTCTGCGCATGACTTTGCTTAATGTGGAGCGTCTGATGCATGGGCAGCCATTACATGGTCAAAGGACCAAAGGACAAGAGAGCACAGCCTCAGGATAGCGGGGCGCCCTTTCAAAACGGAGATGTGGAGAAATTTCTTTAGCCAAAGGGTGGTGAATTTGTGGAATTTGTTGCCACAGGCAGCTGTGGAGGCCAGATCATTGGATGTATTTAAGGCAGAGCTTGATAGGTTCTTGATAGGTTATGGGGAGAAGGCTGGGAACTGGGGTTGAGGAGGAGATTAAAAAAAAATCAGCCATGATTGAATGGCGGAGCAGACTCGATGGGCCAGATGGTCTAATTCTGCTCCTATGTATTAGGGTCTTATGGTGAACAGGTTCAAAGGTTCATTTTATTGTCAAAGTATGCATGTACAACACAACTCTGATAATTGTCTTCTCCAGATAGCTACAAAATACAGAAAGACCAGGGAAGCTGATGAAAGAAAAGACATCAATTACCACCGCGCGCCCCCCCCAGCGGCATGAGAAAGAAAAGAAACAAAAGTCACAGATCCCAAAAACCTCATCCCTCCTCCACAGCAAAAACAGCAATAGCAACAATCCCCAACCTCATCACTCACAGTAAAGAACAGCGACAGTAGCATCAAACCGGTCCGGTCCTTGACAGATTGGGGGTCAGGATCCAGTGGCGTGGATTGCTAGACGGTTGGGGACACTTCACTGCTGACTCATCCTTCCCCTTCACTGTCGTGATGTGTCATCATCCTCCGCCAGCTCCATCACTAAGGTCCTGGTTGGATCACTCTTTCTCTGGAATGTCCCCCTTGGCCTTACCACCATGGTTGACCCTACCAGAAGCTAAGCTCCAAAAGGCTTTGCTCTCGAGATCGCAGCAACTGACAGACCCCTCCACCTCAGCATAGTGATGATCCTCAGAGAAGGTGCAACATTCTCTCTGTACTGCACTGGAGAGTCACCTTGGTTTATACGATCGGGTGTCAGGTAGGGCATTTGTACCCAGAACCTTTTGCAAGTGGTTGCAGATAAAACCTTGCAGAACACAGAAAAAGATTTAGCACAAAGATCAGGGGTGAGTAGACTGGATTGAATGCTCTATTGGGAACAGTATTCTCAATCTGTTACATGAACATTACTGTCAATTAGCTGAGACTATTCAGTAACCATGTGCCGCTGTTAGGAGTAAGGGTGGCACAGCAGCATAGTGGTTGGCACAACTCATTACAATACCAGTGGCCCGGGTTCAATTCCCACCGTTATCTGTAAGGAGTCTATATGTTCTCCCCATGATCAGATGGGTTTCCTCCTGGTGCTCTGGTTGATGGGTTTATTAGTCATTGTAACTTGTCCTGTGATTAGGCGAGGGTTAAAATCGGGGGGTTGCTGGCTGGTTCGGCTTGAGGGGCTGGGAGGGCCTACATGGCACTGTATCTCAATAAACAGATCAATCATAAATAACGTACTTTCAAAGAGAACTAATTGGTCTCATTGCTTTCCCACCAAGCCCCTCACACAGACGTGATTTGCTAACCTAAACTGTTGCCGGGAGTGAAATATGAAAACAACCTATAGATGATATTTTGCAAATGTTACAACAGGGTGGAGGAGATAGGCCAACTTCTTGGAAAGGTGCATGTATGGAGAACAAGAGGCAGTCTGTTTTTACCCCTTCCCAGTGCTCTCATTCCAAACTGCAAAGTTCAAAGTTTGCGGTAAATTTATTATCACCAAATACCACCCCTGAGATTCATTTTCTTGCAGGCACTCACAGCAGAACAAAGAAGTACAATAGAGTCAATGAAAATCTACACACAGTGACTGACAAATTGTGCAAATAGAGAAAGAAACAAGTAATAATAATAATAATAATAATAATAGTAAATAAACAATACTGAGAACTTGAGTTGTAGAGTCCTTGAAAGTGAGTCCATAGGTTGTGTTTGAAGATCGGTTCAGTGTTGTGGTCAAGTTAAGTCACTGTTTATTGTCATTTTGACCATAACTGCTGGTACAGTACATAGTAAAAATGAGACAATGTTTTTCAGGACCATGGTGTTACATGACACAGTACAAAAACTAGACTGAACTATGTAAAAAAACACAGAGAGAGATCTACACTAGACTACAGACATACACAGACTTACAAATCTCAAATCTCACCTGGTCCCTCAACACCAGCTCCATAGCAAAGAAAGTCCAGCAGCGTCTCTACTTTCTGCGAAGGCTGAGGAAAGTCCATCTCCCACCCCCCCCATCACATTCTACAGGGGTTGTATTGAGGGCATCCATATTGAGTGAAGATGTCCACAAGACCCAATGGCACTGCACCTCTGACAATGCTTCTGTTCTCTGCAAGAGAGGAAGGCTCTGGGTTGGCAAATGGACCATCAGATCTTCCACTTGCCAACCCCAGTGTCCCACTTTGAAAAGGTTGCATTTTCTCCAAAGCACAGTTGGGGTAAAATTGACATCCTCATTGCCCAATCCCTCTGACCTCAGTCCACTGAAATCTGTGTACTCAGTGAATTCTGGCACCTCATGGATCCATCAGTGGGCTCAGCTACCAAAGCCACCAAGGTCTGCAATTCCCTCCTTAATATCTACTCCATCTCTTAGGTACACCCTCTTTGAGAGTTTGATTAAACTGTGGTTTACCCTTCCTTAACATCTAATAGTGCCAGAACTAGTTCTATATTAGTTCTGCGCTGAATTTTCCTACAGATGCCAGGCCAAGCTTGTACTGTTGAATCATACTGTTCCATCTATTATGGTGCTGGGAACAAGCTCCTGATGGCATCTGATTGGTGGGACCCTGTGAGGTATAGAACCTCTTCAACGGTACAGCTAGCTCTGCCCCAGACTTGCCGGCTGTCAAAACTGTCCCAAGTATTGGCAACTGGAATCTCTTCATTATACTGTAGTGAATTTTGATTGGTCACCATATTGATCATTGACTTTTAGTAATGAATAAATTTTATTTCAAATCAGTTAGGGCTTTTATTGATTCATCATTTACAAGCTCTGACCTTGAAGCAAGCTGTTCACAAGTTGTGGTCAGGTAAACTGGGATGGCAAAGAATTCCCGAACTGTAGATTAGAATCAGAATCAGGTTTGTTATCACTGACATATGTCATGAAGTTTGTTGCTTTACAGCAGCAGTGTAGTGCAATACAAACTGTAAGCTACAATAAGAAATGTAAAAAAAATTAGTACTGCAAAAAGAGAATGAAAAGTGAGCTCGTGTTCACTGGTTCATGGACAGCTCAGAAATCTGGTGGTGGAGGTGAAGAATCTGTTCCTAAAATGCTGAGTGTGTGTTGTCAGGCTCCTGTACCTCCTCCCTGATGGTAGCAATGAGATGAGGGCATGTCCTGAGTGGTGAGGGTCCTTAATGATGGATGCCGCCTTCTTGAGGCATCGCTTATTGAAGATGTCCTCGATGGTGGGAAGGCTAGTGCCCATGATGGAGCTGGCGGAGTTTATGACCCTTCTTGACCTTTGCCCCTTCCTTTGTACAGACTGCATGGGTTCGGCGAGTGAAACTGGAACCCTTGTTAGAGAGTCTGCTACAGCTAGAAGCTTCTTAAAGTTAAAGACACTGTACAATCGGGGGAAAAATTAATTGGCACTTGGATAGGTTTTAGGCCGTTAAAGCACCTCTGACAAGGATTTGCAAATAAAATCCTGTTGACTGGGCTAATTGAACTTTTGGATGTAATTACAGCGAAGATTAGTGAAGGGAATGCATTGGATGCCATCAAAATGTGAGTTTTCGACAGTGTGGTTCAGGAATTTGAGCTTCATAACTGTCAGCTTGGATAAAAGCACAACTTGTGGTTAGAAACCAGTGAGTTCGTGTTTCAGAATGGAGGATGGTAGACAATGGTGCCAGGGGTCACATCAGTGGCACATCTGGCAGCGCTGTTGATACAAGATACACCTGACTGTGCCAGCCTCTGGGATTTAGACATTCCAATTCTTTGGAATTTGGACAGCTGATATGGTCCCTTTAAAGATACTGGCCCGCTCCGCTAATTGGCAGCCATGTTTTGGCATCAAGATTTGGATATTTAAAGAGTTCCTGAACTGAGGTTTGGTGCCCAATCATCAGCTCAACTTCAGTTCAGTCTGCATTTGGGTTTAGGATTTCTGTCCCGTTTAGATTCTCATCTAGTCTCGTCTAGCTTCTAGCCAAGGACCCTGTTCGCATTTCAGACTCGATTCCAGTCGCAGACACTCCAGCACTTGAGTTCTTATCATCCTCACCTAGGTCGCTGCAGCCTCAGAAATTCTGTCTCCTGATCTCGATCCCCACCTCGGATGCTGTCTGTGTGGGGTTTGCACGTTCTCCTGTTGACCGCCGGTTTTCTGCTGGGCACTCTGATTTCCTTCCACTTCAAAGATGTGCAGGGTGGTAGATTAAGTGGTGACTGTAAACTGCCTCTAGTGTAGGTGAGGGGCAGAATCTGGGGGGCATTCGTTGGTAATGGGCAGAGAGTGAAAAGGGGAGGGTAAGATTAGTGTAAATGAATAGTTGAATATCAAACATGAGGAAATCTGTAGATGCTGGAAATTCAAACAACACACACAAAATGCTGGTGGAACACAGCAGGCCAGGCAGCATCTATAGGGAGAAGCACTGTCGACGTTTCGGGCCGAGACCCTTCGTCAGGACTAACTGAAAGGAAAGATAGTAAGAGATTTGAAAGTAGGAGGGGGAGGGGAAAATGCAAAAAGATAGGAGAAGACCGGAGGGGGTGGGGTGAAGCTGAGAGCTGGAAAGGTAATTGGCGAAAGTGACACAGAGCTGGAGAAGGGAAAGGATCATGGGACGGGAGGCCTCGGGAGAAAGAAAGGGGGAGGGGAGCATAGAGGGAGATGGAGAACAGGCAGAGTGATGGGCAGAGAGGGAAAAAAAGGGAGGGGAAAAAACTAAATATATCAGGGATGGGGTAAGAAGGGGAGGGGCATTAACGGACGTTAGAGAAGTCAATGTTCATGCCATCAGGTTGGAGGCTAACCAGCCAGTATATAAGGTGTTGTTCCTCCAACCTGAGTGTGGCTTCATCTTGACAGTAGAGGAGGCCATGGATAGACATATCAGAATGGGAATGGGATGTGGAATTAAAATGTGTGGCCACTGGGAGATCCTGCTTTCTCTGGTGGACAGAGCATAGGTGTACAGCGAAATGGTCTCCCAGTCTGCGTCGGGTCTCACCAATATATAAAAGGCCACACCAGGAGCACCGGACGCGGTATACCACACCAGCCGACTCACAGGTGAAGTGTCGCCTCACCCGGAAGGACTGTCTGGGGCCCTGAATGGTGGTGAGGGAGGAAGTGTAAGGGCAGGTGTAGCACTTGTTCCGCTTACAAGGATAAGTGCCAGGAGGGAGATCGGTGGGAAGGGATGGGGGGGGACGAGTGGACAAGGAAGTCGCGTAGGGAGTGATCCCTGCGGAAAGCAGAAAGGGGGGGAGGGAAAGATGTGCTTGGTAGTGGGATCCCGTTGGAGGTGGCAGAAGTTATGGAGAATTATACGTTGGATCCGGAGGCTGGTGGGGTGGTAGGTGAGGACAAGGGGAACCCTATCCCGAGTGGGGTGGTGGGCGGATGGCGTGAGGGCAGATGTGCGGGAAATGGGAGAGATGCATTTGAGAGCAGAGTTGATGGTGGAAGAAGGGAAGCCCCTTTGTTTAAAAAAGGAAGACATCTCCTTCGTCCTGGAATGAAAAGCATCATCCTGAGAGCAGATGCGGCGGAGACAGAGGAATTGTGAGAAGGGGATAGAATTTTTGCAAGAGACAGGGTGGGAAGAGGAATAGTCCAGGTAGCTGTGAGAGTCTGTAGGCTTATAGTAGATATCAGTAGATAGGCCGTCTCCAGAGATGGAGACAGAAAGATCAAGAAAGGGGAGGGAGGTGTCAGAAAGAGATCAGGTAAATTTGAGGGCAGGGTGAAAGTTGGAGGCAAAGTTAATGAAGTCAACGAGCTCAACATGCGTGCAGGAGGCAGCGCCGATGCAGTGGTCAAAATAGTTGAATATCAGCATGGATTTAAAGGGCCAAAAAGGCCTGATTAAGTACTCTGTGTCTCTATAACTATAAGTGTGGGACCACTGCCTTCAGTGATGTTACTGGGCTATTGGAGTGCAGGATTAAATTTCAAAATTTGCCAGTGATAAGCAACCTGGCAGTGCCAGTGCAGGGGTTGGCAAGTTACCAGTGGAATTTAATGGAGAGAATTGTGAGCTTAGGCAGTATGGGAGAATGTAGGGCAAGAGATAATATTGACATAACAACATTGATCCAAACGGTGCACAGGGTTTGGTGAACATGAGGTGGCATGAACATGTGGTGGCACCTATTAGCGTGGGTGGAATGGTAGACTAGTGGTTCGAGCAGTACTTTACAGCATGCCAGCTGTAAGATTGGGGCTCAATTTCCTTCACTGTCCGTAAGGAGCATGCATTTTCTCCCCGTGACCAGGTGAGTTTCCTCTGGGTGCTCCGGTTTCCTCCCACATTCCAAAGACATATCAGTTAGGGTTGGTGACAATTGTGGGCTCCCTCCAGCTCTTCTTTGGACTCTGTTGGTCATTGGTGCGGACAACCCATTTTCATGTTTCCATGTTTCACTGAACGTGGGACAAATAAAGCTAATCTTTACATCCTTATCTTGAATGTCTGAGGGCATACATTTAAGGAGAGTGGTGGAAAGTTTAACGGAGATGTGTAGGGAAAGAATTGTACACAGGGAGTGGTGGATGCAGACATGGTAGTGGCATTTAAGAAGCTGTTCGACACATGAATATGCAGGGAGTGGAGGGGTCGTATTCAGGCAGAAAAGATTTTGCTCAACACAGACACCGTGGGCGGAAGGGCTATTACCTGTGTTGCACTGTTCTACATTCTATGGGTCATAGTCATAGAGTTTTACAAAATGGAAACAGGCTCAAATTGTCTCTGCAACCAAGCTGGTCTCATTTGAATGCTTTTTGCCCATATCCCCCGAATGCTCCCTGTTGATGAGCCTGTCGAAACATCTTCACACATTGTAATTGCACCAATCTCAATCTCTTCCTCTGGTAGCTCATTCCACTCATCGTGTGTCAAAAATATCCCCTTCAGGCCACCTTTAAAATGTTCCCTTCTCACTTTAAGCCTCTGTCTCTAATTTTGGACTCCTGTATCTCGGGAAAAAGTACATGAAATAATTGAGAAAGCCCAACGGAAGAGCCTAATTGAAACAGAAAGCATGTTCTGCTTGCTCAAATTAATGTATTTAAATGCAAACCATTCTGCGCTATCATAATCCCTAATTTATAGGCTGTTATAAGAAGCAAGCCAGGAGATGGCAGAAGTTGATAACTTGGCTCATGAGTAGTGCTGGAGGGCTGGTGGGCTGCCAATGGTGCACCATCATTTTTAAAGTAAAACAAGTATGGGCTAGTTTAAATTCACTGGTGGAAAAATGATTGAAATCCATTCTAAGGAATGTTTAAACCATTAGGAAAGGCACTGATTAGAATCACATATTTTTCAGAAGGGAGGATTGTGCCTTGGCTAATATAATGGGATATAAGAGGATCGATGAGGGCAACATAAATGATGTAATGTATGCAGATTTTAGCAAAGCTTGCTGCTCTACACAATTCAGTGAAGATGCGACTGCACTGGAGAGGGTGTGGAGCAGACTCAGGAAAATGCTAGCAAAATATAGAAAGATTAGATGAGTTAAGGATGTTTCCTTGGGGAGACATGAGGCAAAGGGTGGACTTAATTAAGGTCAAAAAATTCTGAAGGCTCTAAGTAGATCAAATACTTCCCTTAGCAGAGAGATCAGAAACTAGGAGCACGGACTTTAAGAAGGGAGCAGGTGCAAGATGAAGGAAAATGTCTTCACCCACGGGATGGCGGGGTCTTAAACCCACGGTCTGAAAGAATGGTAGAGGCAGAAGCCCTCTTCATATTTTAACGCTGGTTGCTGTGACTGGCAAGGCTGTGAAGGAAGAATTGGAAGGTGGGTCCAAGCTAGGAAACTAAGCAACATGACAGGCTGAGCAGCCATTTTCTGTGTCGTAAGTTAGGGTTAGCATAGGGTTAAATAGCTGGGTTATTGGGTGGCGCAGTTCGATGGGCTGGAAGGATCTACCCCATGCTGTGTCTCAATAAGAAACATTCTTCATGAGTTGATGATTAGACCTCCATGACACCTCTGGGCTCCTGCATGGTCTTATCCAGAATTTCTCTCCCCATCAAAATCTGCAGCACCTTGTTCAGACATTTTGCTGCTTCCCTCCCTTAATCTATCTACATCAGCCCCCCCTCCTCCCTAGTCTCATTCACCAAACTTTTTATTACTGACAATTGGAGACACAGGAAGATTGAAATAGGCACTTTAGCCCATCTAGGCCGTACTGACCATCAGCAACTTTTTCTTACATTAGTCCTACACTTTGCATTCTCACGTTCCAACCAATTCACTCCAGAATCACACTAGAGGCAATTTACGGTGGCCAATTACTCTCACAACATGCACATGGCAGGAAACAAAGAGCACCCATGACAAAGCCCTTGATTTCACACAGGGAGCATGCAAACTCCACACACAGCACCCTCGGTCAGAATTGAACTTGCCTCTCTGATTCTGTGAGGCAGTGGCCTTTGCTGTCTGTGCCACTGTGGCTTATTGTCAAATTATGTTTGGTAAGGTTACTTTGAAAGTTTTGTAAGATGGCAGGATAAAATAAAGCTCAGGGACAAACAGCTCGGGAACAAGCTGTACTTAAATTTGCAAGCAGTAACGCTGTATCAGCTTGCTATCAAATCCCACTCTTGCCATTTTCTATTTCTCACCTTCCCCCTGTTGCCCATTAGTATTTTAATGCACTGTATAAAATTCACAAGTTCCTGCAGGTTGTATGCAATGCAGTGCAGAGAGCTACTGCAATGCAGGTTGAATAATACTAGTCGATAAGCATCGTTGTGAGTCCTGACACTCCTTGCATCAGGAAACACACCAAGCAGATGCTGGTTAGATCCAGGGAGCACTCACCTCTTCTCTGATTCCTCACCTCGCACCCATTTTGTGCTATACAAAAGAATATTTAGGAACCTCTTTGATTATTGATGAACCCAGACTATTTGGAATTTTAATTGGATTGTCATCACTTGGTATGAGAAGGCACCCAGCAAACAAGAGAAGAAGAAAAAATATTGCAAGGCTTCACTGAAGGGATGGGTAGGGACGGGGAAATGTCGAACCAGCGACCTTGATCTGATGGCGGGCTGGCACAGATATGATGGGCTGAGTGGCTTCCTTCCGTGCTGTAATCATTCTGTGATCCCCTATTGTCTCAGTGACCCTCACCCATTTTGTAGAGGCACCATAGAAAGCATCGTATCTGATGCTTCTGAGCTTGATGTGGTAGCTACTATGCCTGATACCCCAAGAACCTGCAGAGTTGAGGGCATCAGCGTCTCTCATGGTAATCCTTTCATGGAGCCTCTCTACACTTCTCAGTGCCTTGGTAACGCAGCCAATGTAATCAAATACCCCTTCCATCCCGACTTTCTGCCCTCTTCTACGCTCTCCCATTGTTCAAAGTAAAGGCACATACCTCAAAGTAAAATTTATTATCAGAGTACAAACATGTCACCACATACAACCCTGGGATTCTTTTTCTGCTGGTATACAGTAAATCCATAGGGCAGTATCCGTAAACTGTAAACATCAGGAAGTGTTAATGAATTGTGCAAATGCAGATATAAATAAAAGCAATAAATCACGAGCATGAAATAGCAATGTAACAGAATCTGTAAATGACTGTAGTTATCTCCTTTCATTCAGGAACCTGATGGTTGAGGGTAGTAATTGTTCTTGAACATAGTGATGTGAATCCTGAGGCACCTGTACCTTCTACCTGATGGCAGCAGTGAGAAAAGAGCCTGGCCTGGGTGGTGAGGATCTTTGGCAATGGATGCTGTTTTTCTACGGCAATGTTTCATATAGATGTCTCAATGGTTGGGAGGGCTTCACCTGAGATGTGCTGGGCCGAATCCGTTACGTTGTGTAGGATTTTCTGCTTTAAGGTCCTCGTGTTCCCATAGTAGTAGTAGGGTTCCGTTAGTCTCGAAAGACCATGAATTTGTGCCTTGGAAAGTTTCCAGGTCGCAAGCCTGGGCAAGGTTTTTTTTAAATGGAAGACTGGCAGTTGCCCAAGCTGCAAGTCTCCCTTCTCCACACACTGATGTTGTCCAAGGGAAGGGCATTAGAGTGTTCCCGTACCACCGGGCCATAATGCAGCCAGTCAGCACACTTTCCACCACATATCTAGAGAAATTTGCCAAGTTTTTTGACGACATGCCAAACCTCTGCAGATTCCAGAGAAAGTAGAGGTGCTCTCATGTTTTCTTCGCAATAATATTTATACAATGGGTCTAGGACAGGTCCTCTGAGATAGTGACACCCAGGAATTTAAAGTTACTGACCCTCTCCATCTCCGACCCTTCGATGATTACTGGCTTATGGACCTCTGGTTTCCCTCTCATGAGGTCTGCAATCAGTTCCTTGGTCTTATTGACATTGAGTGAGAGGTTGTTGTTATTACACCAGTCAGCCAAGTTTTCAATCTCCCTCCTGTATGCTGATTCATCACCTCCTTTGATACAGCCCACAACAGCGGTGTCATCGGCAAACCTGTATCTGGTGTTGGAGCTGTACTTAGCCACACAGTCACAGGAGAAAAGCGAGTAGAATAGGGGGCTATGTTCACATCCTTGCCTGCTCTTGTGCTGATGGAGATTGTGGAGATGTTTTTGCCAGTCTGAAGTGACTGGGGTCTACAAGTGAGGAAATCCAAGATCCAATTACACAAGGGGGTATTGAGGCCCAGGTCTTGGAGTTTACTGATTAGTTTTGAGGGGATGATGGTGTTAAATGCTGAGCTGTAACCAATAAAGAGCAATGGACAGAAAATACAAAATTCTGAAAGCACACACCATCAGGCTCAATGATAACTTCTACCCCACTATTACAAGACTACTAAACAGTTCCCTAGTATGATAAGATGGACTCTTGACCTCACAGTCTATCTCATCATGGCCTTGCACCTTTTTGTCTGCCTGTATTGCACTTCCCCTGTAACCATAACACTATATTCCGCATTCTGATAATGCTTCTCCCTGGCACTATCTCAATGTACTGATATGATGACCTGATTTGTATGCACGGCATGCCAAACCAAGTACTTTCACTGTACCTCAATAGATGTGATAACAATAAACCTATTAACTAATCCTGTAAGAAAGACTCACAGCGTAATAAAGAGCTACAGCACTGAAACGGGCTATTCGGCCCATCAAATCCATGCTGACCATCAAGCATTCACTTATACTAATCCTTAATTACTCCCATTTTCAATTCACCTCACACTCTCATGACCTCTCACTGGGTTGTACCTCTCACCTATAAACTAGGGGGATTTACAGTGGACAATTAACTTTCCAACCAGCATTTATTTTCTTATTGACAAACAGTGTGCAACAGGCCTTTCTGGCCCTTTGAGCCCCGCTGCCTAGTAATCCCCCGATTTAATCCTAGCCTAATCATGGGACAATTTACAATGATCAATTAACCTACCAACTGGTGGGTCACAGGGAAGATGTACAAATTTCTTACAGACAGTGTCAGGAATTGAACCCCGGATGCCTGTACTGTAAAGCACGGTGCTAACTGCTACACTACCGTGCTACTGCCCCCCTCCCCCACCCCCATGCCATTGTGGATGTGGGAGGCAACTTATGTAGTCATAGGGAGAATGCATAAACTCCGCACAGACAAGGTCCAAGGTCAGAATTGAACCCTGGTTACTGGGACTTTAGGCAGCAGCCCCTCGGGCTGTGTTACTGTGCCACACATAAAGAGCAGAGCACAGAGCTGGTATCAAAGGGCTGCAAATAAACCTGAAACTTTGCAGTGCAGGAGAAAGCCATAAAAATACTGTGCATCCCTCTTCCCTTTTTCACACCATGACCTTGCTAATGATTCACTGTTAAAGCATAAATTCTTTTGGAAGATATTACTGAATCTATTTCCACTGCCCCTACAGAAATCACGATGCCAGCTTTGCTGCATTAAACCTGACTTATTTCCCCATTCACCATTTCCTAATTATTTTCAATCTGTGATTTATGATTCCATTCCTTCCTCCAAAACCCTTGAAGGTTTCAAACAATTCTATTCCGCACCTCAATATCCCAACTCCGAACCAAATAGAACATAGAACATAGAATAGTACAGCACATTACAGGCTCTTTGGCCCACAATGTTGTGCCGACCCTCAAACCCTGCCTCCCATATAACCCCCCACCTTAAATTCCTCCATATACCTGTCTAGTAGTCTCTTAGCTCAATAGCTCAATAGCTCAAATAGCTCAAAGGAAAGATAAAATATTTATTCTATGCCAGAGGAAATGTAGATTAAGCTGCAGAAAGTCATGAAATTAGTCAGCTCCATCATGGGCGCTAACCCGCGTAGTACCTAGGACTCCTCTAAGGAGCACTGCCTCAAAATGGCCATTATTGAGGACCCCCATCCACTAAGACAATTCCTCTTCTCATTGTTCTCATCAGGAAGGAGGGACAGAAGCCCGATAGAATACACGGAATGATCCAGAAACAACTTCTTCCCATCTGATTTCTGAATGGACATTGAACCCATGAACACTACGTCACTACTTTTTTTCTCTTCTTGCTTTGCGCTACTTATTCAATTTAACTACTTAATATAAATACATTCACACTGTCACTCACAGTTTTTTCCTCTGTTACTATGTATTGCATTGTACTGCAGCTGCAAAGTTAACAAATTACCCGACATATGCCGGTGATATTAAATCTGATCCTGATTCCGATTCTGATTAAGATAACGCAAAATAATTCATTCCTCAGAGAAGATTTCAACAATAAATGGAAGATAGATAGATAGATAGATAGATAGATAGATAGATAGATACTTTATTCATCCCCATGGGGAAATTCCAACTTTTTTCCAATGTCCCATACACTTGTTGTAGCAAAACTAATTACATACAATACTTAACTCAGTAAAAAAAAAGCAACTATCATTACAAGCTAAATAAGATGGCAATTATAAAATTGGTTCAATGGTTCTTTAAGATGAATAATCTACTCTGAGCTCACTTTGTATGGTATGAAGTTTATTGATTCCACTAGTTTTAAAGCTTTTGTTATATTATCTCCTTATTCCATTCATCCAACTTCCTGTTAAACGCCTCTTTGCTATTCACCTCAACCGTCCCCTCAGGATGTTTCCCATTCTCACTGCTCTTTGGTACTTCGTGCAACCCATAATACATTTGTTAGTGATATTCTTACATATTTATGAATTACTATTAAGCATTTATTGCCCCCCAGGATTGGTCCTGGCTGCAGTAGGAAGCATCCTCTCTACATTTATCTTTTCAAACCCCATCACGATTTTCAGAACCTGTGGAATCACCCTCAGTTTCACTGTCCCAGCGGAAAAGAATCTATTCAATATCGCTTTTTAGGCTTAAGCTCTCTGCTCTGTTTCATTTGACTAAGTTTTTTTTTTACTGCCTCTGTATTCTTTTCATTATATAAAGACTTCACATTAATGTCACTCAACCAAGATTCAATATAAGTTGTAGGCCTATAGCATTTCAATGACTTGTATGCTTATGCTGTGACTTCCCTCTGTGGCTGTTAGAAACTTTTCCAAGGACACTGTGGCTTTCTTAGTCTCCTTATTATCTTGCTTACGTCCACCTTGAAGCTGCAGTACTGTTTGCCCAGCACCTTGTAACGAAAATGCAGAGGCTGGATTCAGGCCAACGGGTCCAATACCACTATTCACAACTTGCTTTTATTACTCTTCGCTGCATTCCCTGAGAACAATGACACCTCATTTAATTGTTTTTTGGCATAGTAAATGGTTCCTGAGGGTTATTGTGGTTTTGGCAAAGAGGAACTCAATTAAAAAAAAAGTGTTTGTGTTTACTACATCAACACACATCTGGCATGTCTTGTAAAAGGATTAAAGTCTCCAACACCTGCCGGGATACCACATCCACACCCACACAAACACAGACACACAATTAATGCACACACAGATACACACACGGAAACCAACACTAATGCACATCTTTCAAGCTAATACTTGCACCGATCTATAAACTCACCACTTCCACTCTCTCCCATTCACATACACCTTTCATAATCTGACCACAACTGGAGAAAAATGGCCCTCCCTGAAAAGCACAGCACCGCAGATGCTGAAAATCTGAAACAGAGCCATTAAGAGAGGCATAAACAGACAGAATCCTTTTTCCAGGGTAGAAATATTGAGTTCCCAGGGACACACATTTAATGTGAGATGGTAAAAGTTTACGGGAGCTGTATTTTTCACAGAATGTGTGGAATAGGCTGTCAGCGATAGTGGGGGAAGCAGATATGAGAGTGGTATTATGGAGGTTTTTAAATAGACATATTAACATGCAGGGAATGGAAGAATACAGATCACACTTAGGCAAAATAGGTTTAGTTTAATTTGGCATTTTGCTTGGCACAAGCATGGAGGGCCAAAAAGCTATGCTCTATGTACAGAAGACCTCCTTACTATATTTTATATGTTTTATTTTATTTAGAGATACAGCGTGGTAAGAGGCCATTCCCACCCAGCAAACCCACTCTGCCCAATGACGCTCATGTGACCTACTAACCCGTCCATCTTTGGAATGTGCGAGGAAACTGGAGCACCCAGAGGAAAGCCAAGCAGCCATGGGGAAACATACAAACTCCTTACTGGCAGAGGCGGGAATTGAACCCAGGTCACAGGGGCACTGCAATAGTGTTATGCTACCATAGCGCCTCGTGCGTTCCTGTTTGCACACACCTTCCGGTTTTCCACTTGGGTTATCCACCCCCTCCTTCTCTTCTTGGCCCGGACATCGCAATCCCTACTCACCCTTGGGAATTGCCGATGGATTTCAATCCGTGAGCGCCAGCCCTGCTTGCTTTACATATCCTCTTGGAATATAAATCACGGCACAGACAATTTCAACCGTCACCTTCTCGGCAGAAAGCGCTGGGAACAGCAGGTCAGGCAGCATCTGCAGAAAGTGCAACAGAGTTAACGTTTTAGGTCGATAACTCTTCATTGGAACCTTCCACAGATGTTGCCTTACCTGCTGAGCTTCTCCAGCCTTTTCTGTTTCATTTGTTCTATTACCGCATGTGCAGGAGCATCATGCACAATACAAAAAAATGTGCTGGACAATACAGTATAAAGCTCATCGTGCGGAGTGCGGTGAAAGTGTAATATTTCTGTTGTGCTTCTTTCACGAAAAGTATAATTTCAATCGTGGTGGCATCCGTCGGTCTCGAGAGACCGTGGATCTGCGCCTGGAATTTTCCAGGACGCAGGACCGGGCAGGGAGTATGTGAGTTGCATGGGAGACCGGCAGTTGCCCAAGCTGCAGGCCTTCCCCTCTCCACGCCTCCGATGTTGTCCAAAGGAAGGACACTAGGACCCATGCAGCTTGGCACTGGTGACGTCGCAGAGCAATGTGTTGTTAAGTGCCTTGCTCAAGGACACAAACATGCTGCCTCAGCTGAGGCTCGAAACAGTGACCTTCAGGTTACTAGTCTGATGCCTTGCCCACTATGCCATGCGCCAACACACAATTTCAATAATGCATATAAATCTCTCCACCTCTAGATATCAGGCCATTGGAAATTATAAGACCAAAAGACTACAAAATACAGGAGCAGAGTTAGTCCATTTGGTCTGAGTCTGTAAATTAAATGTTACCATTCTAAGTTTCTAAATTCAGAATCAGGGTCGAAATGTGTGAATATAATCATCGATGCCAATATTTATCCCTCATTCTCTTTATAATCTCTTTATCTGATTAATACACTGTCATATGTGGGAGTTAACTTTGCACAGTCTGACTGATAACTTTCTCACATTATTAAAGCTCCCACACTTTGAAAGTGCTTGGGGCTGCAGAGTACTCCAGGATGAGAAATACACTGCAGAAATTCCAGATTTCCTTTGTTCTCGAGCTTTAAGTTGACGGCTCAAGGAAACAGATAGAGCAGGCTGTAATTCACAGTGGCTTCCCACAGGCCCAGTGAGTGAGGCGCTAGGAAAATGAGTCGCAGTTATAGTCTTGCCAATGATTTTTGCCAGGTTTTCAGCTAGGAAATTCATTTGTACAACTTCACAATAAAACAGTGTTGTGCTGTTGAAAATTGGCGTGATGCAGAGTACAGCAAAGTTTGTGCTGTTTCCTGAGTGTCAGTGACTCTTGGCTTTTTGTTGGGGTTTTAGTTTAACCTGGCATTTTTTCCATTGAACAGTTACAATTGATCTGTAATATTTAAAGGGACAACATTTGAACAGCATTCTGTGCCCTGAGATCAATGACCTGCCACTTTAAATAATATGCCTCGGCAGCTTTGCCCATACAGCTTAGGGTCAAGGTCACTCCATTTCCTAGCCTCTGGAACACTGCAAGCCCCTGCAGCTGATCTCTGCCACCTCTCACTGCTTGCTGCTCACTGATGTACGAGGCATGTCACCCAGCTCCAAGCTCGTGGAGAAGAGGCTTCACCAACTTTTTCTTTAGCCGACATGAACAAGCACGAGCTGTCGCAGAATGCTGACCTTCACACATGGCGCATGACTTTGTAGGGATCTCTTTGGCAAGGGCAGGACAAGTATCACCCTTTGGACATTTCCCCCGGGAATATTCCCCCCCTCCACCCCATCCCCAGCCATTACCTCCCATGTCCCATCATTGATTCAGTTGCAATGCTCCCCAATAGATGGAAGAGTGTTGCTTACATTGCGGTATATCACCTTAAGGACGGGCTTCAGAGATTGGAGCTGCTGGACCACTGCAGACAGCTGCAAGAACTTGACTCATCTTGATCTGGAATGCCATGCTCGTACTGGCAATGTGTACCTTGCCGCTGATGTTTGCAGTGTGCGTGCAAGATTTACAAACTGGGTTAGGTCATAAAAACGTAAGACCTTAGGACGCTAAAAGCAGAATTAGGACATTCAGGTCTGTTGTGACACCTGATCATGGCTGATTTACTCTTCTCAACCCCATTCTCCTGCCTTATCCTTGTAACCTTTAACACCCTTACTAATCAAAAACCTACCAACTTCTGCTTTAAACGTACCCAATGATTTTGCCTCCACATCCGGATTCACCACCCCATGGCTAAAGGAAGTCTTCCTCATCTCTGTTCCAAAGGGACGTCCTTGTATTCTGATGCCTTGCCCCCTAGTCCTAGACTCCCCGACTATTAGAAACATACTTGCCATCTCATTCTACACAGGCATTTCAATATTCGATGCTTCAATGAAATCCCTCCACCTCATTCTTCTAAACTCCAGCAAGTACAGGGCAGAGCCATCAAACATTGCCCATATGTTAACTCTTTCATTCTAAGGATCATTCTCATGAATCTCTTCTGTTGCTAGAATTCAGAGCAACAAGTGGAAATCAGTGGGTTGAACAGCATCTGTGGGGGGGGGGGGGGGGCGAAGGAAATGCTGTTGTTTCGGGGTTAGACCTGATGCAGTGTTTTGGCCCGCCGATGCTCCTGGACCCATGGAGTTCCTCCGGCAGTCTCTTCACCCTCCTTCAGCAACACACACAAAATGCTGGAGGAACTCTATGAGTCAGGTAGCCTCTGCAGGAAAGAGTAAACAGTTGACATTTCGGGCCAAGAACCTTCTTCAGGACTCCTGTCTTTTTTTTGCCCAGGTTTAGCACCTTTAACAATTTCAGCAGCTAAAGGGAGTTTCCCGAGCTATCCTACGTGAGCCGTACCTTGTAAGTAGGATCCAACAAAGATTGGCAATACTGGTCTTCAACCTGATGCTCTGTTGTCACTCGTTACCATGTAAACCTCTGATCCCTCCAGTTTATCAAGGTAGGTATTGCTGATTTCCAAACGTCACCACTGTGGAATAATGCAGCAGAAAATAACAAATACTGCTTGCAGAATCCATGTGATGGGGGGGGGGGGGGGGGGAGGGGGAAGGTGTGCTGTCCACAAGGGTCGCTCCTTACATGACTCCCTTGTCCATTCATCCCTCCCCACTGATCTCCCTTCTGGCACTTATCCTTGCGACTGGAACAAGTGCTACACCTGCCTTCTCTCCCATTCAGGGCCCCAGACAGCCCTTCCAGCTGAGGCAACACTTCACTCGTGAGTCTGTTGAGGTCACTTACTGTGTCCGGTGCTCCTGTATATTGCTGAGACCTGACTTAGATTGGGAGACCGCCTCGCTGAGCACCTATGCTCTGTCCATCAGATAAAGCAGGATATCCCAGTGGCCACTCATTTTAATTCCACTTCCCATTCCCATTCTGACATGTCCTCCTCTACTGGTCTGCAATGAGGCCACAGTCAGGTTGCAGAAACAACATCTTATATTCCATCTTTGTAGCCAACCTGATGGGATGAACATTGATTTCTTGAATCTCCAGTAATGTCAACCCCCCACCCCTTCACCATTCCCCATTTCCATTTCCCTATCTCTCCTTATCTCCTTACCTGCCCATCACCTCCCTCTGGTTCTCCTCCACCTTTCCTTTCTTCCATGGCCTTCTATCCTCTCCTATCAGATACCCCTTCTCCAGCCCTGTACCCCTTTCACCAATTGACTTCCCAGCTCTTTACTTCACCTCCTCCCTGTTTCACTTATCACCTATACCTTGTATTTCCTCCTTTTCTCCCCTCCACCTTCTCACTCTGACTTTTCATCTTTTTTCTCCACTCCTGATGAAGGGTCTTGGCTTGAAACGTCGACTGTTTACGCTTTCCCATATATGTTGCCTGCCCTGTTGAATTCCTCCAGCATTTTGTCTGTGTTGCTTAGATTTCCAGCAACTGCAGATTTTCTCTTGCCAGTGTTTTAACTCCAGATGTATTTATTTATTTGTATATTAATTCCCAGCTCAACTAGTGGGATTCAAACTTGCTTGTCCAGTCAATAATCCAAGCCACTAGATAATCATCTGCTAATTTAACCACAGCTGTATTTCTGCCCTCTATCCATCCGTCAGAGGGCATAGGATGAATTTTTGATCTCGCTGCCCATTCCTTGGAGTTTATTTTTCTGAGGGTGTAGTGCTGATGAAAGGATACAATTTGTCAATATTGCGCTTTAATCCGAGGCTCTGGCAATTAAGGCAGCCGAGAAGATGATGCAGTGTGTATTCATGATTGTGCAGGCTGTTGCCTCTCCCTGACTTCCAAGGTGCCCCTTAAACAGTCCGGCACAATTAGTTTGAGGTCAGCTTCTGCCAAAACAGAAGACTTCAAGCAGAATGACTGGTGGAGATTGGTCGGGGGTGGCATTTGCAACAGCCTCATAAGCACACATGAGCACAATTTAATGGGAGCAATAGTAGGCTACCAGCCCCTTCAGGCCTGCCCTGCTATTCAACACCATCATGGCTGATGTAGCCTGGCTCTCAAGCCATCACTGGTACCAGCAGCCCAGTGCCCTGAGTTCCATTATCTTTCAGAAAAATGCCTTCCTCTATCTTGTGCATAGAACATAGGACAGTACAGCACAGAGCAGACCCTTCGGCCCATGATGTTATGCTGACCCTTTAAGATCTATTGACCTAGGCTCCAAAACCCACTTAGCCAGATGGTCCACAGACATACAAAAAGAAATTTCCATGCACCTCCCTTTTAAATGACTGGCCTCTTACCTTGCACACCCCAGGATTCAGGAGTATGTGCTGAAGGATTCACTGAAGCTGGCTGCAGTCAAAGCAAAGGCTTTGCAGGGAAAGAATGCATTCTAAGGTCCTGTTGCCCTTGGAAACTGGGGAACTGGGTCCCGTGTAACAGCTGCACAAACACTTCATGATTGTGTTGTTCAAAGAAGTCATGTGCAAGGTAATAGTGCTTTGCACATGGGATAGGCTTGTTAACCTCATCATACTAGGAAAGTATGGAGTTGACAACACTATCAACTACTGGATGCAAAAAAAAGCCATGCACAATTTTGTGTTTTTGATAGATACTTTCAATGAATAAAGTTTATTTTAAAATTAAAATCACCTCATAAAATTATGGGAAGTAGAGGGGAAATAAAGGTCATGGAATATTTCTTTTGAAAATTGTGATTAGGATTAACCAATTATTCAACACCTTAGTTACAAGTCGGCAGCATTCCCTTGTGGATGACTCCTTGTACTGGAAGACCAACAAGTTCCTTGTCATGAAGCAAGGTTTTGAATTATTGGCTTACCTTACACCATTCACCGAAGAACTTTCCAATGATTTTGATCTCTTTATCTCTTCCTCAACATTTCCGAAGAGTGACCAATAAATTGAACATTGATCTGAAAAGGATAATTTTGTGCAACACATAATATGCTGGGGGATTTCAGCAGGTCAGGCAGCATCAATGGAGGGGAATAAACAGTCGATGTTTCCGGTCGAGCCCCAAAATGTCTACTGATTATTCCCCTCCATAGATGATGCCTGAACTGCTGGGTTCCTCCAGCATTTTGTGCATTGCTCTGGATTTCCAGCACCTGCACAATCTCTTGCGTTTAGGAGAACTTTGTGAAGTTCTTACCACTTGCCACTCACTTCAAACAACAAGCGTGGGAAAACCCTTGTTTATTGTTGTACAGAAATCAGCATATTTACTATGTACCTTTCTCAACTTTAGTGCGTCCCAAAGTGCCTCGTGTTCTCTTCAAGTGAGTCATTGTGGTTATGTTGGAAGTGCTGCGGAACATCAACTCACAGAAAACATCCTACACATTTCCACATAGAAAATTCAGCAGGTTGGGCGGCATCTGTAGGATGAGAAACATCCCATGTTTTGGGTTTGAACCATTCTGAATACTTCTCTTCCCAGGGATGTTCCCTGACCTGCTGAGTCTTTACTGTATTTTCTGCTTTTATTTCAGACTTACATCTTCTAAAGCTTTCTGAGTTCTATATTTCCATATGATGTACAAGGAAAACATTCAGCCCGTTCAGTTTATGCTGGCTGCTGAATCATTTCTATTTCCCCATGGACTTCCCGACATTTCTATCAATTCCCTCCTTCTTCTCCCCCCACTCACCTACACACGAAGGGTGGTTTATAGCAGCCAATTACCCTACCAATTCCCACCTCATTGGGACGTGAGGGGAAACTATGCTGACTGAAGAAAACTCATGTTGTCACAGAGTGGCCATAGACGTCAACCAAGTTTGGGACTGAACCTGGGTAGTTGGAGCAGCGAGTCAGTGATTTGCCTTGCCTTTAGAAATTCTGCAGATGCAGGAAATCCAGAGTAAACCATACGCAAAATGCTGGCGTAACTCAGCATGTCAAGCAGCATCTATGGAGGGGAATCGATAGGAGACATTTCGACCCAAGACCATTTATCATGTCCTTATGAAGGGTCTGAGCCTGAAATGTCGACTGTTTCTTCTCCTCCACAGACACTAGCTGACTTGCTGAGTTCTTCTAGCATTTTGCATGTGGTTCTCCTGGTTGCACCAGCCTGGGACAGGTCTTCACCCCCACCCTTACGCTTTAGAATGTGAAACTGCTACCTACCTAGTCAAGACTCATTTTGTAAACACAAAGTACACTGCAGATGCTGTGGTCAAAGCAACACGCTGAAGGAATTCAGCAGGTCGGGCAGCATCCGTGAAAATGAGCAGTCAACGTTTCGGGTCGAGACCCTTCATCAGGACTGAAGAGGGAGGGGGCAGGGGCCCTATAAAGAAGGTGGGTCCCACCCTCCTCCCGCCTTCTTTATAGGGCCCCTGCCGCCTCCCTCTTCGGTCCTGACGGAGGGTCTCAGCCTGAAACGTTGACTGCTCATTTCCACGGAATCTGCCCGACCTGCTGAGTTCCTCCAGCTTGTTGTACGTGTTGCCAAGACTCACTTGGCTTGCAGCGCCTTGCTCTTTGTGACATACAGTTGCACCATTGTTCAGGTTTAAATGATTTAGCAGTTTTTCTTCTTTTAATCTCTTTATTGATCAAATCTGGGATAAAACTTGCCTTATCATCAATCGTTGCCTTGAGATTCTTGGCTTCTCATTACAAACTCCTGCGTTAATTTTTGCAACGTTTTGTGACCCACACTTCCATAGCTCAATGTGTATTGCATAGCAGTCGAAGGTTTTGATTTCATGGTCAATTGTGCCAGCTCGGGTTTTGACTGAAAACCTGCAGATGATGAGGCAGTTGGATTGTTTCCTCATGATGTCTGGCTCAGTAGCATAGTGGTTAACATGAAGTTTTACAGTACAGGCAACCGGGGTACAATTCCCGTCACTTTCTGTAAGGAGTTTGTACCTTCTCCCCGTGACCGCATGGGTGCCCCTCGGGGGCTCCGGTTTCCCCCACAGCCTGAAGACACACTGGCTAGTAGGTTACACTCACAAAATGCTGGGGGAACTCAGCAGGCCAGGCAGCATCTATGGAAAGGGGTACAGTTGGCGTTTCAGGCCGAGGTTCTTCATCGGGACTGATGGAGGGTCTCAGCCGGGAACGTCAACTACACTCTTTTCCATGGGTGCTGCCTGGCCTGCTGAGTTCCTCCAGCACTTTGTGAGTGCTCTTTAGAATTCCAGCATCTGCAGTTTTTCTGTTTTTTTCTGGTTAGTAGGCTAATTGGTCATTGTGAATTGTCCGGTGATTAGGCTAGAGTTATATCGGGGGTTGATGGGTGGCACGGCACGAAGGGCTGGAAGGGCCTATTCCATGCTGCCACTCAATAAATAAATAAATAAGAGGTTGAGAGCTTCTTTTTGCCCTAAAAGAAAGAACCTGTTTATCATTAGGCCATTCAATCCATTCTGTCCGTGCTGGTTCTTTGACTTCAGCCCAACTCACCATCTGACCGTAAGACCATAAGACATAGGAGCAGAATTAGCCCATTTGGCCCCTCGGCTGCTCAGCTATTTGATCATGGCTGATCCATTTCCTCCTCAACTCCATTCTCCTAAAAGACCCATAAGCCTGAAAATGTTCCTTTTCAAATGTATGTCTGAGAACATATTGTTGTGTCTGCTTCCATCACCTTTGATCGTAACAAGTCACTGCATTGCCCTCCCAGGTGTGCAGTCATTTCAATAGTCTACATTGAACCATCTCTCAAGACATTCTGAAGTTTTTTATTCATTTATATTTTATTTAGAGATGCAGCACAGTTACAGGCCGTTCCAGCCCAGGGACCTGCACCGCCCAATTTCAACCATGTGAGCAATTAATATACTAAGCAACATGTCTTTGGAATGTGGGTAGAAACTGGAGCACCTGCAGGAAATCCATGTGGTCATGGGGAGAGTGTACAAATTCCTTACAAACACTGATGGGCATTGAAGCGACTTTGCAGGCACTGCAAACGCATTGTGCTAACTGCTACACTACCGTGTTGAACCTAGTATTGTAACATTTTGATGTGCTGTTCATGCTTCAGTACAGCAAAGTAGTGCTCATCACTACTCTGTGGATTGCATTGGGCTAAACCATTGTTGGTAGTTTTATTTCTATGATCTATGCTATCAAGGACATTGGTGGGATTATCAAACACAAGAAAATCTGCAGATGCTGGAAATTCAAGGCAAGACACACAAAATGCTGGAGGAACTCAGCAGGTCAGGCAGCATCTATGGAAATGAATAAACAGTAGATGTTTTGGGCTCAGACCTTACCCTGATGGAGGGTCTTGGCCCGAAATGTTGACTGCTTATTCATTTCCATAGATACTGCCTGACCCACTGAGTTCCTCCAGCAGTTTGTGTGTTTTGCAATGACGGGACTTTATTGCTTTTTCTCCATGGCATCTTTCCTGCAGTTCTGAGTTATGGAGAGAGGTTGAACAGGTTGGATCTTTTTCCACTGGTGCATTGGAGAACGAGGGATGATATTGCAGAGGTGTATAAAATTATGGGGAATACAGATAGGGTGAATAGGCACAATATTTTTCCTCAGGCTGGGGAATAATCCTGAGATTTAAGGTGAGAGGGGAGAGATTTAAAAAGATTTTTTTCCACCCAGAAGTTGTCAGTATATGGAATGAGCTGCTAGAGGAGATGGTTGAGGCAGGGACATTAACAGGCATTTGGAAAAACAAGTAACTTCTTCCTTAATGTCAAAGGAGATAGTTATTGACTCCAGCAGAACTCTCACCACTCACACACCCTCCCCCCTTTACATTAGCGGCACAGCAGCGTAAACCAGAAGCAGTTTCAATCTCCTGGGAGTGCACTCAGGCCCCAGAACCCATCCTACATGGTCAGGAAACCTCAACAATGGCCGTACTTCCTGAGGAGGCACAGAGAGCTGGTCTGTGCACGTCTATACTCACGTCATTCTACAGAAGCACAGAGGAGAGCATCCTAACAAGATGCAGCACAGCTTGGTACAGAAACTGCACTGCAGCAGACAGGAAAGTTCCACAACGGGCAGTCAAAACTGCCCAACCCACCGTCAAGGACATACATACAGAAAGGTGCTGGAAAAGAGCCAGTAGTATCATGAAGGATCCCAGCCTCCTTGCTCATGAACTGCTTGTCCTACTCCCATTAGAGAGGAGGCAATGTAGTGTCCATGCCAGGACCACTGAAACAGTTACTCTTCCCCAAGTACGAAGGCTGATCAACATCTCAACCACTAACCTCCCTTCCATAACCCCAACCACCAGTACTTTATCATTTCCTGTCAGAATCATCTTATGTACAGACACTTCTGTGATTAATGCCACTTTATGGACAAACATTCAATCTATGTATATAAGCTATCTTATGTGAGTATACAGTATTTATTGTGTTTTTAATTATTAATGTGTTCTTTTTCATTTGTGTTTTTTTGTGCTGCATAATATCTGACAATGATTTCGTTCTCCTTTACACCTGTCTACAGAAATGGCATTGGTGCCGTGATACGCCCTAGGATGCGCTGGGACACGTCATCAAGGACGTAACCTGGGGTCATCGGGTGTTTCGAGCCTTTCAATATCAGGCTCCCTTGCCCAGGCCCTGGCTTGTGTCCCAGCTGCACTGGTCCCAGGGTCGCACCTCTTGATCCAGAGCTTGCTCAACAGACTCTGTGATTGTCCTGTTGGCTCTTCTCTTTGTAGCCCTCGCTATGTCAAGGAGAGAGTGGGTTCTGCAAAGTGATCAGACAGCAAGAGCTTGGCTCCACACCTCTATAGGCTTTTGCAATGTGCCCTCCATCCTGCTCCACCAGCTCCCGGTATTTGGCTTCTCACACTCAACTGCCTCCTCAATCCGGTTTTTCCAATTCTACCATGGTGACATGAAAAGATCTTGAATCTTGAACAAGAAAAGTTTAGGAGGATTTGGGCCGAACCAGGGCAAATGGGATTAGTTTAGATGGGAAGCTTGGACAGCATAGACCAATCGGGCTGAAGGGCCGGTTCCCTTGCTATGACTCTGACTCTTGCTCAGAGTGATGCAGCCTTGATTTAGAGATGCCCTCCTCTCCCATAATCTGCTGCATTTCCCTGCCATGTAATGTGACACCATGTGAGTCCGGAAGAAACACCAACTGCAATGGACATTGCTCGAAAACCTGGGAATCACTGCACTGGGAGATGTCCAATGGGGAAATGAGCAACAGTGTTATTTCACTTCCTCTACTGTGCCGGTTCAGACTGGGTTAGGATTGGCAATTGTTTAAACGCAGGAACATAACTCAGAGTTCAGATCAATGAATCAGGAGGTTGGAATCATACATGAGTCTATAGGCAGTCATTGGGTAAATTTAAGGTGGAGGTTGATAGGTTCTTGATTAGTCAGAAGTTACGGGGAGAAGGCAGCAGAATGGAATGGAGAGGGATAATAAATCAGCCATGATCAAATGATGGTGCAAACTTGATGGGCCAAATGGTATAATTCTGCTCCTATAACTTCTGGTTTTATGGTCTTATGGCGGTCAACTGCAGGGTGAATTGTTGCAAACACAAGGAAATCTGCAGATGCTGGAAGTTCAAGCAACACACACAAAATGCTGGTGGAACACAGCAGGCCAGGCAGCATCTATAGGAAGAAGCACTGTCGACGTTTCGGGCCAAGACCCTTCATCAGAAATTGTTGCTTTGGTTTGTAATATCACAAAACAGGCCATTTAGCCCATTGTCCATGTTCTAGCCCTCTGAAAGAGTCCTCTACTCCCTTGCTCATTCCGCACAGTTTTCGAACTGTTTCTGTTACCCATAATTTTCAGTTGCTTGTTGGAAGTTCCTGTTGCCTCTGTTTCCCCTAGGTGGATTGAGAAAAATGCATGACTATTTTGCTTTTTCTGCCCTTATGTCTGGCTCTTCTCCTCTTCATCTCAAAGGCTTTGCAGAGTCAGGGGATGAATCACTTGCCACTGAATGCCCAAGCCCTGACCTGCTCTTGCTGACACTGCATTTACACGGCCAGGATAGCAGAGCTTCCAGTGACCTTGGGATGCTAATGGCGGGGTGCTGAACCACAGGAAGGTCATAAACTCTCAAGGAAGAGAGAATGTTGGCCACAAGACTAATCTTTTCTGAAATCAGCCACTGCATAACCGAGAGATGAATTTTTCAAGACGAATGTGTGTGTTCCAAAAAAGCTTTTAAAAGGCGTTCAGAGCAACTGGACAAATTAGGCAGCATTTCACTGTTCAAAGTCAAGAGCCTAGAAAGATGGAGCACAGGGAAGCTAAAAGCATTGCTAGCTGCTTTTGTGATTGATCACGGGCCAAGTTGCCCAGATATGTTGGCTAAATCTTGGCAGAGAATATGCAAGCTTGTGTGCTCTGAAATCTTCCAATGAGGGCGATGTTTCAGACTAATTTCGCAGCCAATAAACTGCAGCCAGACTAGAGCTTTTGAAAGTGACGTCCTTGCCAGCTTGCCTCTGAAATTGACAAAGTGTTGGTGATGGGGGTGGGGAGGAGGGGACTGCGTGAGATGTAGAGGTAATGGAAACTTCACTTTGAAATATCTTCATAGCCCAACAAAACAAGGATGCGTTAAATCACAAAATATTGATTGGTCCTTTGTCTACAGTGATGAGTGTGAGGCTGGGCTGCATGATGTAGAATGCTGACTGATCATTCTCACCAAATGGACCTGCAAAACCCATTAGTAACACTGAGAGTGGCCACAGCCCCAGCCCCAGCCTCGCTCTGATTGACTGAGATACCAGCTCGACCTGTTACCTTTGCTTTGACCGGTTACTCCTAAAGGTACCTAGCTAATTAAATTTATTTATTTATTTCGAGATGCATCACGGTAACAGGCCCTTCCAGCCCAATGAGCCCAAGCTGCCCAATTACTCCCATGTGACCAATTGACCTAAGCCTCACGTCTTTGGGATGTGGGAGGAAACCGGGACACCCAGAGGAAACCCATGCAGTCACGGGGAGAACGTGCAAACTCCTTACAGGCAGCAGTGGGAATTGAACCTGGGTCACAGGCACTGTAGTAGTGTTGTGCTAACCACTATGCTGCTGTGCCTTCAGTTGTAAGAGGTTTCATTCTTACCTCAAAACCTCCCATTCCTTTGGGACTGTGACTGCCATTCCCTAATCTTCAAATTGTTCCTTATCCTGATGGATTCAAATGTTGACTTGAGGTGCCCCCCAGATATCGCTCCTGGTATTAAGCCCAAGGCAAATCACAGGATAAATAAATCTGTCCGGTAGAGTTTATGGCTAAGAATTTAGAGACACAGGCTCATTGCCTTTGTCTCCAGCTCCCTGCCAGCAGACCTGGAAGGCATCTGAAGCCCTTAACCTGAATAAAACACCACATTGCAAGAAAGTTCATGCCTGCAATCCCAGTTAAAGAGTAAAGATGAAGATTAAAAGATTAGCTTTATTTGTCACATGTATATTGTACATTTAGGGTGTGGAAACCATAGAAAGGGTGCAGAGGAGATTTACAAGGATGTTGCCTGGATTGGGAACATGCCTTATGAGAATAGGCTGAGCGAACTCAGCCTTTACTCCTTGGAGTGACGGAAGATGAGAGGTGACCTGATAGAGGTGTATAAGATGATGAGAGGCATTGATCGTGTGGATAGTCAGAGGCTTTTCCCCCGGGCTGAAATGGCTAGCATGAGAGGTGCTTGGAAGTAGGTACAGAGGAGATGTCAGGGGTAAGTTTTTTATGTAGAGAGTGGTGAGTGCGTGGAATGGGCTGCCGGTGACGGTGGTGGAGGCGGATACGATAGAGTCTTTTAAGAGACTTTTGAATGGCTTACATGGACCTTAGAAAAATAGAGAGCTATTGGTAAAGCCTAGGTAGTTCTAAGGAGGGATATTTTTGGTACAGCTTTGTGGGCCGAAGGGCCAGTATTGTGCTGTAGGTTTTCTATGTTTCTATACAATGCCAACTCAATGTGGAGAGAGAGATTCTTGCTTTCTTAGGTGGACACAAGGCTCTCTCCCGGACATCATCACAGGCTGACAACTTTAGTGTGACATTGAGAGAGAGCCATAATGTTGAAGGTCCTGTCTCTCAGCCAAGATGCCTTCTGTCTGCTAAGATGTCTGTAGAACATCATACGTGACCATTTTGAAGAAGAGTGGTGGAGTTTTCTCCAATGTTTGTGCCCATATCCCTTAGCCAACATCTTTAAAGCCACACTTGGCACAGTTATGAGAACCACTGCATTAGAGCACCAGACATCCAGGTTCAATCCCTGACTCTGCTTCTCCCTGTGCTCCATGTTCCTCTTGCATCCCAAAGACATACAAGTCAGTAGGTTAACTGGCCACTGTAAATCGGGTGAGGGCGAGTGGAGGTGATCATAATGTGAAGAGGATAGAACGGGAGACTAATCTTGCACCCGTGATTGATGGTAAGTGCAGACTCAAGGGCTTATTTCAACATTATATTGTTCTACGTGGACTATCCTTCATGAGGATTGCTTCTTGTGCAACAAACAGTCTGCTAGAGGATGCAAGAGATTCTGCGGATGCTGGAAATCTTGAACAACACACAAAATGTCAGGTGGGGCTTAGCAAGCAGGCAGTTTCTATGGAGAGGAGTAAACAGTCAACATTTTTGGGCCGAGACCCTTCATCAGGTCTGGAAAGAAGCAAGAATAAGAAGGTGGGGGGGGGGAGGGGAAGGAGTCCAAGTGGGCAGGTGATAGGTGGGACCAGTTCAGGGGGGAGGTGGATGGGTGGGGAGAGGGGATGATGTGAGAACTAAAGAGCTGAAGAGGAGGGTATCTGATAGGAGAAAGCAGTGGACCATGGGAGGAAGAGAAGGAGGTGCGGAACCAGAGGGAGAGGATGAGCAGGTCATGAGGGTCGGGGAGTGGAAGGGAGAGCATGAGAGCGCAACCAGAATGAGGGAAAAACAATAAAAGTGAGTTGGGGAGGGGGAGAAAATGCAGATTGTTGCTCCAGACTCCTACATCCACAATCTCTTGTGTCTACATTATTTACCTCCTTGTGCTCACTGTCTATTGAGACTAATTTCTCTCCAGTGTGACTGACATTTCACAGGTGAACACCTGAGAACCTCTTCAAGGTTTGAGAACTAAGTAAAGCCCTTCATTCTCTGGCTGCCAAGATACAGGATGCCCTTCTGTTCCTATGATGTCCTTGACATTCTGAATGAATACAAGTAAAATCTCACAGGTGGCAACCTTGTCATTTCTGTAGCATTTATCTATTTTTTTTTACAAGGCTCAGTTACTAGCTCGATGCTCAAACCAGCACAGCTGGAAAGCGTGCAAGGAGCCGGCCAGATTCAAACTCAGACTACTCGCCTTGAAGTTCGGTGTGGATACCACTACACCAACGGCTGGCGAATGCTGATGCTAACAAAGGTTTAATCCAACCAGAGAGACAAAGGTAACTGGCTCAAGTCTCCTAGCTTGGACTCTCATACTCTCCGGTGAACCACCTCCCTCTTGCACTCCTCTCTTTAGCAAACTCTGAAGTATTGGTCTCTGGATAGCCATGCACCTTGGAAAATTTAAAGACAGGAGCAAGAATATATTTTCCAGCCTCTTGAATCTGTTTGTGTATCCAATGATAGATTAAATGATCTATAGGCTCCTGGTATTTATAGCCGATGATGAGGCCATTTGGCCCATGCATGGGTTTTCCAATCTAATCCATCTAAACTTGCATTATTTTCACTCACTTGTCGGGGAAAATCTAGGTAACCCTTAAATGTAACACAACAGTCACCCACCACCTGAAGAACTGCCTCCCACACTCTTACCACCCGCTGGGTGCAGACATCTCCCCTGCGTTCGTCAGCAAAAGCTGGGAGCTGTGTCAAGCAGAAGGAGCAAGTGTCCTATCAAATGAACATGAGGGTCAGACAGAAGTCAGCACCACCCACTTCAGTAACTAGTAAAGGCAAGAACCTTAAACCACTGAGAGGCAGCAACACCCACTTTCATAAACTTCAGCAAAGATCTTCGATTGTCAAGAGCTGTAGCATTGCTGATATTGAAAGAAAAAGGAATGAGCATTATACATGCCGCTTGCAGTAAATAGGAATGGTGTAGCTTTGAATTTCAATATGAATATTGATTAGAATGATAGGTTGTTAGGAATTTTATTTTGACTGCTCCCTACTCAATCTCCATTTGCAGTACAAAAATCTGGTATTACACTTGACACAGGGTATATGACTGTGCAGTTGCTAGGGCAACTGCCTTGCACCTCCCAATGATCAGGGTTCATCTGTGACCTTTTGTTCTGCCTACGTGGAGTCTGCATGTCTTCCACTCATCATGTGCTTTGTTCCAGTTCCCTCCCACATCCAAAACAAGTAGGTTAATTGTCCGCTATAAATCGCTCCTGGTGTGTAAGTGAACGGTAGAATCTGGGGGGAGATGATGGGAATGGAGGGTAAGTAGGTTACAGAGAAAATTAATGAGAACTTTCTGTCAGTCAGTGCAAACCTGATGGGCTTATGTGTTGTAAGAATATATTGTAACTGAGATTCCACAAGAATATGTCAAGTTTGTCATATGCCCACATGTTAGTATGTACAAACGCTTGCAGAAGCATCACAAGCACATAGCCATAGCATCAGGTAAGAAAAAAAACACATAAATTAAACGTGATTTATACACAACTTTTACAAGAAAGAACACAATTTGAAATCAGATTCTAAGTCTGTTTTAGTACAATGCAATCAAGGTAGTCAGAGTTGCTATACTGGGGTTGTGCTGGATGCTTCAAGAATTGAAAATTGTTGAAGAGAAGCAGCTGTTCTTGAACCTGCTAGTGTGGGACTTCAGGCCTCTGTACCTCCTGCCCAGTGGTAGCTGCGAGAAGATAGTATGGTTCAGATGGTGGGGATCATTGTGGATGGATCTACCTTCTTGAGGCAACATCTCCTGTAGATATTGCCAGTAGTGGGAAGGAAAGTGCCTGTGATGAATTGGGTTGAGTCCATTACACTCTGCAGCATGTTTTGAGTAGTACCATCCACAGAGACTATTGGAGATATTTAAAGAGGAACTGGGTTAAGTTTTGAGGGTTTGGGGGAAGCAGCATTGAAGGTGAGATGAGGCCTGAGGCAGATCAGCCATTGAATAACGGGGTAGGCTTCAGGAACCAAATGGTCCTGTTTCCTCACATTCTGATGTTTCCATCTTTTTTTCCCAGTTCTGGTGAAGAGTCCTCATCCTTCTTTCTCTCTTCACAGATACTACCTGATCCCCCGAGTGTATCCAACATTTTCTGCTCTGTTTCAAATTGCTAAGTTGGTTCTGGATTCTCTCAGCCAAAGGAAGTACGATATAAATCAGATTTATGCATGGGCTGAGAGATGGCAGATGGAGTTTAACCCAGATAAAGGTGAGGTGTTGCACTTTGGTAGTGCAAAGACAAGGAGACACTACACTGTTAAGGTCAAGGTCCTTAGTGTTGCTGAGCAGAGAGATCTTGGGATCCATGTTCATACATCCTTGAAAGTGGCTACACAGGTCAATAAAGTGATTAAGAAGGCTTATGGTATGCTTGCTTTTATTAGTCAAGGCACTGACTTCAAAAGTCAGGAGGTTATGTTGCAAATTTATGAAACTCTACTTAGGCTGCATTTGGAGTATTGTGGACATTTCTGGTCACCGCACTATAGGAAGGAGGATGAGGCTTTGGAGAGGGTGGAGAAGAGGTTTACCAGGACACTGCCTGGATTAGAAGGCACGTGCTATCATGAGAGGCGGGAGAGACTTGGGTTGTTTTCTCTGGGCCATCGCAGCTGAGCGGAAATCCCATAGAGGTTTACAAGTTTATAGAGTGGACAGAGAGTATCTGTTTCCCAGGGTTGAAGTGCCTGGTACCAGAGGGCATTCATTGAAGGTGACGGGGGGGGGGAGGGGGTGGTAGATTCAAGGGGGATTTGAGGGTGAAGAGGCAAATACATTAGAGGCTGTTGGATGGGCACATGGATGTGAGGAAGATGGAGGGATATGGGCATGGTGCAGGTAGGAGGAATTTGGGTGTTTTCTATGTTCTATGGTTTATATTCTAAGAAATCTCTCTTGCTTAATCCCATTGAATCCTTTACTAGGTGTTGGTTAGCTCACCATTCAGTATTCCATAGAAAGAACCTGAATCACTGCCAGTTGTCGTTAAACTATATCCCATAAAACCTTAGGTCTATGAGACCCTAAGGCCACAAGGCATTGGAGGAAAATGATACAGTAATTTGTGAAAGGGAATTTGTGTTGGGACCGCTGCTTTTTATGATGTATGTTGATGATTTGGACTATGGGATTAATAGATTTGTGGCTAAATTTGCCAATGATACAAAGATAGGTGGAGGGGAGGGTGTTGAGGAAACAGAGAGCCTGTAGAAAGACTTAGATAGTTTAGGGGAATGGGCAAAGAAGTGGCAAATGAAATACAATATTGGTATGTGTATGGTCATGCACTTTGGTGGAAGAAACAAACAGGCAGACTATTATTTAGATGGGAAGAGAATTCAAAATGCAGAGATGCAAAGTGACTTGGGAGTCCTTGTGCAGGATACCCCGAAGGTTAACCTCCAGGTTGAGTCGTTGGTGAAGAAAGCGAATGCAATGTTGGCATTCATTTCTAGAGGTATGGAATATAAGAGCAGGGATGTGATGTTAAGGTTCTATAAAGCACTCGTGAGCCCACATTTAGATTATTGTGTGCAGTTTTGGGCTCCTTATTTTAGAAAGGATATACTGACATTGGAAAGGGTTCAGAGAAGATTCATGAAAATGATTCCAACAATGAAAGGGTTACCGTATGAGGAACGTCTGGCAGCTCTTGGACTGTATTCCCTGGAGTTCAGGAGAATGAGGGAAGATCTCACTGAAACATTCCAAATGTTAAAAGGCTTGAACATATTAGATATGGAAAAGTTATTTCCCATGGTACGGGAGTCTACAACAAGAGGGCATGACTTCAAGATTGAAGGATGTCCATTTAGAACAGAGATGGGGAGAAATTACTTTAGTCAGAGGGTGTAAATCTGTGCAATTTGTTGCCACGAGCAGCTGTGGAGGCCATTTCAATGGGTGCATTTAAGGCACAGGTAGATAGGTTCTTGATTAGCCAGCACATCAAAGGGTATGGGGAGAAAGCAGGGGAGTGGGGATGACTGGAAGAATTGGATCAGCCCATGATTGAATGGCAGAGCAGACTCGATGGGCTGAATGGCCTACTTCTGCTCAAATATATCTGATGGTCTTATAGAATTGATAGTGTCTGGAGGGAAAGGATATGGAACCAAAGAGTGAGATCGAGTGGCCTAGAAGAGGATCTCTGGCTTTGAACCACTCCTTTGTTTGCTGGTTCTCAATCTAATGTGGAATTCCACTCCTCTTTGTTGATTCAGGTGGCAGTGCCTGGGCTTGCCTCACACGTTCATCAGGGGGTCAGTGACGCAGACCAGCTACAGTGCAAAGGGCAGAGACGTGGAGCTGGCTGGGACTGACAGGAAAGCCATCCAGCAGCTGTACGGTGAGCAATCTCGTTCTTTAATGGGAATCATGCACTGAATGTTTGCTTCCAAGTTAGACCATAAGACCATCACATAAAGGAGCAGAATTAAGCCATTAGGCCAACTGAGTCTGTTCTGCCTTTCAATTAAGGCTGATTTATTATCCCTCTCAACCTGATTTTTCTGACTTCTCCCTGTAACCTTTGACACCTTTACTAATCAGGAAACTATCAATCTCTGCTTTAAGTATACTTAATGAACTGGTGTCCACAGCCGTGTGTGGCAATGAATTCCACAGATTCACTACCCTCTGGGTAAAGAAATTGCTTCCTAACTCTGTTCAAAAGGAACATCTTTGCATTCTGAGACTGTTTCCTCCTCCACTATTGGGAACATCTTTTCCACGTCCACTCTATCTAGGCCTTTCAATATTCAGTACGTTTCAATAAGATCTCCCTCAATCCTTTCAAACTCCAGAGAGAACAGGCCCAGAGCTACTTTCATTCCTGGATAATTCTCGAGAACCTCCGTTGGACTGTCCCCAATGCCAGCACATCCTTTCTTAGATAAAGTGCTCAAATTTCTCACAATACTTCATGTGGTCTGACAAATGCCTTATAAAGCCTCAGACACTCAAAGAAAATGACTTCAGTATCATGCAGCTACAACCTAAAGAATGATACACAATAAGCATTGTGTCTGTTACGCACTCTTCCCTGTTCAGTCTCAATGGATGCAAGGAAGTCTGCTTGCAGAGAGGGGGAAGTGCTTTGTGCTCAGTCAGGGTCTTTACTCCTTACGTGGGGATGGGCATAGTGACCTTGATGAGCATCTGATATTGATTTCAGATGGGTGAGAAACAAGTGGAATAGCTGTGGGATTATTTGCTCCATTCCCCCACGGCACATTTAGAGACTTAGAGCACTATAAAGTTCAAAGTTCAAAGCCCATAAATAGAACCCCGAGATTAAGTTTCTTGCAGGCATTCACAAATGAAAGACAATGGAATCAATGAAAAGACTGCATCCAGCAGGATGGAGAAAAAAATGTGCAAAAGAGAACAAGTTATGCATACACAAAGAAACAGAAAAAAAACAATAAATATAGTGAACATGAGGTGAAGAGTCCTTGAAAGTGAGTTCATAGCACAGAGAAGGCCCTTCAGCTCATCTAGTCTATGCCAATCTATTATTCTTCCTAGTCCAATTGACTTGCACCTGGACTATAGCCCTCTATAACCCTCCCATCCATGTACTTATCCAAATGTCTCTTAAATTTTGAAATTGAACCTGTACCTACCAATTCCATTGGGAATTCAGTCTACTCTTTCACCACCCTCTGAGTTTCCCCTTAAGTATTCTTCTTTCACACTTAACCTATAACCTTAGTTCCAGTATCACCAACCCCAGTGGGAAAAAGGTTGCTTGCATTTACCTTATCTATACCCCTCATAATATTGTACATCTCTGTCAAATCTCCTCTGCTCCAGGGAATACAGTCCAAACTTATTCAGCCTTTCCCCAATAATTCGGTCCTTAAGTCCTAGCAACATTGTTGGAAATTTTCTCTGTACTCTTTTAATCTTATTGATATCTTTCCTGTAGGTCGGTGAACAGAACTGCACACCGTATTCCAAATTAGGCCTCATGGATGTCTGATACAACTTGGTCATAATGTTCCATCTCATGTACATTGATTTATGAAGGCCAGTGTGCCAAGAGCTCTCTTTATGACCCTATCTATCTGTTGCACCACTTTGAAGAAATTATGGATCTGTATTCCCAGACCCCCCTGGTCTACCACACTCCCCAGTGCCCTTCCATTTAAGATTCAAGATTATTTAATTTCATATCTGGTATACAAGTGTAAAGGAGAATAAAATAATTGTTACTGCAGATTGAATGCAGCACAAATAAAAATGCAATAATAGATTACACAATAAATACTGTATACATACATAACAACACACACAAAATACTGGAGAAACTCAGCAGCATCTATGGAAAAGAGTACAGTCGATGTTTTGGGCTAAGACACTTTATCAGGACTCGAGAAAAAAAGGACGAGCAGTCAGAGTAAGAAAGTAGGAGGAGGGGAGGAAGAAAGACAAGGTGATAGGTGAAACTGGGAGGGGGAGGGCTGAAGTAAAGAGCTGGGGGGTTGATTGGTGAAAGAGATACGGGACTGGAGAAGGGGGAATCTGACAGGAGAGGACAGAAGGCCGTGGAAGAAAGGAAAGGGGGAGCAGCACCAGAGGGAGGTGAAACTGATTCTATAAGCTACAGACCCACTTACAAGGACTCTGCAACTCTTCTTCTTCTAAGTATTATTATTATTATTATTATCACCTTATTCAACTTCTTTTGCATGTTGGTGTTTTTCCATAAGACCTTAAGCGATAGGAGCAGAATTAAGCCACTCGCCTCATCAAATCTGCTCTGCCATTCCATCGTGGCTGATTTGTCCATCTTTGTTTATGTACGGTTTCTGTTATATTTCTTTATTTTCTGTAAATGCCTGCAAGAAAATCAATGTCAGGGTAGTATATGGTAACATACAGTATATATGTTAATAAATTTGACTTTGACTTGATATTACAGGTGTTAATTCACATGGATAATCTGTGAGCCTTTGCTTCCCTTTCTGGATCTCTCTGACTCCATTTCAGGAGAGATAAACGTTTGTTTTCATGGAAGCTCAGTGGTTGGCTTTGACTGCATTCTGGCCCTGATCAAGCATTCACGTAATCCTGCCACTCAGATTTGTGAAATCAGAAATCTGAAATACATTTTAAGTGGAGGTAGAATAAGATATTGAGAAATTGTTTACTGTGATGGTCAGCTGCTACTTAACCAGGGCATCATTGTGAGCAATCCCACAGTGTGTTACTCTGCTGCTTAACATGATTAAGGTCAAAGTTGAACAGCTGTCAGTCATGTGGTGAAGTGCTTTTGGCGATAACCTTATAAAGGGTTGCATTCATTTGCAGGGGTTGAAAAAAGAAGACTGCAACTGCTGGAAATCTGAAAAGTGGACTCACCCAGCATCCAGGCAGAGCGAATATTTCAGGTCAAAGAGTCTTTCCCACCTTCCTGCTGATGAAGGGGCTTGAACTTGAAATGTCCTTTGTCTCTTTGAGCATTTCCAGCATTTTGGATTTCCATCTCACTTATCTCCAGCTCTGTGGGTGACATGAAACAAATGTGAGATTATGAACACAAGGGATTCTGAGCAACGCACACGAAATGCTGGAGAAACTCAGCAAGTCAGGCAGCATCTATGGAGAGGGATAAACAGTCGACATTTCTGACCAAGACCGGAAAGAAAGGGGGCAGAAGCCAGAAGAAGAAGCTGAGAGGAAAGAGTAAAAGCTTGCAGGTGATAGGTGAAGCCAGGTGAGGGAGGGTGGGGAAGTGGGAACTAGGTAATAAGCTGGCAGGTGATAGGTTCAAGAGGTAAAGAGATGAGGAAGAAGAAATCTGATAGGATAGTAGACCATGGGAGAGAGGGAAGGAGGAGGGAAACCAAAGGGCGGTGATGGGCAGGTGAAAGGAAGGGGTGAGAGGGGAACCAGAATGAGAAATAGAAAAAAGTGTGAAGAGGGATGATGAGTATGTCACTTCAACATCTCGATACTTTGTGGCCTCCGGAGTACTTTCACTGATGGCTTAATTGTTCCAGTTGCAAAGATCAGGAACTGGATTCAGTGAATGTGAATCAAATTAAATGCAGAATAATAACAAAACAAATAAAACAAGTATTGGAATTGTGATCTTCTTGTGTCTGTTCACTGATATAATAGACCTACTAAACATGAGTCAAGTACGTAACATCTCAGTACAATTCTCCCTGCAGAAATAGTTGATGGGACATGGCAGAATGTGTTAACTCTATTTTATGCCACTAATACTTGAGAAAAATTTGACCTTTTAACGGGAGACATGAGAGACTACAGATGCTGGAATCTGAGGCAATAAACTATCTGCTGGAGGAGCTCTGCAGCATTGAAACGAGGAGAGGGACAGTCCTGATGCAGGGTGTCAACTTGAAATGTTGACAGCTCCTTTCTGCCCACCCTTTGCTGATGGGGCCACTAGGTTCCTCAAGGAGATCGTCTGCTGCTTTTAACAGGAGACCACTTACCTATTCCAAAACAGAAGGAGGTCCTTTTGGTCCATTTAATCCATGTGGTTTCCAGCGTAGTAAGCCCATCAATCTCATTCCCTCTTACCTCCACAGAACCAGCAACTTATTCTCTCTCTTCTATCAAGTTCAGGTATAAGTTTAATTTTAATTGTCATTTAGCCATACACATGAATTTGAAGGGCCCTCTGTTGGTTGGGTTCGAACATGGATGTTGCGTTAATAGACAATAGACAATAGACAGTGGGTGCAGGAGTAGGCCATTCAGCCCTTCTAGCCAGCATCGCCATTCACTGTGATCATGGCTGATCATACACAATCAGTACCCCGTTCCTGCCCTCTCCCCATATCTCTTGACCCCGCTATCTATAAGAGCTCTATCTAACTCTCTCTTGAATGCATCCAGAGATGGCTACAATGTGTTGTAGCCATCTATGTAATACACAAGCCAGGACAGTACAATATGGCGAGCAAGCTGTTGCCCATGTAGCAGGCTCCCCTCTCCCTCCAGCTGATGAATCCAAATGAACTGCAGAGGCCAATATAGTTTAGCACCAGCAGTATTGTAGGAGTTGCCAGTGAACTCAAGGTGGGACTGCCTCAGGGACTTTTTCCTCAGGGTTTACTCCTGAAGTCGTCCCCATAAGTGGAGGTTTCAGATAAGGGTTTGTCTTCTCCTGGATGAGCTGTCAACCGTAGCTGATGAGCCCCATCGGTTTGAAGCAATTGGTTTTAAGGTGCTGGCAACTCGCCTTTGCTCCTTCTCCTCTCAGTAGAAATGTTGTTTCCTTAAGGCTGTTATAGCCGGGGTGGTGGTGAGGACAAGCTCCCACTACCTATTAAATGCTCCCGATGGTGTGAGTCTCAAATAGCCTCTGATAACCAAGTCCAGCTCCTGGCCTTCATGTGTGGCTTGACTACTAAGCCTGGTGGAATAGATGAACACAGCCAAATGAGAGAGTGTCCCTCTAGGCCAAGGTGCAAGATGCAGTATCACGAGTCACACACAGTACTCAGCACATACATCACCGTCAGTTTACGAAATGTCCATCAGTTTTGCTTCGCTCCTTTTGTCATTCGCTTACACTAAGGAGTGATTTACCGCTGACACACTGGCTCTCCTTTGGGATGTAGGAAGAAACCAAAACGTCAGGAGGAACCCACGTGGCCACGTGCTGCAAACAGCACCCGACGTCAGATTAGAACCTATTTATCCAGAGCTATGAGGCAGCGGCACTGACTGGCTCCCAGAAACATCTGCCTTCAGAAATCCAAAGGTTTCACAGAATTGTACAGGATAGAAACAGGCCCATCCATGCTGACCGAGATGTCTACCGGACCTTGTCCCAGCTCCCTGTATTAAGCCCATATCCCACTAAACCTTTCCTATGATATACCTATCTAAATATCCTTTAAACACTACTGTTATACCCACCTCCAAAGCTTCCTCTGGCAGCTCATCCCATGTACTCACCACCCTCTGGGTCCTCTGTTGTAACTATTTCCCCTCTCACTATGAACCTCTGCCTTTTAGTTTTAGACTCCCCTACCCAGGGGAAAAAAGACTCTGACCATTCACCTACCTGTGCCCCTCATGATTTCATAAACCTCGGTACGATCATCCCTTGGCCTCCTACACTCCAGGGGAAAATAAGCCCATATTCAGAGATGCCAAGGGCAGAGGTTGGTCAATCATCTTGGCTGCCATGCCAAATCTTCTTTCCGGACTCGAAACTTCAGTCTCAGCTTACCATTGGAGACTGATGGAGGTCATGAAGCCACATGTAGTTCCAGCCTAACGGGGTGATTGCGAGGAGTGTGTCCAGCTGCAGCTTCTAACAAACTGCGTTAAGGAATTGAGATGGAACTGGATGAACTCGAGAACATTTGGGAGGCTGAAGGGGTGATAGATAGGACACATAGAAAAGTGCAGGACACAGGAAACTGGGTGATCACCAGGAAAGGGAAAGGGGTTAAGGAGCCAGTGCACAGTACCCCTGTGGCCATCCCCCTCAACAACAGGATACTATTGGCGGGGGTGGGGGGGAATGACCTAATAGAGGAAAATCACAGTGGTCAGCTCTCTGGCACAGTGTCTGCCTCTGTGAATCAGAAGGGAAGGGGGAAGAAGAGGCACACTGTGGTGACAGGAGATTCATTAATTACAGGAACGGACAGGAGATTCTGTGGGTGAGATCGAGATTCCTGGATGGTATGATGCCTCCTGGGTGCCAGGGTCCAAGATGTCTTGGACTGAGTCCTCAGCATTCTTTAGTGGGAGGGTGAACAGCCAGAAGTCGTGGTCCATGTGGGTACCAGTGGCATGGATAGGATGAGTGATGAGGTTCTGCATTGGGAGATCAGGGAGTTAGGTGCTAAGGTAAAGGGCAGGACCTCCAGGGTTGTGATCTCAGGTTTGCTGCTCGTATCACGTGTTTGTGAGGCAAAAACTAGGAAGATTATACAGTTTAGCAGGTGGCTAAGGAGATGGTGTAGGAGGGAGAGTTGAAGATTTTTGGATCATTGGTCTCTCTTCCAGGGAAGGTGGGACCTGTACAGAAGGAACGGTTTGCAGCTGAGCTGGAGGGGGATTAATATCTTAGCAGTAATGTTTGCCAATGCTGCATGGTGGGGTTTAAACTAGAGCTGCAGGGAAATGGGAACCAGATTGCCAGAACAGTTAGCAGAAGGTTGTGGAGTCAGATGTTGGTAAGACCTTAGACAAAGTTAGGAATCAAAAAGTTGAGCTTGGTGTGACAAATTCAAAAAGAGTGAATACAGGACTGAAAGTATTGTACCTGAATACACACTGCATATGGAATAAGGTAGATGAACGTGCAACACAGTTGCAGATTGACAGGTATGATGTTGTAGGCACCACTGGATTATGATTGAAAGATTATAGCTGGGAGCTTAATATCCAAGGACACACATTGTATTGAAAGGATAGGCAGGAAGGCAGAAGGGGCAGCATTGCCCTGTTGGTAAAAGAGAAAATCAAATTATTAGAAAGAAGTGACATTGGGTTGCAAGGTGTTGAATCATTGTGGATAGAGCCAAGGAACTACAAGGGTAAAAAGACCCTGATGAGAGTTGTATACAGACCCCCAAACATTAGTAAGGATGTGCCTGAAAATTACAATGGAAGATAGAAAATGCATGCCAGAGGGGCAATGTTGCAATATTCACGAGGGACTTCAAGACGCAGGTAGATTGGGAAAATCAGGTTGTTGCAGGATTACAGGAGGGGGAGTTTCTAGAGTGTTTATGGGATTGCTTTTTAGAGCAGCTCGTGGCTGAGTCCACTAGAAGATCAGCTATTCTGGACTGGGGGTTGTGCAATGAACCAGAACTGATTAGAGGTAAATGATCACTTGGGGACATTAACCCTGAAAAATGATTGAATTCACCCTGAAATTTGAGAAGGAGAAGCTAAAGTCAGATGTAGCAATTTTACAGAGGAGTAAAGGGAATTACAGTGGCATGGGAGAGGTGATGGCCAGAATTGATTGGAAAAGAACACTGGCAGAGATGATAGCAGAGAAGCAATGGCTGGAATTTCTGGAAGCGATTTGGCAGGCACAGGATATATCATCCCAGAAAGGAAGATGTATTCCAATGGAAAGATGACACAACAGTGGCTAACAAGAGAAGTCAAAGCCAACATAAAAGCCCAAGAGAGGACATAGAATCAAGCAAAAATTAGTGGGAATTTAGAGGATTGGGCCACTTTTTAAATCCAACAGAAGGCAACTAAAAAAGTTATTTAGAAGGTAAAGATAGAATATGAAAGTAAGCTAGCCTGTAATATTATGGAGGATACCAAAAGTTTCTTCAGGTATATGAAGTGTAATATAAATGGCAAGCATGGATATTGGGCCATTGAAAAATGATGCTGGAGAGGTAGTAATGGGGGACAAAGAAAAGACATGCAAACTGATTCAGTATTTTGCAACAGTCTTCACTGTAGAAGACATTAGCAGTATGGTGGAAGTCCTAGGTATCAGGGATTACGAAGTGTGTGAAGTAACCATAAATAGAGAGAAGGTTCTTGGGAACTGAAACGTCTGAAGGTAGAAAGGTCACCTGGACTCAGTCATTGTGGAGTTCTGAAAGAGGTGGCTGAAGAAATTGTGGAGACATTAGTAATGACCTTTCAAGAATCGCTAGATTTTGAAATGGTTCTGGAAGACTAGAAAATTGCAAATGTCACTCCACTCTTCATGAAGGGAGAGAGGCTGAGGAAAGGAAACTATAAGCCAGTTAGTCTGATTTCAGTGGTTGGGGAGACGTTGAAGTCAATTATTAAGGATGTGGTCTCAGGGTACTTGGAGGCACTTGATAAAATCGGCCATGGTCAGCATGGTTTCCTCAAGGGAAAATCTTGCCTGACCAATTTCAGCAAGGCATTTGACAAGGTACACCATGCAAGGCTTATTGAGAAAGTAAGGAGGCATGGGATCCAAGGGGACATTGCTTTGTGGATCCAGAATTGGCTTGCTCACAGAAGGCAAAGAGTGGTTGTAGAAGGGTCATATTCTGCATGGAGGTCTGTACCTCTGCATTCTCTGTGTAAAAAACCTGCTCTGCACATTTCGTTAAACTTCACTTGACACTCCCCATCTCCAGTGCATGTCCTCTTGTATTTGCTATTCCTACCTTCTGTGGCTTGCCCACAGAAGGCAAAGAGTGGTTGCTGACGGATCATATTCTGCATGAAGGTCGGCAACCAGTGGGGTGCCTCAGGGATCTGTTCTGGGACCCTTACTCTTTGTGATTTTTATAAATGACCTACCTGGATGAAGAAATAGAGGGATGGATTAGTAAATTTGCTGATGACACAATAGTTAGGGATGTTGTGGATAGTGTGGAGGGCTGTCAGAGGTTACAGCTGGACACTGATAGGATGCAAAACAGGGCTGAGAAATGGCAGATGGAGTTCAACTCAGATAAATGTGAGGTGGTTCATTTTGGTAGGTCAAATATGATGACAGAATATGGTATTAATGGTAAGACTTTTGGTAGTGTGGAGGATCAGAGGGATCTTTGGGTTTGAGTCCATAGAACACTCAAAGCTGCTATGCAGGTTGACTCTGTGGTTAAGAAAGCATACGGTGCATTGGCCTTCATCAATTATGGGATTGAGTTTAGGAGCCGAGAGGTAATGTTGCAGCTATATAGGACCCTGGTCAGACCCCACTTGGAGTACTGTGCTCAATTCTGGTCGCCTCACTACAGGAAGGATGTGGAAATCAGAGAAAGAGTGCAAAGGAGATTTACAAGGATGTTGCTAGGATTGGAGAGCGTGCCTTATGAGAATAGGTTGAGTGAACTCAGCCCTTTTCCTTGGAGCGACAGAGGATGAGAGGTGACCTGATAGAGGTGTATTAGATGATGAGAGGCATTGTGTGGATAGACAGAGGCTTTTTCCCAGGGCTGAAATGGCTAGCACGAGAGGGCACAGTTTTAAGGTGCTTGGAAGCAGGTACAGAGGAGATGTCAGGGGTAAGTTTTTTACGCAGAGAGTGGTGAGTGAGTGGAATGGGCTGCCAGTGATGGTGGTGGAGGTGGATACGATAGGGTCTTTTAAGAAACTCCTGGACAGGTATATGGAGCTCAGAAAAATAGAGGGCTATGGGTAACCCTAGGTAAATTCTAAGGTAAGCACATGTTTGGTACAGCTTTGTGGGCCAAAGGGTCTGTATTGTGCTGTAGATTTTCCATGTTTCTCTCTGTTTCTAAATCTGTAGGAGTTCTTTGAAGAAATAACAAGCAGGATAGACAAAGGAGAATATTGTGTACTTGGATTTTCAGAAGGCCTTTGATAAGGTGCCATAGAAGAGGCTGTTTAACAAGCTGTGAGCCTGTGGTATTACAGGAAAAATTCTAGTGTGGATAAAGCAACGGCTGATTGGCAGGAGGCAAAGAGTGGGAATAAAGGGAGCCTTTTCCGGCTGGCTGCTGGTGACTAGCGGTGTTCCTCAGGGGTCTGTGTTGAGAGCGATTCTTTTTATGTTCTACTTTAATGATTTGGGTCATGGAATTGATGGCTTTATTGCAGAGTTTGCAGACAATATGAAGATAGGTGGAGGGGCAAGTAGTTTTGAGGAAGTAGGGAGGCTACAGAGGACCTTGACAGACTAGGAGAAATGGCAGATAGAATACAGTGTTGGGAAGTGTATAGTTGTGCACTTTGGTAGAAGAAAAGAAAGGGTTGACTATTTTCTAAATGGAGAGAAAATACGAAAATCAGAAGCAGATCGGAATTTGGGAGTCTTTGTGCAGGATTCCCTAAGGTTAATTTGCAGGTTGAGTCTGTGGTGAGGAAGGCAAATGCAGTGTTAGCATTTATTTCAAGAGGACCAGAACATAAAAGGAAAGATGTAATTTTGAGCCTTTATAAAGCATTGGTGAGGCCTCACTTGGAGAACGGTGAGCAATTTTGGGCCCTTTAGAAAGGATTTGCTGAAACTGGAGAGGGTTCAAAAGAGGTTCATGAAAATGATTCCAGGATTAAATGGTTTGTTATACAAAGCATTTGACGGCTCTGGGCCTGAATTCACTAGAATTCAGAAGAATGAGGGATGACCTCATTGCAACTTATCAAATAGTGAAAGGCCTTGTTCGAATGCATGTGGAGAGAATGCCTCCTATCAAGGGACAGTCCAAGACCAGAGGACACAGCCTTAGAATAGAGGGGCGTCCTTTTAGAACAGAGACGAGGAAGAATTTCTTTAGCCAGAGAGTGGTGAATCTGTGGAATTCTTTGCCACTGGCTGCTGTGGAGGCCCACATCTTTATGTAAGGCAGAGGTTGATAGACTCTTGATTGGTCAGGGCATGAAGGGATACGGGAGAATGTAGGAAACTGGGACTGAGAGGAAAATTGAATCAGCCATGATGCAATGCCAGAGCAGACTCGGCTAAATGGCCTAATTCTGCTCCTATATCTTGTGGTCTTATAGCACAGATCCCATGGGTATTGTAATATTGCTTGGCCTTTGCTCAATAAAAGCAAGCAAGATGTCTCTGTTTACTTGGATAAAGTGGAAGCACTCCGTGATTGTGTTTGAGTGATAAAGTGACAAGTGCTAACTACTCCATTCCAATGGTGCATATGCACTAATGGTTCCGAGGGTGTGAGTGGGAATGAAGTGGCATGGAGAGAAGGGGGTTCTCTTTGTTTATCAAGGGGTTAAGGGTTCAAAGTTCCTTCGTGTCATGATCAGGCTGCTTTTCCTGTCAGGATTTCCCGGAGTTATAATATTATTTTCCACATGTATTTGCCCAACAGTTCAGTCAGGTGAGTGATGTCAGAAACCTTAATTAAGGAGAATAGAACCTTTTGGTTCTACGTTTGCTATCTATCCCTCTTCCTCCCCTCCCCCCCACTGCTGTTTCACTTGCTCCTTCTCCAAGGTGATCGGAATACAAATTGATGTTTGCTGAAGGACACAGGTGGGGGTGGAGGGGGGGTTTGAAAGCAGCAAATCACGCAACATCGCTCGCTCCACAGAGGGCATTACATGAATACAGATGGCTCTCGGATAAGGGAAATGTGATGAGTCAGCATATAGCAAATGGAGACACAATCCAGTGAAGCTGTCAAAGACGCTTATGCAGTGAGGCAGTATCGACTGAACAGGCAGAGAAGGGTGTGTGTGTGTGTGTGTGTGTGTGTGTGTGTGTGTGTGTGTGTGTGTGTGTGTGTGTGTGTGTGTGTGTGTGTGTGTGTGTGTGTGTGTGTGTGTGTGTGTGTGTGTGTGTGTGTGTGTGTGTGTGTGTGTGTGTGTGTGTGTAAATTGAATTGAATTGACTTTATTTCTTACAGCTTTCATATTCATAAGGAATAAAAATCTTTACGTTATGTCTCCAGCTAAATGTGCAATGCGCAGTTTATAGTAACTTATAGTAAATATTATGTACAACAGGACAGTCAATATAACATAGAAATAGAAATGTATCAGCATGAATTAGTTAGACTAATGGCCTGGCAGAAGAAGCTGTCCTGGAGTCTGTTGGTCCTGACTTTTATGCTGCGGTATCGTTTCCCGGATGGTAGCAGCCGGAACAGTTTGTGGTAGGTGTGACTCGGGTCCCCAATGATCCTTCGGGCCTTTTTACACACCTGCCTTTGTAGATGTCCTGAATAATGGGAAGTTCACATCTACAGATGAGCTGGGCTGTCTGCACCACTCTCTGCAGAGTCCTGCGATTGAGGGAGGTACAGTTCCCATACCAGGCAATGTGTGTGGTGTATGTGTGTGCGGGGGGGGGGGGGGCGTTTGTGTATCAATTGTGCCCCTGTAGAAAGTTATTAGGATTTGTAGGCACATTTCAAACTTCTTCAACCATCTGAGGTGAAAGAGACGCTGTTGTGCCTTTTTCACCACACAGCAGGTCTGTACAGACCACGTGAGATCCTCGGTGATGTGGATGCCGAGGAACTTAAAGCTGTTCACCCTTTCAGCCCCAGATCCATTAATGTCAATAGGGGTGAGCCTGTCTCCATTCCTCCTGTAGTCCACAACCAGCTCTTTAGTCTTTGTGACATTGAGAGAGGGGTTGTTTTCTTGACACCAGTGTGTGTGTGTGTGTGTGTGTGTGTGTGTGTGTGTGTGTGTGTGTGTGTGTGTGTGTGTGTGTGTGTGTGTGTGTGTGTGTGTGTGTGTGTGTGTGTGTGTGTGTGTGTGTGTGTGCGGTTGCGTATCTGTGCCTATGCATGTGTATGGTGTGTCTGTTTAAAGATATGTGCCTGTACTGGCAGGCGCATATGTATTGATGTACATGTACATGTGTGCATGTGGTAGCTCTGTTAGTGTGCTTTCATGTATATGTGTGCGCACTTGTGTGTGTGTATATGTGTGCACAGGTGTGTGTGTGCGTGTGGATAAATAGTCTTGATCATTGCTTTTTGATCATGCCACACCTTTCCGACACCATCTTTTCCCACTCTTTGTACTGTGTGAAATGCTCAGCCTTTGTTTGGGAAGGATAACATTCAACCTGTCCGGATGAAAAGATGAGAAAGGCACCTTCAGGATGTTGCAAAGCACATTACAGCCAATGAGGCAGTTTTAGCATGCAGTCACCATTGACATATACACTCGGTGGCCACTTTATCAGGTGTAGGAGTAGAGCTGTCTTCTGTGCTGTAGCCCGTCCACTCCAATGTTCGACGTGGTGTGATTTCAGAGATGCTCTTTTGCCCACCATTGTGGTAACATGTGGTTATTTGAGTTACTGTCACCTTCTTGTCAGCTTGAACCAGTCTGGCCATTCTCCTCTGACCTCTCCCATTAACAGGGTGTTTTGTCTACAGAGCTGCCACTCACTGGGAGTTTTTCGATACTCACACCATTCTCAGCAGACTCGAGAGACTGTCAAGCATGAAAATCCCTAGAGATCAGCAGATTCTGAGATACTCAAACCACCCTGCCTGGCACCAACAATCATTTTCCCCATTATGATATTTGGCCTGAACAACAGTTGAACCTCTTGACCCTGCCTGCATGCCTTTTTGCACTAAGTTGCTGCCACATGGTTAGCTGATCAGATATTTGCATTAACGAGATGTAGAGGTAACTAATGAAGTGGCCACTGTGTGTAGGTAATCAGGGCCCAGCGGAAGTCACACCAAGTAGCATTATGAGAAAGAGCAGATCAGCTGATCCAGCACTGCTGGTTAAGGGATGAAAACTGACTAAGAACATGGGAAGAAGGCTCCTGCTCCTCACTGAAATAGTGCCAAGAGAGCGTATTGTCGAAGGCAACATGAAATACGGTTTAATGAATTATCACAAGTGGCACTGTTCTCCAACAGCACTACAGAGCAGAGTCACTCTGTGCTTTTGATCTCCGAGTGCAACTCTTGGGAGCAAGATTTCAACTTCCGCTCTTTAGAGCAGACTCTCAGCATAGCAAGTGCCCGATCTTCGTTAGAAGCCTTTTGAAAGACCCTCAGATAGGCAGGCATGTCATTAGGTCATAGACTAATGCAGCACACAGACACAGTCCCTTCTGTTCAACTTGTCCAAGCTGAATAAGGTACCCATCCAGGCCCATCCCTTTCGCCTGTGTTTGGATGATTCAAATGCTGGGCTGGATAGATTATTAAGGTCAGGTGTTGGGACCCGGAGGGGAGGGTGGAGCCGGTTCCTCTTGCTGCTCTGCGACGTTTACCCCACTCTCCGTGGCACTGAGGCTCTAGGCCTACTCCAGGCACTCTGGGCTTCCTGTTTATGGACTCACTTTAGTTCTAAACGCCGTTGCTTGCTTTTATTGTTAGCATGATTCGTGCTTTTTTTTTCTCTCTCTCTGTGCATCGGGTGTTTGTTGGTCTTTTTTTTAATGGGTCCTTTCGGGTTTCTTGTTCTGTGGCTGCCTGTAAGGAGACAAGACTCACGGCTGTATAATTTATACTTTGATAATAAGTGTGCTTTTCACCCTTATCACTCTAAATCTTTCCTATCCAAGTACCTTTTTTTAAAAAATATTGTTGTTGTACCGGCCTCTCTTCTGGGAGCTGGTTCCCTATACCCACCAACCTCTGTGTGAAGCAGTTGCCCCTCATATCCCTCTTAAATCTGTCCTCTCTCCTCAAGCCTTCGCCCTCTAATTTTTGATCCCCTTTCCCTGGAAGGGGCAGCGTGCACTTGTTCCCTCTATGGCCTTCATGATTTTATACTCCTCTGTAAGGTCACTCCCTCAGACTTCTACGCTCTCTTGAATGCAGCCATTCCGACGTGAAAACTCACACCTCGCCCTGAACTCTCCTTGGCTTACTCCCGCTTCAAGCTTCACATTGAGATGCAGACAATGAGTGGAGATGGGTGTGCGTCAGCTGTGATCCTGGCTGGGCTCCTGAGGCTCCTGATGTGTTAGTAGCACAGCCGAGTCAGGACAAGAGCCCAATGTTACGAACTCCAAGAGAGAACCGCTGGCCTCAAAGCCGGGCACGCACTCTGCAATAAGCGAGCCATTTATTATTAACAGCTTTGCAGTACATGAAATCAGTGATTGGAAACGGATTCAGAGAAGAACAAGAGAAACATCCTTTCAGCCGTGCAGATTTACAACAGACGTTGACAGACGACCTACTTTTCAAGTTTCCGAGAGTACTTGTTTGGGTCACAAACTTACCGAAGGAGCAAGTGGAGCTATCAGTGCAGGGAAAGCAAAAGATTTAACAGGTTTGACAGCGCCCCCCCTCACCACCCGGGCCTGCTCTCATCTTGCTGCCATCATCAGGAGGAAGGTACAGAAGCCTCAGGTCCCACAATAACCAGGTTAAGGAACAGCTATTACCCTGAACCATCCCGGCAGAGAGAACTTCAGTCGCCACCACCCTGAACTCTGAAAGGGGCGCCACGGTGGTGTAGCAGTTAGCGCAACACTATTATCGCACAGGGCGCTGGAGTTGGAGTTCAATTCTGGTATCCTCTGTAAGGAGTTTTTTATGTTCTCACAGCCACTGGGGCACTCTCTGGTTCCAGTTTCTTCCCACAGTCCAATGATGTACTGGTTAGTAGGTTAATTGGTCTGTTGTAAATTGTCCTGTGTAAATAGGTGGCTTGCTGGCTCATTGGGCCAGAAGGACCTGTCCCACAATGCACCTGAAAATAAATAAATCAATCAAATAAACTGATTCTATGACCTGTGGATTCACTTTCAAGGACAGCTCACACATGCTCTTTGTACTATTTTTATTTGCAGTTTGTCTTCTTTTGCACGTTGGTTGTTAGTCTTTGTTTATGAATGGTTTTCAATAAAATTCTACCGTATTTCTCTTCCCTGTAAATGCCTGCAAAAATGCGTCTCAAGGTATTATCGGGTAACATCTGCGTACCTGGATAATAAATTTACTTAAAGTTAGAGCTTTGAAGGATGGTGAGGTGCAGTGGGAAGGGAAGGATGATGTCAACATGCACAGAAAGAGCCCAGGCAAGGCTCCACATATCTGAAAGAATTTTCCCCTGTCAGACCATCTGTTCAATGGTGGCAAGTTGGTGTAGATTTGAGTGACTTGTGTTCAATCCTGCCCTGCGTATGGAGTTTGCAAGCTCTCCCTGTGACTGTGTGGGATTCCCTCTGAGTCCTTGAGGTTTTTCGCCCACAACCCAGACACATGCTGGTTGGCAGGGCAGCTGGATGCTGTAGATGAAATTACGTGCTTACTGCCTGCTACGCTGTTGGTGTTTGGGGCAGCAATGAAGGTCCTCCATCTCTGGCGGTGTTCAGGGCTTCCTTCATCGTGTCAGTAGCTTCCTCTTGGTTTATTGTCAGTCATGCAAGTCCCGGGTGGAGACTCAGGAATACCATCACACTCAGATGTAGAAGAAACCTTCAGTGCTGTTTCCGTAACAGTTTTGTTTTACCAATTAGGGTTGTCAGCCCAGAGTTGAACCCCCAAACCTGGAGGACCAGTGGACCACTCCTTACAGACAGTGTTGGGAATTGAACACCATAATGTTAACTGCTATGCTATCCTAAAATTGATCCTGTAGTAGGTGTGTGGTAGGAGAAGCAAAGAAGAGACAATGGACATTGAGAGAGAGAGAGAGAGAGAGGAGAGAGAGAGAGAGAGAGAGGAGAGAGAGAGAGAGAGAGGAGAGAGAGAGAGAGAGAGAGAGAGAGAGAGAGAGAGAGAGAGAGAGAGAGAGAGAGGGAGAGAGAGTGAAGGAGGGATTAGGTGTTGCAATAATTAGAGGATCTTCTTTGAGAGCTAGTATACAATCAATGGGCTGAACAGCCTTCTACGTCATAAGGAAATATGAATAAATTGACTTCCCCTGGCCTTTCACAACAACACTGTAATTTTCTCCTCTTCCTTGGATCTGTTCGTATTGCATTTCCAAGCGGTAAACTGTAGACCCTGCTAACACACCACTTTATAGATCATTCCCTTGCTATACCTGTGGTTTTGATTTCCAATTTGCGTACTTCAGTCTATCGTCTGCCAGCTGGAGGGAACAGTTACCCTCCCCAGTTGGTCTCTGTCCGCAGTCTATCTACAGGAAATGGATCAATGCTCTTCAGGATTCTGATCCATTCCTGAATTTGTAAAAAAAAAATCAGATTTTGTGTTACGTATCTTTGAGATCTTCATTCGCAAGCTGTTGTTTGCTGACGATGCAGCAGTGACTTCTCGGTCAGAAGCCCAACTGCAGCACGCCTGCAAGGAGTTTGGGCCAACCATCAGCTTGAAGGAGATGGTATGATGGTCCAGGACACTGACTCGCTCCCCATCCATCACCAGTGATGGTCATCCTCTGGAGGTGGCTGCTCCCTTCACCTCTCTTGGGTCAGCCATTGTCTTTTGATGCTGAGCTAAGCAACAGGCTACAGCTGTCATGGCTAAGCTGAACAAGAGGGTGTGGAGCAACAGCAATCAGATCGTAAATAACAAGCTGCCTATGTACCTGCCCTGGGTTCTTGGCACTCTGCTCTACAGCAGCGAAGCCTGGACAATCTATGCTAGCCATGAGAAGAACCTGTACCGCTTTCACCGGTGCTTCCTCAGACTGACCCTGCACACAACTTGGCAGGGCAGAGCCACTAATACAGAGGTCTTGCAATGTGCAGGCATCCCCCGCATGCTTGCCCTCCTCAGCCGGAGGTGGCTCAGGTGGTTAGGACACGTCAAACGAAAGGGCGCTGGTCAAATCCCAAAAGACCTGCTGTATGGGCAGCTAGCAGAGGGTGCAAGCGAAGCTTGCTTCGAGGACGTCTGAAAAAAGGATCTGAAGCTGGCCAGTATCGATGTGAACTACTGGGAAGACACAGCCGCTTGGAGTCCGGCACTTTGAAAAGGCGTGTAAAGAGCAGAAACTACCCACATTAAAGAGCTGGATGGCAAGAGATCTCGATGGAAGGAGAAAGTCTCTCCAACCAGATTCCCGTCTTCCTTCACCTACAGTCCGTGTAGAAAAGACTGTCACTCCAGAACGGGACTCCTCAGCCACTCTAGGAAGTGCACCATCAGGAGATGACATGTGCTTCCCACCATCTTTCAAGTCAGAAGGATGACAACCAATGTGAGGTGGGTCTTGGGTAGCTCTGATTAGAAAAGCAGCATTGGGATACAGGAGCTACAACACGAGGGCTAGGGAATGGACAGAGAGGATTTCTTTGTTAAGAGCTGGCACAAAGCTAATGGGCCAAAAGGCCTGGTTCTTCAATGTCATAAGTAAGCGAGCCTATTTTGGTGGGAAGGAAGTCATGACGTGATTGTGACACCACTCTGATGATCACCAACAGCAGAGGCAAGAGAGTTATCACGGGTATCTTCGTCATGCAAAAGGCAGTGCGTATTTGGAATGAGCTGTTAGATACAGTGGTTGAGGCCAGCACGCTGGCAACATTTAAAAGCCATCTAGATAAGTAACGGATATGATGCGTTGAGACGGCCATTGGTCAAACATAGACAGGTGGACGAGCTCACTGGGCAGCAAGGTTAGCATGAATGAATTGGGCTGAAGGGTCTGATCCAATGCTGCATGATTCGATGAGTCTACGTCACTATGGCCATGTGACAGTCTTGCATGATAAATGCTGTTCTTGCTCTAGACAAACTTCTTCCCACCCAATTCCATCTCTTTCATTTTATTGCATTATCCATTCTTCCCTTCTTAAATGGATAAAAGGACAAGTGGCTTGGTAGTGCAGCGGTTAGTTTATAGCGCTAGCGATCGGCGATCCAGGTTTAGTTCCCAGCGCTGAAGGTAAACAGTTTGTACGTTCTCCCGCTGAACACTTAGACCATGTCCCTCGCACATTCCAGAGACATATGATTAGAGTTAGGGTTAATAAGTTGAGGACATGCTATGAGGGCGACACTTGCAGACTGCTCCAAGCACAATCCTTGAACTATGTTGGTCCTTTTCGCAAAATGGTGCACTTCACAGCATGTTTTAGTGTTTTGATATAATCTAATCTTTAACTGCTACTCCGAAATCTGCTTTGGCCTTTTCCTGTGCGGCTGATTTCCATATTCCAATACTGTTTAGGTAAAAATATTTCTCCAGAACTCTATATTGAATTTGATAGTCATACATATACAAAAATTAAATTGCGCATTATTAAACGTGTGAAAGCCTGTTCACACTTTGCAATTTAATGAGCTTCATTAACAGCTGCTCAGCAGCATTGTCTACAGAAGGTAGGGCCAGGTTTCTGATTAAGACCTTGTGCTCTTAGTAGACATTGTAAATCTGCGTCAGGGAGATGTAGATTTTAAAGCACTCGGTTTCTAAGAAGGGTGGGGAGTATATCCCTTTTTCCTGTGCTGACATTTGCCCCTCAAGCCAAATAACTGTAACACATTACCTATGCTACAGTACCACTGGTGGGAGCTCCTTGTGCACAAAAGGTTCCTGTTTCCAACTCTTCTTCCATATCTATATTTCAAATGTTTTTCAGTGGCTGGAAATCTTGGAGATGGTGGTGATTATTTTTTATTATTGAGATACAGTGTGGAGCAGGCCCTTCTCGCCCTTTGAGCCATGCCGCCCAGTAATCCACAAATTTAATGCTAGCCTAATCACGGGACAACATTCAATCATCAATTAACCTACTAACTGGTACGTCTTTGGACTGTGGCAGGAAACTGGAGCACCCTGAGGAAATGCACCTGGTCACGGGGAGAACATACAAGCTCCTTACAGGCAGTGGCGGGAATTGAACCCAGGTCACCTGTACCGTAAAACGTTGTGCTAACCACTACCCTACTGTGCCGCCCCCCCCCCCCCCCCGGAGAAATGAAAGGCAAAATATAAATCTAGGAAATTATTCTTCCTGTACTGTGTATTTCAACCGTTTTACAATATGGTGCTGATGTTTCTGTACTTTCATATTAAGTCTATAGTTATACCGTGGAGAGCATTCTGACAGGCTGCATCACTGTCTGGTATGGAAGGGGTACTGCACAGGACCGAAAGAAGCTGCAGAAGGTTGTAAATCTGGTCAGCTCCATCTTGCCTACAAAGTACCCAGGACATCTTCAGGGAGCAGTGTCTCAGAAAGGCAGCGTCCATTATTAAGGACCTCCAGCACCCAGGGCATGCCCTTTTCTCACTGTTACCATCAGGTAGGAGGTACAGAAGCCTGAAGGCACACACTCAGCGATTCAGGAACAGCTTCTTCCCCCTGCCATCCGATTCCTGAATGAACTTTGCTTTGGACACTACCTCACTTTTTAAATATACAGTATTTCTGTGTTTGCACATTTTTTAATAATCTATTCAATATGTGTAATTTACTTGTTTATTTATTATTATGTTTTATTTTATTTATTATTACTATTTTTTCTATCTCTGCTAGATTATGTATTGCACTGAACTGCTGCTGCTAAGTCCACAAATTTCACGTCAAAACCGGTGATAATAAACCTGATTCTGATTCTGATTCTGAATTTAATTTGAACTCTCAACTTTGAACTTTGAAATGCTCTCTATTTCATCAATGGGATATTAGAAGTCCCAATTAATCCAACAAGATCCCTTTCAACATTTTCCCTAGTATGTTAAAGTAATAATCAATACAAAGCTCATCCCCATCAATGAAATGCTCAGTTATTGGTCTTAGTGCCTTGTCAGCAATAGACCATGACAAAAGCAAAGATGCAATTTGGCTTTATGGGGCATTGGCCAGACTGTGTAATGTTATGGACTATGGAATATTGTGAAGAGTTATGGACCCATTATCTAAGAAAGGATGTGCTGGCATTGGAGAGGGTCCTGAGGAGGTCGGCAAGAATAATTTATTTTACTTATTGAGATACAGTGCAATCCCCTTCAGTCCTCTGAAATGCACTGATCAGCTATCCTTGGATTTCACCCTAGCCTAATCACGAGACAGCTTACAATGACCACTTAACCTACCAAATGGTATGTCTTTGGACTGTGGGCGGAAACCAGAAACGTCCAGAGGAAACCCACGTGGTGGGTGGGAAGACGTATAAACTCCTTACAGGCACTGGCGGGAACTGAACCCGAGTCGCTGGAACTGTAAAGCAATGTGCTAACCACTGTAGTACTGTGCTGACAACATGACCCGGGAATTAAAGTGTTGAGTATGAGGAGTGTTTGATGGCTCTGGGCCTGTACTCACTGGAGTTTAGAAAAATGAGGGGGGGGGGATCTCATTGAAATCTATTTAATATAGATAGAGTGAATGAGGAGAGGATGTTTCCTATAGTGGGGGAGTCTAGGACCAGAGGGCACACCCTCAGGATAGAAGGACATCCCTTTAGAACAAATATGAGGAGGAATTTCATTATCCAGATGGTGGTGAATCTGTGGAATTTATTGCCGCAGGTGGCTGTGGATGCCATGCTAGTGGGTTTATTTGAAGTGGAGGTTGAAAGGTTCTTGATTAGTCAGGGTGGCAAACGTCACAGGGGAAAGGCAGGAGAATGGGATTGAGAGGGATAATAAATTGGCTATGAGGGAATGGTGGAGCCTAATTCTGCTTCTGTGTCTCATGGTCTTATGGTGATCGTGTAGACATTATGGTATTACATGTGAAACGGAACATGGAACAGCACAGCACAAGAACAGGGAGCTCCATATCTGTCCCCAATGTGATGCTGATTTAAACTGTATCTTTCTGCCTGCACAAGGTCTGTACCTCTGCATTCTCTGAGTAAAAAACCTGCTCTGCACATTTCGTTAAACTTCACTCGACACTCCCCATCTCCAGTGCATGTCCTCTTGTATTTGATATTCCTACCTTCTGTGGCTTGCCCACAGAAGGCAAAGAGTAGTTGCTGACGGATCATGTTCTGCATGAAGGTCGGTAACCAGTGGGGTGCCTCAGGGATCTGTTCTGGGACCCTTACTCTTCGTGATTTTTATAAATGACCTACCTGGATGAAGAAATAGAGGGATGGATTAGTAAATTTGTTGATGACACAAAGGTTGGAGGTGTTGTGGATAGTGTGGAGGGCTGTCAGAGGTTACAGTGGGACACTAATAGGATGCAAAACAGGGCTAAGAAGTGGCAGATGGAGTTCAACTCAGATAAGTGTGAGGTGGTTCATTTTGGTAGGTCAAATATGATGACAGAATATGGTGTTAATAGTAAGACTTTTGGCAGTGTGGAGGATCAGAGGGATCTTGGGGTCCGATTCCATAGAACACTCAAAGCTGCTACGCAGGTTGACTCTGTGGTTAAGAAAGTGTACGGTGCATTGGCCTTCATCAACTGTGAGATTGAATTTAGGACTTGAGAGGTAATGTTGCAGCTATATAGGACCCAGGTCAGACCCCACTTGGAGTACTGTGCTCAGTTCTGGTCGCCTCACTATAGGAAGGACGTGGAAACCATAGAAAGGATGCAGAGGAGATTTACAAGGATGTTGCCTGGATTGGGGAACATGCCTTATGAGAATAGGTTGAGTGAACTCGGCCTTTTCTCCTTGGAGGGGTATACAAGATGATGAGAGGCATTGCTCATATGGATAGTCAGAGGCTTTTCCTCGGGGCAGAAATGGCTAACATGAGAGGACACAGTTTTAAGGTGCTTGGAAGTAGGTACAGAGGAGATGTTAGGGGTAAGTTATTTACGCAGAGAGTGGTGAGTGCATGGAATGGGCTGCCAGTGGCGGCGGTGGAGGTGGAAACAATAGGGTCTTTTAAGAGACTCCTGGATGGCTACACGGAGCTCAGAATAATAGAAGGCTTTGGTAAAGCATAAGGAGTTCTAATGTAGGGACACGTTTGGCATAGCTTTGTGGGCTGAAGGGCCTTTATTGTGCTGTATGTTTTCTATGTTTCTATGTTTCTATGCCATATTCCATCATTTCCTCCTTATCCTCTTGTGTGGCCACTTTCAGGGAGCCGTGGATTTGGGTCCCATGATCTCTTCGTACATCAGTCTGAATCTGCGATGAGTGTTTAGTTAAACATTTGATCCCTCAGCAGTTTCTTCCCAGACTGATATTGGATCGGTGACCTTTTAGTCCTGTTTGTGACCTGTCCTATTGTATGCATCTGGTTTATGGAATATGAACATACAAAATGTTGTATTTCCATAGCACCTTCAAAGTGGTACAATTATATATTGACAATATTGTATCAACCAATGATCTTGAGATGGGATTGGGCATAGGTCTGGGTTCATGGCCAACAGTCTATAGTATTTTTATTAACGTACAGAGTGTCACTGCCACTGGCAAACAAGCATTCATTGCTCACCCTCTGTGTCTCTGAGAAGGTGCTGGAGAGCAACCTTCTTGAACTGTAGTCGTCCTCCTGGTGAAGATACTCCCACAGAGATGCTGGGAAGTAGTTTGGGTTTTTGACTCAGTGATGACAAAGAAGCAGTAATATATCTTTTCTTGATTTTAGTGAGGCTGTCGTGAGGTATGGAGTGCAGCAGTCTGAACAAAACCCAAATGAGCTATCAATGAACAAGGTATGACTGCTCTAACCGAGCTGGGGCTTTTCTCTTTGGAGGCAAGGAAGATGACAGATGACTTGACAGAAGTGTATAAGATGATAAGAGACATACACAGAGTAGACAACCAGTGCTTTTTTTTTTCCAGGGTGGAACGGCTGATATGAAAGGGCATAGTTTTAAGGTGATTGGAAGGGTGTATAGGGGGATATCAGAGGCAGGTATTTAACACAGAGACCGGTGGTGTGTTGAATGCATTCTGGAGCAATGATACAGCAGATACTTTAGGGATATTTATGGGACTCTTAGAAAGGTACGTACATGGATGAAAGAAAAATGGAAGGCTATGTGGGAAGGAGGGGTTAGACTGATCTTAGAGTAGGTTGAAAGGCCAGCACACCATTGTTCTAAGTTCTATGTTCTGTGTTCTATATTCTCTGTTCTAAGTTCTATGTTCTGTGTTCTATGTTCTATATTCTGTATTCTATGTTCTATATTTCTATGCTCTATGTTCTATGTTAATGCTACCTGATTACGATGGAGATTATATCCTATACAGTCCTTCAGTCCATCATGTCCTTATTATATCCTTCAGTCCATCATGTCCATGGTGACATTTTCCTCTTTCTGCACCAATCCCACATTAGGACAGTATCCTTCTCTGCCTTTTGCTTGTCCCCGTCTAAATGCCTCCTAAGCGCAGGAATTGTATCTGATCCATCACCTCTTTGGCAGCTCGTTTCAGATACCAACCACCCTCTGTGTAGAACTGTTGTTACTCAGATCCCCAATATAACTCCCACCTCTCTTTTTAAAACAATGCCCTCTTGTTTTTGATACCCTTGCCATTGGAAAAATGTTTTTATTATCTACCCTGTGGTTGTCATAATCTCCTCTAAATCAGGTCATCGCTCAGCCTTCTGTGCTCCAGTGAAACCAAGCCCAGTCTATCCAATCTCTCCCCATAACTGAAGTCTTTCAATCCGGGCAACATGTTGGTGAATCTGCCCCTGCACTCTCTTCTTCCCTAATGACTGAAAATGCGGAAAGCAGAATTAATTTATTCAGAAAACTGAGCCCAATGAGTAGAACCAGCCCTGAGCTGCCGTCTGACACAACAGCGTCTTTGCCGAAAAAAAGCAGAGAAATTTCTCTAGAAAAATCACAGTGAATATCTGAACTCAGCTCTTTGATCCATGGGGAATAATTGTGCATACAGATTATGTTCAGAAACTCGACCTCAGTTGCTGACAGCAGCACTGCTTTGAGGGCAGATTTACTGGAAGAAACGCTCTCGCGCTCAGCAAGTGGGGATGATCAGAAACTCACTGCCCGAGAGCAGTTAGAGCTGGTTCAGTCATGGCCTTTAGAGAAGGAATTGGATAAGTAATAAAGGGAAAATAATTTGCACTGCCCTGGGGAAATAGCCAGTAAATGGGACTTGCTGGATTTTTGTTAGAAGCAGCACAATTTTTTTTCTGTGCGTAACAGAGCAATAATCTGCTCACTGATGCTCAGAAGGGGTGCCTCCACCATTTGGTGGTAGATCTCAACAGAGCCTTGGTTCACATATGGACTAAGGAGCTGAACACCAGAGGTGAGGGGGAGACCAACGGGCCCTGACCAAATGTGGCATCAGGAAGCTGTGGGGAAACCGAAGGCAGTTGGGTCCAAAAGGGCGATGCTGTCCATTCGCTGGAGTCTTTCCCTGATTCTCAGTGAGGTAAGAAGGTCTGAGCAGGGAATTCTGGGGGTAGCTGGTGGATAGCTGAAGGTAGTTCTACCTAAGATGGAGAAAGGAGAGAGTGGAGGACACATGTGAGCAGAGTGAAGGAGTCCAGAGTGTCAAGACATTGAATTAGAATCAGAATCAGGATTGTTGTCACTGACATACGTTGTGAAATTTGTTGTTTTGTGGCAGTGTAAGATATGAAAAATTACTATGTTACAATCTTCATCATGCGCCATGTGGTATGACATGGGCGATCATGGTCTTACCCATGACCATGATTGTTCTTGGCAAATTTTTTCTACAGAAGTGGTTGTCATTGCCTTCTTCTGGGCAGTGTCTTTGCGAGATGGGTGGCCCCAGCCATTAACAGTGCTCTTCAGAAACTGTCTGCCTGGCGTCAGTGGTCACATAACGAGGACTTGTGATATGCACCAGTTGCTCCCTTGCTTTCATGTGACCTCATTGGGAGGCTAAGCAGGTGCTACACCTTGCCCAAGGGGGAACTGCAGATTAACGGAGGGAAGGAGCACTTCATACTTTCTTTGAGATCTTCCCCCCGCAACTGTCACCACCCCTCAAAAAATAGTGTAAAAGAGAAAGTGCAGTAGTATGCATGGGATTGGGGACCATTCAGAAATCTGAAGGGATGAAGCTGTTCCTAAAACATTAAGTGTGGGTCTTTAGGCAACTGTACCTCCTCCCTGATAGCAGTAAAGAGAAGGTATTTCCCAGGCAGTGAAATTCATACAAATTGAGAACAGAATTACATAAGAACATAAGAAATAGGAGTAGGAGTAGTCCATTGAACCTGCCCCACCGGTCAATAAGATCATTGCTGATCTGGCCATGGACTCATCTCCACTACCTGCCTTTTCCCCATAACCATTAATTCCCCCGCTATACAAAAATCTGTCCAACCTTGTCTGAAATATACTTACTGAGGTAGCCTCCACTGCTTCATTGGGCAGAGAAATCCACAGATTCACCACCCTCTGAGAAAAGCAGTTCCTCCTCACCTCCATCCTAAATTTACTCCCCCGAATCTTGAGGCTATGTCCGCTAGTTCTAGTCTCACTTACCAGTGGAATCAACTTTCCTGCCTCTATTTTATCTATCCCTTTCGTAATTTTATTTGTGTCTGTAAGATCTCCTTTCATTCTTCTGATTTCCAATGAGTACAGTCCCAGGTGATTCAATCTCTCCTCGTAGTCTAACCCTCTCAACTCCAGAATCAACCTGGTGAACCTCCTCTGCACCACCTCCAAAGCCAGTATATCCTTCCTCAAGTAAGGAGACCAGAACTGCATGCAGTTCTTTAGGTGGAGCCTCACCAGTACCCTGTACAGTTGCAACATAACCTTGAAGATCTTAAATTCAATCCCTCTAGTGATGAAGGCCAACATTTCATTTGTCTTCTTGATAACCTGCTGCAACTGCAAACCAACCTTTTGTGATTCATTGAGGGACAAGAATAGGCCACAGATGATGGACACCAGGAATCGGATGCTTAATTGCAACATCCATGCATTATCCTTTTCTAAAGCTCTTGATTCCTCCACACACTCAAGATTTGAGCTCTCATATTGCGAGTTCTTTCAGTTCCTCCTGCACTGAACAATGTCCATTATATTGTCCCACTTCCAACTCCTACTTTTCCAAAGATCTTTAACATTGTTAACACTGAGTGATGATATGAGATCCTGGTGGTGCAAGAAGAAGATGTAACCATCTTGACCAAGAAATTAGGTACTCAACAAGGAAAACACTGTGTTGTCAATGAAGGAAGGATTGGATGGTGAGGCCATATCTGACAGAGTTATTGTTATTTGGTAAATATTTTACTATTGTCACCCACTGAGATACAATGAAGATTGGTGTTGAGATATCTGGAACAAGTGACTGGTTATTTCAAAGGAATATTATAATGGGGTAAATGCTCTACTTGTATCCTAGAACATAGAACATAGAACATAGGACATAGAACAGTACAGGCCCTTTGGACCACAATGTTGTGCCAATGTTTTAATCTTCTCCAAGGTCAATCTAACTCTTCCTCCCTACGGAGCCCTCCATTTTTCTATCATCCTATCTAAGAGTATCTCAAATGTCTTTTTTGCACCTGTCCTATTCGATATAATGAAGCAATTGTCAAGTGAAGCCTTCATGTTTGATGTCAAGGGTTACAGAGCAAACATGGATTGGCAGAGTTGAGGTGCTGCTCAGGGTAGATTTTACTGAGGGGAGAATGAACTTTATGGGCTTGTAAATCCCTCCAGCTTTTCACTACTTTAAGGAACCCTTCGGAAAGTCCAAACAGACCTGTTCAGACCATTCACCTCTCTTCAAGTACAGGAGGGCATAGCTTCAAGGTGAGAATGGGACCGTTTAAAGGAAATATGTGGGGTATGCTTTCTACACAGATGATGGTGGATGCTTGGATCGCACTGCCAGAGGAGGTGGTGGAAGCAAATATGATACCAATGTTAAAGAGGAAGTTAGACAGACACATGAACAAACAGGAAATGAAGGGACATAGACCATGTGCAGGAGGTATACCTTATAGTTGAAATTAGCATCACTGCTGTCACAGATATGGTGGGATGAAGGGTCTGTTCCTGTTTTATGTAATTGATGTAAGAGAGGTTAGTGATCTGAGCAGATGTGTTTGAAGTTTCTGACGGACTCTGTAAAGTAGATCGCAGTCAGAAGTTGGAGGTTACTCAGGGTTGTTCTACCCATCAGTTGAGCCCAGCCTAAGCTACAACCTCAGCTTTGTGTGGCCACTGCTCTGCCCAAAACCACAACAAATGGCAGTAAGTTGTGAACGTGACCTAGACCATCAGGAAAACCAGAACACCAACCCGCCTGATTCTCCACCATCCCACTGTCTTGGAAAAACCTCTAACATAATCAAAGCCCTCACCCTCTCTGGACAATTTCTCTTCTTCCCCTCCCCCATCAGATAGAAGATGCAAAAACTTGAAAACTTGTACCACCAGGCATCACTGGTTCAAGGACGGTTTCTACCCCACTTTATGGACCCTTTATGCAATAAAGATGAAGCCTTGTTCACTGCAGCTTCCTTGTCATGGCCCTTGCACCTTAGTTAGCGATTATACTATACTTTCTCTGAAACTGTAACACTATATTCTGCAGTCTGTAATTGCCCTTCGCTTTGTACTTACTCAAAATTGTCTGTCTGGATGATATGCAAAACAATGTCCTTCGCTGCATTTTGGCTCATGTGGCAATATAAACCAATTATCAATGAACAATGGACTCTGCTAGCCCGTAGCTGCTCCAAAACCTGTGACACAAAGTCCAAAGTTCAAAGTACATTTATTATCAAAGTACCTATATACCACCCTGAGATTAATTTTCTTGCAGGCATTCATGGTAGATCAAATTAATGAACAACAACGCACAAACACAGATGAACAAAAAAAAAAACAATTTGCAAAAGGAGACAAACTGCGCAAATACAAAAATAAATAAATAATACTAAGATTATGAGTTGTAGAGTCCTTGAAAGTGAGTCCATAGATTGTGTTCAGTGATCAGTTCAGCGTCAAGGTGAGTGAAGACGCCCATGGTGGTTCAGGAGCCTGATAGTTGAAGGGCAATAAGTGTTCCTGAACCTGGTGGTGTGGATCCTAAGGCACCTGCACCTCCTTCCTGATGGTAGCAATGAGAAGAAAGCATGGCTACTTGATGATGGATGCCGCTATCTTGTAGTAGCCCTCCTTATAGATCTGCTCAATAGTGGGGAGGGCTCTCCATGTGATGGGCTGGGCTGTATCCATTGCTTCTTGTGGGATTTTCCATTCTTGGTCATTGATGTTTCCATATCAGGCCATGATGCAATGATCACAAAAGCTTCAGTGGCTTCCCTCTATCTACAGAGAATCTCAGATTCAGTGTGGGTTCCAATCTCCCGTAGACCGAGAGGATTGAGGATTTATGAAAGGACTACACCTAGGAAGGATGGGGCTTTACTTCTGAAGTCACATTTATGAAAACACATCAAAACCTCAGCAAGGGTAAAGAATATCTTGGGGCACATGAGGCACATTATTCTTTACAGATGTAAGACGTACTGCCAAATGGACTGTCTGTACCTGGCCACCTCCCAATTATTAAGTCGTAGCAGTGGGGCAGTAATGGCTGGATTATTTGGTCAATATGAGCCGAAGTTATTGCAGTCCTGTCCAGCCATTTATCTTTCCAGGGCGTCTAATTTAATTGGACATATTCCAAAAATGCTTTCAGTGCATTTGACATACAGTCAGGCTGCTGAGTCCAACCAGGCTCTGAAATGCCCTTGTGAGGTTTGCAACAGATCAATGTAAAATAATGATTTGAAGACAATCTCTTTATTAATCTGAGCTTTTTTAGGAACTGCTTCCCTTAATGTTTCTTTCTGATGTCTCTCTTTGCTAGTAATTTTTTGGAATTTTTAACTGCCATTTGTTGTACTCCTGGCTTTTCAAACATCACGTATGGCTTTGGAAGCCACCACATAGCATTTATTTCATTTCTGTCAGTGTCCTTCAGAAGGTCTGACTCTTTCTGGCCGCACGCTGTTCCCAGGAATTTGACCCAGCAACAGTGAAGGAATTTATGCTTGAGTCTTCATAGCGTGTGATTTAGGATTGAATCAGGGATTTAAAATTACAAACAGGTCATGCTTCGGGATATTCAGCAGAGCCAGGTTTCAGCTATGTAGAAAGAAGCAGAATTAATGACACTTCAACCAGAAAAGCACTGCCCCACTTTTGAAGAAGGGTCACTGACATAAAATCTCATTCTATCTCTACAGATGCTGCCTGGCCTGCCAAGTATTTTCTGACTTCGGATTTCCTATATCTACAGTCTTTCCATTGATTGATTGAATGATTGCGTTTCAGCACTGAGTAGGACCATACGGCCCTTCAAGCCTTGCTGCCTAGCAATCCTCCCATTTAATCCTAGCCTAATCACAGGACAATTTACAATGACCAATTAACCTGCCATCCAGTACATCCTCGGACTGTGTGAGGAAACTGGAGAATCTAGAGGAAACCCATGCGGTCACAGGGCAAATGTACAAAATCCTTACAGGCAGCAGTGGGATTTGAACCCGGGTCGCCTATACTGTAAAGCATTCAGCTAACCACTATGCTACCATTGCGCCCTAATGATTTTTATTAGAATTCCCATCTTTGTTTTCAAATCCCTCACAGGTCCTTCCTCTCCCAACCTCTTAACCTCTCCCAGTCCCTTACACTTCCAGGGTCTGCACTCCCCCATTCCATGCTCAGCCACAGGCTGAATGAGTCATCTCTGACCGTGCCCTCAACTATTTCAGCCTTTATTTCCTCTCTTTGAACAATCCTCAGCAATTTTAATCTCCTGTAATAACGTCTCATTGACGCTCCTGCCTTACATTCGTTAAAGCCAGTACATAAATGAAATTAGTGCTGCTGCAGCTGAACCCGTTTTATGTTTCAAAGCAAATTCAACTTTGTTATGGGCCAAATTAAGCTTTAGAAAAGATTATCTCAAAGATATTGCAGAGCTAATGAAAATATTGTCTGTAATCAGTCTCACACGGAGCTCTTTTCTACAGAAGCTTCAAGGGGATTCCAAAATCTTCTGAGGCAACCAGAATTCTTCTGGTGACCACCCATGTCCTGTTGCTGCAGTGACGCTTTTGCTAAGCAGGTTTTCTGCAGTGCGTACAGATATGTGTCAGGTGATTACTGCTGTCTTTGACAGCTTACTGGTTATTAGCGGTGCAGCTAACAGAACTACTGCCTCGTAGGTCCAGTGACCCGGGTTCAGTCCTGTCCCCAGAGCTGTCTGCATGAAGTTTCTCCATGGCCATGTAGTTTTGTCCTGCTTTCCTCTTGCATCCTACGGGATACACAGTTTAGTAGATTAATTACCACTCTAAATTGACCCAAGTGGCTGGGAATGCAGGAATAGGTTTCAGAAGAACTCAGCTTTGATATTGGTTTATTATTGCCACATGTACCGAGAAGCTTTTATACTACATCAAGGTAGTATAGAGAAAAACATAATGTAGCTCTAGAAAAGATGCAGTGCAGGTTGACAAATAAAAGTGCAAGATCACTAGACTGGGAGATCAAAAGTTCATCTTCAGCACATGAGAGATCCGTTCAAGAGTCTGATAACAGCAGGGTAGAAGCCTTCTTCTCATCACAACCATCAGGGAGGAGGTACAGGACCCTGAAGACCCACAGTCAACATTTTAGGAATGGCTTCTTCCATCCGCCGTTAGATTTTTGAAGGGCCCATGAATGCATGAATACCACTCACTATTTCTGTTTTGCACCGCGTTGTTTGTAACTTACGGTATTTTTAAAATGTTTGGCAGAGTACTGCTGCCAACGAACCAGCAAGTTTGATGACAAAGGCAGCAGGAAGTGTAGAGGGGGCCGGTGGAGGGGAGGCTGGTCTGTGCGATTGGGGAGCGAGCTTGTTCCAAGAGCAGTCGTCATCGCAATGGGTCGAATGTCCCAAGCTGTTTGGAAGCATGGAAAGGGGCAGTGAATGTTTATTCAAGCGACCAAGCGGACGTGTGAACCCTTCCTAGAAGTGTGGGATGTGTGTCGCTATTTGCAGGAGATCCTGGGAGCAGTGGCATTGTTTGTAAAAGGTCACCAAGACAGTGGGGCTATTTGCAGGAGAAACCTGTGGAAGAATCACTCTTTATAAAGGATTCTGAGTGCACTCAAAAACTTGCAAGGGGGATTCCAAGATTAGATCTCAATTTATAAACAATCCCTGGGAGCACTTGTCTATTTCTTTGTTCTACTGTGAATGCCTGAATGAAAATGAATTGCAGGGTAGTATTTGGTGACATATACATCATTTGATAAAAAAATTACTTTGAACTTTGATTTACTCTGATTTGGAGGAGTCTGTTGCTACTGGCAAGATGTGTATCTATGTTCAGGGGCAAGGTGTGCATGTACTTACAGTGGATCCCTTGAAAGCATTTTATTTGCAGGGGTCATGGAGGGAGATGACTAATCTCTCTAAGTAGGTTATAGTAACGCTGGCATCGGAAAAAACAGAAGCATGGAAAATAGTTGAGAGGTGTTGCAATTCTAATAATAACTATTAATTGATCCAGAATGCTGGAAAGACCAGCATTTATTGTTCATTGATCAATGCCCTTGAATTCAATGACTTCAGCTCAACTGCTGAACTTAATTGCCTTTGAATTCCCCAGCTTTGGCTCAGCGGGTTTGAACTCAGTAATTCTATCTCTGGATTAGTAACAGAGCCAACACAGTCATGGAGCTACAAGCAGGAGGCATGTTTGCCAACGATGGTGTGGGAAGGACGGGGCATGAGGATGGGGCCGACAAGAGTCGATTGGTGATTGAGGTCAGAGCGTTGGGAGGAAACTGGGAGGGATCGATTGGTTAGCCCAGTTGGGTATCTCAGTGCAACCAGGACCCAGGACCCTTGTAGTTCTCCTCGCCATGCACTGCAGAGGCAGCTGAAGATGATTAGATTGTCTTTATTTGTCATATATTCATCAAAATATCGAGAAAAATCAATCATTTGCGTCAAATGAAATCATAAAGATTGAGCTGATTTTTGCCACACTTCTGGCACCAACATAGCATGCCCACAACTCACTGAACCTACCCCATATATCTTTGGAATGAGGGAAGAGGCCGGAGCACTTGGAGGAAACCTACGCGGTCACGTACAAACTCCTTATAGACAGCGGTGGGAATTAACTCATTACACTACCTAGTACCATACCATGCTAGTGAATGGGTTCATTGACCTTACCCTGTACCCAGTGTATATATGCTTCATTGTAGTGAATGGTCCAAACATTTAGGCATTTCACACAGATGCCTGTTTCTTCTTCTTTCTCATTTAATAGAGAACTGGTTAATAGGACTCCAAGTAATAATTTTGGTCAGAACCAGTGGGAGAACTGCAGGGGAAGTTTTGAAGATGGCTAAGAATTGAAAGTCTTACATTCAGATTTTTTAAAATCACGTGTTCTGGTCCCTTTATTATAGGAAGAATGTGGAAGCCATAGAAAGGGTGCAGAGGAAATTTACAAGGATGTTGTCTGAATTGGGGAGCATACCTCATGAGAATAGGTTGAGTGAACTTGGCCTTTTCTCCTTGGAGCGACGGAGAATGAGAGGTGACCTGATAGAGGTGTGTAAGATGATGAGAGGTATTGATCATGTAGATAGCCCGAGGCTTTTTACCAGGGATGAAATGGCTAACACGTGAGTAACACATGATATATGGCAGTGATATTAAACCAGATTTTGATATTAATCAATAACCAATAGGCAGTGTTTCACATTTGTCCTTCTTCTCAGGGTCCAAGACCAGCTCATAATTGGACCCCTGATGGTCATTATTTCTTTGATCACTTTTGGCCATGGCCATGGTGGACAATGTAACCTGAACGTGATACAATGCTTTGAAGGGCAGAAACATTTACCGATAGCTGTTCTGGCTTCCAAGACCCATTATGTTCACTCAGCTAATAAACCTACACAATTCCTTATCAGCCTCGAAGGCAAAGTCACGTTTAAACTGACAGACTTTTTGCCAAAGCTCAGCTGGATCACTGCCCCGCAAATTGACAAGGCTTAATTCCTTACAACTTGAACATATGTCCTACATTATTAACAAAGGACAACAGGAGGCAAGGCTAACTTTGTAGGATTACCGTCCTTGCAAACGACATCTTTGAAAGCTTTAAGATTACACATCAATGATGCTGTGCACTGTTGATTGATTAAATGGCACTTAACAGGAATTCTGGTTCAGAGCAGTGTAAAGAGACCCTCAATTCCCAGAATTCTCTATAGGAGAGCCAACTCACCAGAGTTAATTATGTATGTGGTGTCATTTGACAGGTCACCATCAAATCTTTGAATGGTAACTTCTGTAATTGGATCCTTGACTTCCCAACCAGAAGATGACAGTCTGTGCAGATTGGAGAAAACATATCCTCTTCACTGATGATCAACACTGGTGTACCTCAGGGGTTTGTGCTTAGCCCACTGCTCTACTCTCTGTATACACATGTGGATAGGCATAGCTCAAATACCATCTATAAATTTACTAATGATGCAACCATTGTTGGTGGAATCTCAGGTGGTGACGAGAGGGTGTACAGGAGCGAGATATGCCAACCAGTGGAACGATGCTGCAGCAACAACCTGGCACTCAACGTCAGTAAGATGAAAGAGTTGATTGCAGACTTCAGGAAAGGTAAGACGAAGGAACACATACCAATCCTCATAGAGGGATCAGTAGTGGAGAGAGTGAGCAGCTCCTGGGTGTCAAGATCTCTGAGGGTTTAACCTGGTCCCAACACATTGATGTAGGCATAAGGAAGGTAAGACAGCGGCTATACTTTATTAGGAGTTTGAAGCAATTTGGCATGTTAACAAATACACTCAAAAACTTCTAACGTTGTACCATGGAGAGCATTCTGACAGGCTGCATCACTGTCTGGTACGGAGGGGCTACTGCACAGGATCGAAAAAAGCTGCAGAAGGTTATAAATCTATTCAGCTCCATCTTGGACACTAGCCTACAAAGTACCCAGGACATCTTTAGGGAGCGGTGTCTCAGAAAGGCAGCATCCATTATTAAAGACTTCCAGCACCCAGGACATGCCCTTTTCTCACTGTTACCATCAGGAAGGAGGTACAGAAGCCTGAAGGCACACACTCAATGATTCAGGAACAGCTTCTTCCCCTCTGCCATCTGATTCCTGAATGGACTTTGAAGCTTTGGACACTACCTCACTTTTTTTTTAATAGACAGTATTTCTGTTTTTGCATGTTTTAAAAAAATCTATTCAATACACATAATTGATTTACTTGTTTATTTATTATTATGTTTTATTTTATTTATTATTATCATTTTTTTCTCTCTCTGCTAGATTATGTATTGCATTGAATTGCTGCTGCTAAGGTAACAAATTTCACGTCACATGCCAGTGATAATAAACCTGATTCTGATTCTGATTAAACTCACATCTTCTCAAGAGGACCCTTGAGACTTGTGCAATGGGTGACATGCATTTCCACCACTGAGGGAGAAGGCCGCCTCGCCCCGCGAAAGGTGTGTTCGTTATGTCGAGGGAGAAATGTGAGAAGCACCAGTGAGAGGAAGCTGTATCGAGGAATGAACCCTGCTGTTCTTGACTGATCTGATGTTAACTGGATGTAAGATTTACAACAGAAGATCTTTCATTCTCAATTCCTTCAGTTCAAAAAATATTGGGAATACTCTGTATCGGTTATAGAGACAGAAACCATGTAAAAGTGTCACCTAAATTTGAAGCAGAATTAGACAGATCGGCCTCTTAAGCCCAGCTCATCATTTAGTAAGATCACAACTTATTTGATTCTACACGACATGGTAGCGTAGCGGTTAGTGCATCACTTTACAATGCAGCGACCACTGATCGGGTTTCAACTCCTGCTATTTCTCGTAAGAAGTTCGTATCTTCTCTCTGTCACTGTGCGATTTCCTCCAGGTGCTCCAATTTCCTCCCACATTCCAAAAAGGATATGGTTAGGGTTAAGGTTAGTGAGTTACGGGCATGCTATGTTGGTGCCAGAAACACGGTGACACTTCTTTTTTATTCCAGTCCTGGTGAACAGTCTAGGCCCAAAATGTTTCCATAGATACCGCCTCGCCTGCTGAGTTCCTCCAGCATTTTGTGTGGGTTTACTGCATGTTTTGATGTACATGTGATAAAATACATCTAATCTCTCTCAATCTCTGCATTTCTGCCCACCCTCTGTGACCTTTTACCCACTCACTTCCTGAGGGGTACGTACCTACAGCTGCCTTCAAGTTATTCACCTTTCGAGAAAGGGACTTCCAAACGTTCATGGCTCTCTCAGACTTGTGTTAAATGGGTGACTTCTTATTTTTAAATGGGGGTTTTGGATTCACCTACAGCAGAAAACTTCTTCTTCAAATCCACTCTCTCAAGATCCCTCAGGATCTTTTTGCAATCCATTTCAAACAAATGAGGGTCAAAGTTAGAAACCAGGCATGTTTTTAGTAGTGGAAAGGAGGGAGAGGTGGAGAGAATAAATGTCTGTGATGGGGCAGAGACCATGAGAGGCTGAATAACTGAAATGACAGTGGTGGCAGCTGAAAGAGGATGGAGAAGGCTTTCTTAATTGTAGGTACTCTGCTTGGAAATAGAACATAGAACGTACAACAGTAAGTCACAGTATGGCCATTTGGCCACAATGTTGTGTCAACCATTTAACCTACTCTACAGTCAATCTAACCCTTCCCTCGAATATAGCCCCAAACCCTCCATTTTTTGTTCACCCTTGTGTCTTTCTAAAGGTCTCTGAAATGTTCCTTGTGTATTATGCCTTTACCCTCAGCCCTAGCAGTGCATTTACACCCTCTGTGTAAAAAAACTATCTTCCCTGAACTTTCTTTCACTTGTCTTCTCGTATTAGCCATTGGCATCCTGGGAGAAAGGAGCTGGTTGTTTACTCTGTCTATGTCTCTCATAATCTTATACACCTCCATCAGGTCATCTCTCAACCCCCTTCACTCCAATGAGTAAAGCCCTGTTTACTTAGCTTTTCCTCATAAGACATGCTCTCTAATCCAAGCAGCAACCTGGTAAACCTGGTAAAGCTTCCAAGTCCTTCCTATAATGACGTGAACAGAAATGAATATAATACTCCAAGTGTGGTCTAACCAGAGTTTTACAGAGCTGCAACATTACCTTGGGGCTCTTGAACTCAACCCCTGACTAATGAATGCCAACATACCATAGTCTTGTTAACCACCATATCAACTTATGTGGCAACTTTGATTTTGGACCCCAGGAACCCTCCGTTCCTCCACACTGCTAAGATCCCTGCCATTAATCTCAACCTTCCTCACTTCACACTTTTCCGAATTGAACTCCATCTGCCACTTTTTAGCCCACCTCCTCATCATGTCATGTCCTGCTGTAACTGATGAAAAGTACATAGGAGATTGAAGAGGAGAGATAAAGTAGTGTTACAACAGGACGATATATATTATGGCATTGTCACAACACAGGAGATTGTTTAGCCTCCTGAGGTTATCATCAGGGCTGATGCTAACACCGTCTTGAGCCCAAATCACTGAAGATCTTCTGTCAACCCCAGATTTAAAAAATGAATCATTTCACTCTGAATCAATCACCAGTTTGAGGAAAGGTTTTAAATTTCCATTACCCTTTGTCCTAACTTCACTCTTGAAAGGCCTGCCTCTAAATTTTGAATGCTGTCGCTATTCCTGGATGGCCTGAGCCATGGAGAAACTTATTCCCTGCAGCTCCCCTTTTATATGTCGCTTTTGGAGAGAAAATGGACAAAGAGGTAGAATATGGAAACATTGAGCTGCCTAAGTATAGGTTCCTCTCAAAGTAGGGGGGCCAATGACTGGAGACAAATTAATATTTTGGAGAGATTATTATTATTACTTTATTGTCACCAAACAATTGATACTAGAGCGTACAATCATCACAGCGATATTTGATTCTGCGCTTCGTGCTCTTTGGATTACAAATCAATAGTAAATATAATAAAAATTTAAATTATAGATCATTAATAGAAAATAGAAAAGAGAAAGTAAGGTAGTGCAAAAAAAACCAAGAGACAGGTCCGGATATTTGGAAGGTATGGCCCAGATTCGGGTCAGGATCTGTTCAGCAGTCTTATCACAGTTGGAAAGAAGCTGTTCCCAAATCTGGCTGTATGAGTTTTCAAGCTCCTGAACCTTCTCCCGGAGGGAAGAGGGACAAAAAGTGTGTTGGCTGGGTGGGTCGTGTCCTTGGTTATCCTGGCAGCACTGCTCCGACAGCGTGCGGTGTAAAGTGAGTCCAAGGATGGAAGATTGGTTTGTGTGATGTGCTGGGCTGCATTCACGATCTTCTGCAGCTTCTTCCAGTCTTGGACAGGACAACTTTCATACCAGGTTGTGATGCACCCTAGAAGAATGCTTTCTACGGTGCATCTATAAAAATTAGTGAGGGTTTTAGCGGACAGGCCAAATTTCTTCAGCTTTCTCAGGAAGTAAAGGTGGGCCTTCTTGGCAGTGGACTCTGCTTGGTTAGACCAAGTCAGGTCATTTGTGATATTCACCCCGAGGAACTTAAAGCTTTTGACCTGTTCCACCTACGCACCACCGATGTAGATGGGGTCATGCGGCCCGCTACTCCTTCTGAAGTCAACAACCAATTCCTTCGTCTTGCTGACGTTGAGGTTATTGTCTTCGCACCATGCCATCAGGTTCTTAATTTCCTCTCTGTACTCAAACTCATCATTACCCGAGAGACGGCCTACAATTGTGGTGTCATCAGCAAACATATATTGAGTTCGATGGAAACTTGGCTACACAGTCATGGGTGTACAATGAGTACAGCAGGGGGCTGAGTACACAGGCTTGTGGAGAGATGTTTAGTCTGCAAAGTTTGGCCGCAGGAGGAATGTTAGACTTCCTCAAAAACCTTAGGACACAAGAAATTCTGCAGTTGTAAACACGCACAAAATGCATGCGCAACCCAGCAAGTCAGGCAGCGTCTATGGAGGGAAATAAACAGTCGGCATTGTGGGCTGTGAACTTTCCTCTGGATTGGAATGGAAGGGGACAGATGCCTGAATATGAAGGTGGAGATGGAGGAGTACAGTTTGGCAGGTGATAGATGAGACTGGGTAAGGGCAATCCTTACAATGAGATTTCAGATTCATTTATTTATCATACATACATTAAAACATGCAGTGAAATGGGTCACTTGCATTAACAAACACAATATAAATTCTACTGGGGGAACCCCAGAAGTGTTGCAACATATTGACAAGGAACTGCCAATCCTAAAACACACATAAATGGAAGCCATTTATAGATGTGGCAATAAAATTTGCATCCAAATAAACTTATAGTTCTGCTTGGGCTAGTGTCAGCTCCTAACAAAGAATTTGAAAGAGCTCTCCCTTTGTTTTATATCACAAGCTGAGGGATTTCTCTCATCTAGTTCAAATCTTCCTTGAGTGCATCACATTTGCCATTGGAGTAAGGGGAATTAGGGATGGGAAATAAACACCAGCATTACTGGCAGTTTCCAGAACCCTGAATAGGTAGAGGCTATTGTCTGGGTTGACACAAGACAGCACTGGTCTATAAATCAGGCTACACTAGTAGAACTGCCAATTAGCAAACAATACAGATGTGGGGACCTGTCTGTCCCTCCCCGAACATCTGGATATACCCACCAGACTCAGGGACGGTCTACGTCCTGCTTTTATTATTCTCTTGAACAGAGCTCTTACATGGAAAATATGAATTCTTGTTCTCTCAATCTACCTTCGCACAGTAAAGATGAATTTGTGTTCCACCTATCTACCTTCATATGGTAGAAATGAAGATTTGATCTCCCAATCTACCCAGAAATTTCAGTAGCTGCTCGACTATATTCTGATTTTCTTTCTGCTATCTCATTGTATTTACTTTAGCCTGATCTGCTTGAATGGCACAGAAACAACCACTTTCCACTGTACCTTCATACATCTGACAATAACAATAAACCAGGAACCCAAGAAAACACCTTAGGGCTTTGGAAGAAATAGATGAGATGCCATCAAGAGTATAAACATTAAACCATAAAGAAAATGGCTTAATAAAGCAATGAATTGCTAGATACAGCAACAAGCACTGTTCCCTCTAAGTTGCTTATGTGTGAGGCCACACAGTAACTGAAATTCTCTTGCCCACATAGCCTTTGTTGCCGTACAGGTGGAATTTTCTTTCATATAGTGTTAATATAATTTTGATATGTCTTGCAATTAATTATGTGCTAATGAATATAAGCCATAAATTTTCCAAGTAATAAACATACCAGAAGTCATAGGAGCAGAATTTGGCCATTCAGCCTATCAAGTCTGTTCTGCCATTTGATCATGGCTGATCCATTTCCCTCTCAACCCTATTCTTCTGCCTTCTCCCCATACCTATTCAAGATCCTATCAACTTCCATACTAAATACTCCCAATGACCTAGCCTCCAGCCTCATGTGGCAATGAATTCCACACATTCACCACCTCTGGTTAAAGAAATTCCTCTTCATCTCCATTCTAAATAGATGTCCCTCTTTTCTGAGATTGTGTCCTCTGGTTCTACACACCCCTCTATAGGAAACATCTTCACCAATTCTACTCTATCTAGGTCTTTCAACATTTGATAGGTTTCAATGAGATCCCCCCTCATTCTTCTGAATACTACAAACTTTATTATGAAAAATTTTAGAGCTTCAACATTCAATATTGTCAGTGTTTCAGGTTACAACACTGTTACAATTGTAACAATAAACACAGAATGGAAATTGGTAGCTCATTGTTAATAACCCACCGGCTGCTAAATGCCAAAGAAGTCCCATCAAAACATTTTATTTTTGCCTGTCAGTTGTTTTGACTGACTGACATTGTTTACTTGTGTTGTGAGTTGTGGTTTGTGTTTCTTTGTTGTCCATATTGTAAACAAAAACAACAATGTAAAGTGCCGTGCAGATTTCAGGCCATGTAAAAATTTCCTGCTCAGAGCAATGGTTGGTCCATGCAGCTGTAAAAAATAAAGTTAGAGGGAACATTGTCAACAGGGTACTCATCACATATGTGATTGTGTCAATTATCAATGTAAATCTGGTGTTGCTAGATCAAATTGTAATACCATAAAAAGGAAGGCATTATACCTGCCTCTGCCACTCTTCCGCCATCACTACTCAGGGCCCTAACCAGTCCCTCCAGGTAAGGCAGCACTTCACAGGTGAAACATTTGGGGGCCACTTATTGCATCTAATTCTCTTGCTGTCGCCTCCTCCGCATTGGTGAGACCCAAAGGAGATTTGGGTATTACTTCACTGAGCACTTTCACTCCAGCTGCTGTAAGAGCCTGGACCTCCCAGTGGCCAATCACACTGACATGTGTGTCCACAGCCTCCTCTACTGCCACCTTGAGGCCAGATGCAGGTTGGAGGAGCAACACTTCATATTCCATCTTGATAGTCTCCAACCTAGCGCCATCAACATCAATTTCTCTAACTTCTGGAAGCTCGCCTCTGTCACCACCCTCTTCATTTTCCCCTATCGCTCTTGCCTCTCTACCCCTTCTCTTACTGTTCCCCTGCCCTCACGATCTGCTCATCACCTTCATCTTCCTCCCTTTGGTTCCCAACCTCGTTCTCTTTATTCCATGGTCTCTTACCAGAATCCTTATCTTCAGTGGTTTGCCTCTTCCACCCGTCACCTCTTAGCTTCACAGATCATTCCCACCTGCCCCCCACTCACCTGAATTGACTTATCGCCCACCAGGTCCTGCTCCTCCCCTTCCCTCCACTCTCACTCTCTTTTTCTGGCTTCCTTTCCAGTCCTGATGAAGGGTCTCATCCCAAACATTGACAGTTGATTTGCCTGTGTAGATGCTACCCGAGTTCCTACAGCCTTTTATGTGCATTGCATTACCAGTGGTCTGTGAAGCCAAACACTGCATTCCTGGATAAACTCTTCATCTGAGGCAGGTCCTTTCCAATGTTGGCAACAGTCGAGCTTGTTCTCTGAAAGATTTTGAGTCCTGCCCCACAGTGAAGTTGCCTGACCACAGAGGGAGCCCAAGAGTTGCACACCCTCAACCCCCTGCCCTTATTCCCACTCCTGTGTTCACCTCACCTGCCTGGGACATTTGCATTCACCCAGAATTCAGTTTTTAAGTGACGTGATGGCCTCTTATCTGCTCATAATCATCAGAATCAGTGTCATCCCACCCCCAGTCCTCGCCACATTCTACAGGGGTTGTATTGAGAGCATCCTGAGCAGCTGCATCACTGGCTGGTTCGGAAATTGCACCATCTCGGATCGCAAGACCCTGCAGCGGATAGTGAGGTCAGCTGAGAAGATCATCGGGGTCTCTCTTCCCGGCATTATGGACATTTACACTGCATGCTGCATCCACAAAGCAAACAGCATTATGAAGGACCCCATGCACCCCTCATACAAACTCTTCTCCCTCCTGCCATCTGGGAAAAGGCTCCGAAGCATTCGGGCTCTCACAACCAGACTATGTAACAGTTTCTTCCCCTAAGCCATCAGACTCCTCAATACCCAGAGTCTGGACTGACACCAACTTACTGCCCTCTACTGTGCCTATTGTCTTGTTTATTATTTATTGTAATGCCTGCACTGTTTTGTACACTTTATGCAGTCCTGGGTAGGTCTGTAGTCTAGTGTAGTTCTTGCGCTGTTTTACATAGTTCAGTGTAGTTGTTTTGTACTGTGTCATGTAGCACTATGGTCCTGAAAAACATTGTCTCGTTTTTACTGTGTACTGTACCAGCAGTTATGGTCAATAAAATGACAATAAAAAGTGACTTGACTTGACTTGAGGTTATTGTCATCATCATTATATGCTGTGTCGTAGGATGTAGACGATCATGGTCTATGCCCATGATTGTTCTTGGAAAAATTTTCTGCAGAAGTGGTTTGCCATTCTGTGCAGTGTCTTTACAAGATGGCTGATCCCAGCCATTATCAATGCTCTTCAAAGATTGTCTGCCTGGTGTCAGTGGTCATGTAATCATGACTTGTGATATGCACCGGCTGCTCATATGACCATCCACCACCTGTTCCTATGGCTTCATGTGACCCTGATCGCGGGCCAAGCGGGTGCTACATCTTGCCTAAGGGTGACCTGCAGGCTAGTGGATTGAAGGAGCGCCTTACACCTCCTATGGTAGAGCCTTATCTCCATCTGGCCACCCGAACTGAAATTTGTTTTTATCTAAGTCAATGATAATAGACCTGATTCTGGTCCAGATGATTACGACAAGATAATCTCTTCCATTCGTACTTCTACACTTTACAGCGCCAGCGATCACCATTCGAGGTTCAATTCCTTGCTGTTTTGATGGACATGTGACAAGTAAAGCTAATCTTAAAAAAAGGAAGCTAATCCAATCTGCAACAGTGGCTTCAAAGCATGTTTGGATTTCCCGCAAAGAATGTAAAAGATGCCTTAAAAGTGCATGTCTTTCTCCAGTGGGTGGGGGTGTGCTGAAAACGGCGGGCACAACCTCAAAAAAGAGACCAATGGCTTGGAGTGATTTCAGGGAGTGTTCTTACTGGGCTCTGCATCACTGGCACCCCTCACCTCTCGCACAAAAATGGTGTTGGTGTTGATTCTGGGGAAGAAGGGATGTCCGATGATAGTTTCAAAATAGTGAGGAGGTCTTTTTTGGAGAAGGGTTACCTGCTGCCTGTAAGGAGCTTGTGTGCTCTCTTTGTGACTGAATGGGTTTCCTCTGGGTGCTCCAGTTTCCTCCTGTGGTCCAAAGACACACTGGTTGATAGGTTAATTGATCATTGTAAGTTGTTCTGTGATTGGGCTGGGGTTAAATAGGTTGCCGGTCTGCACACCTCGTTGGTCCTGAGCGTCCTGTTCTGTGCTGTGCCTGTAAACAAATAAATAGTTAAATCGAATGGACTGATTCTATGACCTGACTCCATGGGTTTCCTCTGGTGCTCTGGTGCCCTCCCACAGTCCAAGTATGTACCGGCTGGTAGGCTATTTGTGCCGTGATTAGGCTAGAGTTAAACTGGGGCTTGCTAGGCGGCTTGGCTCCAAGGGCTGGAAGGGTTTATTCTGCACTGTAACTCAATAAATAAATAAAAAGAATGGAGAGCAGTGAACGGGGGGTAAAATTCAAATGGACCTGACACTAGCTGAATGATAGAACAGAGTCAAAAGGCAGAATGGACTCCTACTGTTCTGATGTTTATATTTATTTGAAAAGGAAAGCGATCGGCTGGAGGAATGGTGGCTTCCAGATGATAAAGGCAGATAAATTTTGAAGAAGGCTTGGACAATTAGGCCATTTCTTCCAATGATGTCCAAATTCCCCCTCACCCCAGTAATAATACTTTTGAGCTTTCTCCATCATTTGTGGAATGCAATTTAGAGACGGTCCCTTCCTCATGACCCAGCCATGGGAGGACTGATGCTTCTTTTCTGACAGGGAGGAGGCAGGTGGGGATGGGGGAGGTGCACTTAACACATTGTGGTTGGAGGACCAATGCAGGGTCTTGCAATATATAAACAATGCAATGAAGTCTGCTCTGCCTAGTAAATCACAATTAATTCCTGAAACGGACAGAACAGGAGCCCACTACACTGGATGTTCAATGTAAATATAGTTAAAGATTCCTTTTGCCATTTCTACCTAGATACGGCCATGTCTCTGACCACTCCAGCTAATCATTGTTATAAATCCCCAGATGTATGGAGGATTAAATTCCCCCTCTCAAAGTACATGAGTAATAGACTTTAAATTAGCAACATATTGCACCATTGTGAAGCCTAAGTAGCAGCGGGCAGAAATTGTACTTTGTGGAATGAGATATGGTTCTAATCAATCTTTGCCTGTGAGAGAGATTGCAGTGGGCAATCTCCTTAAGACGTCTGCACAGTCTCCTCCGTGTGATAAACATTTCTTTTCAGATCGTCCCTGGACTTTATGACTCAGAAGGAGAGGCCGAGAGTTTTTTATTGAGTTGCGCTTAAAAGAGGGAATTTTTCCTGACCGGAGGCTGGGTCCACATTAAAAACCAGAGCACACTGAAATGCAGAAGCGACAACTGGTTGCAAACCAGCCTTCTCCCGGTTTCTAGGAGGAACTGTCATAGAGCTTGGCATTCAGGATGTTTGAGTGAAATACAACGCCACGTTCAACTAACTCCCTTCTACCTGTACGTAGTCCATATCCTTACACTCTCTGCCTATCTAAAAGCCTCTTAAAAGCCATTGTCGTATCTGCTTCCACCAGCCCTCCCCCGGCAGCCCATCCCAAGCACCCACCACTCTGTAAAAATAAACTTCAAAGCTCAAAGTAAATTTATTATCAAGTACGTACAGTCTATATGCCCCGTATGCTACCCCTGAGATTCATGTTCTTTCAGGCCTTCACAGCAGAACAAAGAAATAGAATAGGATCGTTGAGAAACTACACACAAAGACTAACAAACAACCAATATGCAAAATAAGACAATCTGAGCAAATACACAAAAAATTATAAATAAATAACTTGCCTCGCACATCTGCTTTAAACCTATCTCCTCTCATTTTTCATTTTCAATCTTTCTTTATTGATTTAAAAGGGTAAGGATAAATTCGAGTCAGAGGAGAAGTTATCTCATATACATATTTCAATAACAGTACAAAGAAAGGAATATACACTGTCAAAATTATATATAGTATTGCTGTGTGGACACATCATCAGTGATGTTCCTGGAATCATCGGGTGTTTCGGGTCTTTCAACATCACACACCCTTCTCCAGGTGACCGAGCCGGGGCTGATCAGACCCCAGCTTGTGTCCAGATGGCTAGCTGCTTATGACTCCATGGCTCCCCTCTCTCAAGCCACAGCCATCTTGAGGCCCTCTCTGCCACATCAGTGATACTGCAGATGGCTCTCCTCTTCCCCTCTCCCTCGATGCCCAAATTGCTGAAGCTAATATAAAGAAAAAAAAGAACCACATCTCCTTTTAACAATTCATAGAAAAGAAAGACTCAAAAATTTCTGTTACTGAGAGAAACCCCCCCCCCCCCACTAAACTAACCTAAAACAAAAGAAAGGGGGACTGGGCGGTCCATTCTTGCGGATACAATTAAAAAAAAGGAAAAATCCTTCTGGTCAAATCTATATCTCCTCTCTCCTGAAATTCACATCGTCTAACATTTGACCTGGGGATTCTATTAGACAATAGACAATAGACAGTGGGTGCAGGAGTAGGCCATTCGGCCCTTCTAGCCAGCACCGCCATTCACTGTGATCATGGCTGATCATACACAATCAGTACCCCGTTCCTGCCCTCTCCCCATATCCCTTGACCCCGCTATCTATAAGAGCTCTATCTATCTCTCTCTTGAATGCATCCAGAGACTTGGCCTCCACTGCCTTCTGGGGCAGAGCATTCCACATATCCACCACTCTCTGGGTGAAAAAGTTTTTCCGCATCTCTGTTCTAAATGGCCTACCCCTTATTCTTAAACTATCGAGTGACCCTTGCTCGCATGTCGCTTGACCATTTCGCCTCTGATCACCTGTAGCCATTTGCAATGATGGTTACAAAGTAGAACCCCAGCAGCTGGGTTCACTTGCCCAAACAAGTGCCCTCAGAAGGTGGAGACAGGTGGGGCAAACGTGGCAACGGCTTCCAGAAAGTGCCAACACCACATCACTAGCCGGTAGGCAACTGTAGCGGTGACACAGGTTCCTTCATGATGCTCAGGAAGGAGGATTGGGCAAAGTCAAGGCCACTTTTACAACGAAAAGGATGTTGTTTGTATTCTCAACACTGAATGGAAGAATGAGTGGGTACTGCCTCAGAGCTTGGATCCCATTATCCCATTATGACTGAATGGGCTTCCTTTGGGTGCTCCAGTTTCCTCCCACATTCCCAAGGACATGGTTGGTGGGCTAACTGGTGACCATTAACTGCTCTGGGATGCAGTTGAGGGAGGAGGGATGTTAATGGGAATGTGGGGAAATGACAGAATGGCTTTGATGTTGGATTAATGTAAAAGGATGGTTGATGGTTGGCAGCGTCTCAAAGTTCAAAGTATTTATTATCAATGCGTGTGTATATATGTCACCATATACTGCCCTGAGATTCATTTTCTTCTGGGCATTCACAGTAGATACAAAGAAACGCAATAGAACCTGCCACGACGGGTCCTGGCAACATCGAAACCCAAGTGCAGAGGAAAGACAGATTCTGATGTAGAGATTGTGATGGAAGTTCATTCATATTTATTCCGGAAGAACATCGGTGGCTTGGCTGAGCGACTCAGTGAGAAATTAAATTCTCAAAACGCAGACCCTGCGATTAGCGCAAATTGGGCATCTGCTTAAATATTGCAAGTAACACGGAATCCCAGAGCCTATCAAAATGAATTATAAGCTTAAGCAGAAAGCGCTGGGAGATCGCATTACATAGAGCGAGTCGCTCAGGAGAAAGCACAAGGAACCCTAGTCAATTAACAACTTTTATTAAACAACAATTAACCCATTCAGGTTAGCCGTGAAGCCTCGGAGCTCAGCGTTCTCCGGCAATCGGCACAGGCGCTCAGAACTCATTACAAGAATCAGCAAGAAACAAACAACCAATGTGCAAAAGAATACAAACTGCAAATAATAAAAAAAACAAATAATAATATTGCTACTAATAATAAATAAGTGGTAAATAATATTGAGAATATGACCATACAATCCTTGAAACTGAATCAATAGGTTGTGGAATCAGTTCAGTGTTGAGGAGAGTGAAGTTATCCATGCTGGTTCAGGAGCCTGATGTTTGAAGGGTAGTAACCTTCCTGAAGCTGGTCGTATGGGACCTAAGGCTTCTCAACCTCCTTCCTGATGGCAGCAGTAAGAAGAGAGCATAACCTGGAAGCTTTTGTGTCCTCACTGATGGAAGATGCTTTCTTGTGACAGCGCACCTTGCAGAAGTGCTCAACGGTGAGGGGGGCTTCGCCTGTGATGGACTGGGCCGTATCCACTACGTTTGGTGGGCTTTTGTGCTCATGGTTGGCTGAAGGGGCGTTTTCTGTGCCGTGTCTTTCTGTGACTCAGTTGACAACAGCACACGCGCATTGGTACACACTGGAGCAATGCACACAAAATGCTGGAGGAACTCAGCAAGTCAGGCAGCATCTATGGTGGGGAGTAAACAGTCGACATTTAGAGCCAAGACCTTTCATCAGAATTGGAAAGGAAGGGAGGCAGAAGCCAGAATAAGAAGGTGGGGACAGAGGATGGATAACAAGCAGGAGTTTCGAGCCCATTATCTGGTCATTATTATGTTGTTGTGGGGAGCTGTCCATTTGGCAATTGGCTGCTGGTGATACTTTGTTATAAAAATGATGGTGCTTCAGGAAGTGATCAGGTGGTTTAGTAGTCCTATGGGACATCCCAGGGATAAGGAATTGGGGTAGGACTTCCCAGAGATAGGGATACGGAAACTCATGTGGGACATCCTGGGATAAGGACACTAGTGTGCAGTATCACAGGGATAGGGAATTGGAGTGGGACGTCCAGGGATAGGGAAGTTGGTGTGGGACATCCTAGGATAAGGAGACTTGTGTGGGACATCCCAGCGATAGGGAATTGGAGTGGGACTTCCAGGGATAGGGAAGTTGGTGTGGGACATCTTTGGAAAAGGAGACTTGTGTGGGACATCCCAGAGATAGGGAATTGGAGTGGGACTTCCAGGGATAGGGAAGTTGGTGTGGGACATCCTGGATTGGGGAAATTTAATTGTTCCCTACACTCAAAGGCACGCTATGCTGACTTTACACTGACCTGCTCTGCCTTAAGGCTCAGAGTGTAATGTTTTAATTTGATTATTAAGTCTGTCCATCATCTATTTGCAACACTTGAAGAATACCAGCCTGCGGGAGCTACAGCCTCCTGCTGATTGGACAGCAAGTGTGACTGGCCTGCCAGCAACTCTCTAAATATTCTGTTGCACAGTGAATGTGGAGAGAAATGGTTTAACACTTTAGATTCAGATCTTTCCCTGCTGAACACTCTCAGTTTATCCTTCACTTGATGTGTCTGGGAGTCGTGCTAGGCTAAGCTGTGGTCAATTGCCACTAAAAGCCACAAAACAATTGGCTTATGCCTGGCTGCAGATCCCTTTGGAGATGTGCAGATGTAACTGAAGCTTAATAAGCACGTTGCGGTGGTGACGCACTGCAGTCTTGAGAGCGGCCTCAGTCAGCTCAAGATTGCAGGGAGCACACGGCAAAAAGAAGGCGGTCAGTCAGGGTGAGGGAGCAATAGGTAGGAAGATAGAGGTAGTGTGGAGAGAGATGGGAAACAGGGCAGAGGGAGAGAGGGAAAGGAGAAAAGGGAAAGGGAGAAAGGGGCAAAGATGGGGAGAAGGTTAAAAGGGAGGGAGAAAAAGAGGAAGATGCGTAACGGAGAAGGGGAGTGAGAAAGATGGAAAGAGCGCAACAGAAAGGGAGGGTATGTATCCGAGAGAGAGAGGCAGAGAGAGGAGAAAGTGTGGGGGTGGGAATGAAAAATGTGAGAAAGAGTTACAGAGAAAGAAAGGGAGAGATGTGGGAGGGGGAATGTGCAGCTGGGGATGGGATGCTGACAACGACAGATTAATCCAGTGACTGAGGTATGAGAACATGAGGTGACACAGATAAATCGCAAGAGCAAGGAGGAGATAAGAAAAGAGGGGGCCTGATGGAAGAGGTGAGAGATTAGAGAATGGGAAACAACAGGCAGCAGAGATTAAAACGTGTAATATATTGGTGTAAAGAGAGAGAGAGAGAGAGAGAGAGAGAGAGAGAGAGAGAGAGAGAGAGAGAGAGAGAGAGAGAATGGAAAGGGAAAATGAGAGAAATGCCAAGGAGAGAAAAACAAAGGCAGAAAGGGAGAAAGAAGGGAGAAAATGTGAATGTAAAAGGCGAGAGAGGAAGAGAGAGAGTGGGAGAGAGTGAGAGAGTGAGAGAGTGGGAAAGAGAGAGCAAGAGAGTAAGAGAGTGATAGAGATAAAGTGAGAGCGAGAAAGTGAGAGAGTGATAGAGATAAAATGAGAGAGAGTGTGTGAGAGAGAAAGAGAGAGAGAGTGAGTGAGAAAAGATAAGAGAGATAGATAGAGAGAGAGAGCTGGTAAGTAATGGAACAGAGTAAATGAGACAGAGGGAAAATACCAAGCAGAGGTAAGGGAGACAGGTAACAGTATTTCTTCTTATGCAGTCCGAGTGAAGAGCCAATGAGCAGTGCTCCTGGAGCCTCCGTCAGACACCGCAGACTGATGCAGTGTAAGGGGGAGGGAGGAGTTCCCAGACACACTGCAGCAGTCTAATCCCCAAACTTGCTCCTCTCTCCCTCTGCTCTACTCTCCTCCACTGGAGCCCATGTTTTCTCCATCACCCACAAAGCATAGATCACAACCCACCCCTCCCCAATCACCCCCACACACACATCCATCGTTAATGGTCTGCTTAGAACAAGGGACCCCTGGCTTGGTACTGACTGAAAACCTCATGGCAGAGAGCAGAGAAGGGAAGGGGTGAGTGTGGGGTGGGGGTGAAAGAGAGAGGGTAGAGGACAGAGAAAGGAGGGTGTAGCAAGCAAGGGAGAGGAAGGGAAGTTTAAGGGGAAGGGAATAGAGAAAGCAGAGATGGTTGGATAGGGAGGGGGACAGTGGAGGAGGAGAGCGTTGGTGAGAGATGAGGAGGAGAGAGAGGAAGGGGAGGGAGTCAGTGAGAGGTGAGGGAGGGAGAGTGGGTGAGAGGTGAGGGGATGGAAAGAATGTGGGGAAGGAGGAAGTGGGGGAGAGAGGAAAGAGAGCTTGAGGAGGGAAGAGTGGAGGAGAGGAGAGAAAGTGGAGAGACGAGGAAGAGGAGTGTTTGGGGAGGGGAGAGCGGAGGGAGAGCACGGTGAGAGTAGGAGGGAGAGTGGGTGGAAGAGAAAGAATGGTGGTTGGACAGAGATTGGAGGGACAAGGGAGAATGGAGGGAGAGCTTGTGGAAGAGAGAGTGCTGTGGTAGGAGAGAATGTGGTAGAGGAGAGAGAGTGGGGAGAGGAGAGAAAGTGAGGAGATGAGGGGAAGAGAAAGAGTTGTGGAGGAGACAGTGAGGGAAGGGAAAGAGTGCACGGCAGAGGGAAGAAGAAAGGACAGAGGGGGTGGGTGGAAAGAAGCAGCTGTTTGGCACTGAAATATGAATTCAAAACCAGACAAGTCGGTTGCAGTGATCATTCAGTATGAACAGAACTGAGACTCTACAGTAAACCACTTTGTAGGGGACTTCATTTCACCAAAAGCAGACCCGGAATAGGGAGTAGCACAAAGCTGAGGTATGATGGTGCTTTCAGTAGTGTTGAGGACAGATTTCAAACTTGAATATATTATCTTTTATATTCATCGTGCACCACTAGATTGCAAGGTGCCGTGTAGACAAGACAAGACAAGACAAGAATAGAACAGGCTTGCACAATGGCAGAGCTCCATAGGTCCAGAGACTCAAGATCCATCCCGAGCTCAGGTGCTGTTTGTGTGGAGTTTGCATGCTCCCCCTGTGATCACGTAGGTTTACTCTATGAGTTTCAGATTCTTCCCTCTCTCATGCATTCTTCCCTTCCTCCACTCTCATTACTCCCCAAACTTTCTCTCCTCTCTCCCTCTGCCCTTCTCATTCCCACTACGCTCCTCTCTCACTCTGCTTTCCATCCCCGATGGAAAAGTGGGAAGAATTGCTCAGATGGGAAACTATTGCACAATTGCTTTGTTCTATGAGCCAGCACAGACTTGATGGGCTGCGGTAGCCTACTATGTCATGAGGAAATATGCAGCAATCTAATTATTAGATCATATCATTTATAAAACACATAAGATATATTCGAAGGTTCTGCAGCATGCTTTGCTCTCATAAAGGATGCTGAAACTCCTCGACTTTCTGGTCTGATCCCCACTGCATTATCCAAAAATCTATCAGCCCCAGTCTTGATTGCACCCGATGACCAACAATCACAGATCCCAATGGCAGAAAAGCCCAGTGACCCACAACCCCTAGTGAAAAGAATTGTCTCATCCTGGTTCTAAAATGGATTTAAGTGATGGTTCCTGCTGCGGGTTATTGATTTTTGCTGATTTGTGTTGCTTGCTCGCTGGTGTGGAGTTTAATTATCTGAAGCTGAGAAACTCTTTATCCTGTAGCCTGCTGTCTGGTTCTTGACTCTCCAGCTTGCTGTGTCCACCTTTCCAGTGCTGAACTTCCCCGTCCATCCCAGAAGCTCTAACCTTCCATTCTCTGCATCGAGCATCAGCCACTCCTACTCAATCTCCAAAATGCTTTTTCAGTTACTGGGCACCTTGGAAACTTGGCCTCTTGGTTGCAGAAAGCTTTTTGGCCTCTATCCAGCTTCCTTGGTGGTTTTCTGCCTTTCTGACACCCCACTGTACTGACATGGGAGAGGATGGTAGGAAAGTGCCCTGAGGAATGAGAAGATTCACACTAGGCCTGGACACAGAATGCAGAGAACCAGAAGGCAGAGTGAGGCCATTCAAGCTCACAAAAATGCTTTGTGTTGCAGTGAGAGGAATTTGCTCAGTCATCTGGAATAAAACTCTGGTTTTCAATGCACACAAATCACATGTGCACATTCTTAAACAAAAAGCAGTTCAACAATATCTCATTAAACTGAACCAGTACCAAAGACTATAAGACCATAAGACACAGGACATTTGGCCCTTTAAGTCTGTTCCACCATTCGATCATGGCTGATTTATTTTCCCTCCCAACCCCATTCTCTTTCCTTCTTCCCAATAACCTTGGACACCCTTATTAATCAAGATCCTATCAAACTCCACTCTAAGTATATGAAATGACTTGGCCTCCACTGCCATCTTTGGCAATGAATTTCCCATGAATTCTGTTTGATGCCTACATCTGAAAGCAGAACTTGATTATTACAGCCACTTGAGATCACTGCATGCTAAATGAATTAAACTTAACTGAGTGAAGTGTTACAGTACTCCAGCCTCAAGGTCAAGAAGCAAAAACAAGGGCTTTCTTCGCTTTAGATAGTTCAGTTCCACACTAGTGAGCAAACAGTGTCTTCCGTCTGCACAAATCAGCAATTATTATTCTCTAAGTCAACAAAACTCTGGTACTAATCAATAACTCACAACGGGAACCGCTACTTAAATCCATTTTATGCATGGCCCATCAATAAAGTCCTTTTCAATCATATCTAACACAAAAATTAGTTGTTAAAGGTGTTTCCACAACTCTTACATGAATGGAGGGGGAAAATATCAAGTCCGACCATGATTTAAAGGGACCTCATCAACACGTAGAGAGCTTGTCTCTGGACTATAGGGTTGTGTCCAAAGGTGCTTGTCCACCATTCTATACATTAACAAAAAAATATTCAATCATGCAAAATGCTGGAGGAATCAGCAGATCAGGCAGCATCTACGGAGGGGAATAAACAGTCGAAGCTTCCGGCCAAGACTCTTCATCGGGACTGGAAAGGAAGGGGGAAGGAGACAATGTAAGAGGTAGGGAGAGGTGAAGAGGTGAAGAGATACCCACATCGTTGAAGAGTCGGAGAGAAGCAGAGACCGCAGAGGGGAGGAATGAGAACTTCTTGTGTTTATTATTCAACCGAAAATTTTATGTAATCACGATGAACGCTAGTGGCTCAACTTCATTAGGAATTTGAGGAGATGCACTTTATATCAGCAAAGACATCCACGGAGAGAAATAAAGAGTTGATGTTTCAGGTTGAGACCCTTAATTAGGAGTGGAACGGAAGGCAGCAGAAGCTTGCAGCATGGTTTGGTGAAGAGTCTCGGCCCAAAACATGGGCTCTTTATTTCCTTGTAGAATCCCTCCAGAATTTTGTGTTTGTTGCTTTAGATTTCCAGCCTCTGGAGAACGCCTTGTGTCCAAGATTTCCTTCACCCTCTGAGCTGCAAACAACTTCAGCTTCTCCCATCTCTCTACATAACCCTTACCCCTCCTGCCTTGAATCCAGCACAAGTACCTGTGTCGCCCCACCAAAGCCTGCAGGTCCTTTCCTGGTTAATCTGTACGCTGCTTGAGGAGGTATCTCATTCAGTCCCAGAAAGACCTTCTGGCATTTATAGAGTTACGGAGCACAATAGCACAGAAGCAGGCCCTTAGGCCCATCTAGCCCATGCCAAATTTGCATCTGTACGCTTTTATTCATGGAACCAAAGTGGGCTGTTAATGTTAAGATACAGAGCAGGACTAACCTCTTTCACTACCAATGCCATACAATGAGGAAACCGAGGAAAACGTAATCATATTTGCACAGCAAGATGCCACAAACAATAATGAGATTAGAACTAGATTCTGAGCTTTAACAACAGTAATATGGAGAGAAGGGCTACCCAGCACACTGGGTAAACCCTGCCTTTTCCTTTGAGATGGTGTTATATGATCTTTTATGGTCCCCATGCAAAAGTCAGTGTGGTGCCGCTCCCTCAGCACACATATCAGGGGCATACCCTCACCCTCACCCTCCTGACTCGGAGCTGAGAACACGTCACGCAAGCTTGTTGCTCAGTGCGACAGGCTCAGGGGTCTCCGCACAGCCTACTCTTTTGGTCCTCGGCGACCCCTCCCCAACTCCGCCGTGGGATTAAGTGTATAAAACGTGACGGCTGAGGGTTCACTTTCACGCTGACTCTTGGCTGTGGTTCACAGGAGAACCCGAGCAATCGAAACCTTCCCCAGTGCTTTTTTATATCGCAATCTGGCCCCTTATTCAGCAGGAGATCTGACATCTGAGCAGCGTGAGGAGCCTGGAATTGTGGTTAATGACTGCTGATATATTGTCCGCTGGAAGATTAAATGGCAGCATTGACACGGCGCCAGAAGTTCCATCAACCCGGTGCAGATGAAATGCTGATCCTGAATAGTGTGAATTAAGGAGCGGGCACTTGACAGAACTTCGTCAGGTAATTAAATCAGAGCAGGCGAGGGGTCGAGCGAATGCTGAACATGTTTGCTGCGGTAATGGCGCATTTCCTATGCAGATTGAGCAAGCTTTGCGGCAGTCCCAGACTGGTTATTGCTGAAACGCTGGAGAGCAGGATCAAACAGCCCCAGGATGAAAGCCTAGGTGGCCCATGGCTGTGAGTGAAGTGCCGACAGCAAGTCACACCTTGCTAACACGTGCAGGGATGGAGAGTTACTGGGGTTGCGAATGTTTCGCGTGGTTTGCGAATAACTCTGGGGCCTGCAAGGGTTAAAGCACGAAACCGGATTACAAGCAACAGGCTCGCGTTCCCAGGGCAGAGAAGGAGAAAGCTAATCTAATGGTGGTGCTCAGGAAATGAGTCAAGGAGCTAGGGACAGGTAACAGGCTTTTTGACTGTCAGGACAAATGAACATATAAACCAGTTTTAGACTCAGTTGCCACTACTTGAGATTTCAGATTCAAATTCCGATTTATTTATCCCTTGTACAAGAAATTATACTTAACCCTCGAAAGGAGCAGAACAATATACTGAATTAACCACAGCCCTCGAAAAGCACGTAAACCTGTTCCCCCCCCCCACACACATACACTCTCCCACACACACTTTCACACTCACACACACATTCACACACACACACTCACACACACACTCACACATTCACACACACACGCACGCGCGCGCACACACATTCACACTCACACACACACACACACACACACACACACACACACACACACACACACACACACACACACACACACACACACACACACACACACACACACACCCCTGTCTCTAGGACCAGTCGTAAGCACAGACCTGTCTGTCAGTCGATCTGTCTCAACAATGACACAAATGCGGAGACTGACTTCAGGCGCAAATATACATACCGATGTGTATGGGTGACTGCACTCACCACAGACATTGCTGCAGGATAGACATACGCGTGGTCGCCCAATATGGTCACACAGCTTTCTTCAGTTTAATCACAGGCATACTCACTTCTTGTGCTTGGTATCGACAAGATTATGAAGAGGAAAATCAGCCAAGCCTGTTGGCTGGAACTAATTCTAAGCAGGAATCCACAGAAGGGAAGAGGATGCAAGGACTGTTAGCGACCTTCATTGTCCCTCATGACCAATATAGATTCCTCTTCCTAGCAGGAGAGAGTATTAAAGGTTTAAGGACCAATGGACATCTGAAAGTCACAGGCAAGAGATTCTACCATCAGGCAGGAGACTCCATTGCATAAAGACAAGAACGGTCAGGATGGGAAACAGCTTCTCTCAGGCCGTTAGGCTTCTGATCTCCCTGCCGCATCACATTCGAAGCGTCACCGGATAATTTGTACTGTACCCTGCAATATTTAATTCATGCACTTTACTTTGTTTATCTGCAAATTTAATTCCTACTTTCCTAGGTTATTGTGTGTTATGTGTACTACTGTGCTTTACTCCCGGTTCGGAGAAACGTTGTCTTGTTTGACAGTATCCATGTTGAATGACAGTTGACATGAATTGACTTGAAGGAGCTGATTGCAAATCAGGACCTCTGAATGAGGAGGGGGACAAAGATTCTGACCAACACCTACACCCTGTGGAAGAGGACTGCAGGGAACTTTGCAAGAGGATCTCCATATCAGGGAGACACTGGAGGTTGCAACACTCATCACTGAGTTATCATTCAATAGAATCATTGAACGCTCTAAAGCATGCATATCGCCAAGAAAACAACCATTCTGGTTTGTCATATGACTTACTTCTCACATTTTGCTTATTTTTTTTAAGGAGATGCAGCATGGTAACAGACTCTCCCAGTCCAACAAGCCTGTGCCGCCCAGTTACACCCATGTGACAAATTAACCTATAACCCATGCGTTTTCGGAATGTGGGAAGAAACCCACGTGGTCACGTGGAGAATGTACAAACTCTTTACAGACATTGGTGGGGTTAGAGCCTGGGTTGCTGGTGCTGTAAAATCATTACGCTAACCGCTATGCTACTTATGACAAAGGCCATTTGGTCCATTGAATCAATGCTGGCTCTGAGAGGAATTTCATCAAAATAATTCCTCAACCTATTCTCCACATATTCTAGTCAGATTCATTGTCTCATCTACATGACGGGCAGTTTAGAGTGGCCAGTTAACCTAACCCGATGACTTAAGGATATGGTAGGAAACTGGAGGTCTTGAAGGAAATCTCTAGGGTCGCAAGAAGAACTGGGAGACTCCACACAGTCAGCATCAGAGGTTAGGGCTGTTGGAGATGGGAGGCAGTGGCACCAAATACTGCATCAGTGAAGTCCAGAGCAACACACACAAAATGCTGGAGAAACTCAGCAGGTCAGGCAGCAGCTATGGAGGGAATAAAAAGTCGTGGTTTTGGGCCGAGCTCCTTCATTGCGACTGGAAAGGAGGGGGCAGAAGCTAGAATAAGAAGGTGGGGTTGAGGAAAAGGCTGGCAGGTGATAGGTGAAACCAGGAGAGGGGGAATGTGGGTGGGTGGAAACGAGGCAGGGATCCAATCACTTGCAACCTTGTTCTCGTTCTCCCCACCTTCTTATTCTGGCTTCTTCCCCCTTCCTTTCCAGTCCTGGTGAAGGGTCTCACCTGAATCGTTGACTGTTTATACATTTCCATAGATGCTGCCTGACCTGCTGAGTTTCTCCAGCATTTTGTGTGTGTAACGACTGCATTGCTTTGCAATTCCTATCTCCACTTCATAGCTCTTTCAACGTATGCCTGTTCAAGCGCTCATTCGAATATCCATATGTAAGTGAGTTCCAGACCCTCACTGCTGTTCAGGGAGAAAATACTTCTTACAACTTTCTTTAAGCATTGCACACAACCCTAACCCTACCTCAGCAATGGAATATGATGGGCCACCCTTTTGCAAAGTCTTAGACTTGTCTCTCAGTGTGAGTTTTTTTCTGCTCAAATATCTTATTTTGCACAGTCTTCTTCTGCACTGTCTTGCATAATTTATGTATAATTTACATATTATTAGTATATTATTATCATCACATTTACCAAGATACAGTGAAAAGCTTGTCTTGCCTTCTGTTCATACAGATCAGACCATTACTCGGGGCATTGAGGCAGAACAAGGTAAAGCAATAAAAATGCGGAATAAAGTGTAACCACTCCAGAGAAAGTGCAGTACAGGCAAACAGTAAAGTGCAAATTTCATAATGAGGTGGATTGTGAGGTCAGGAGTCTATCTTATCATACAAAAGGTCTATTTTATGTTCTGTGTGGTGTTAACTCATGCCTACAGGAAGCAAACTATTCATTGTAGTCGTGCTTATGAAATAAATTTGATTTGACTTGAAACTGGCCCTTCACTTTGCCAATCCATCAAGCATCCATTTCTGCAGGTCAAATTTTATTCCTTCCACATACATCTCAACTCTCCTCAGATTTTACTGCCTGAGGGCAACTTACTGTGGTCAGTTAACCCACCACCCCACGTATTTTATGATGTTGGAGGAAGCCTGAAGGAGACCCACTGGTGCTCTAGCTCCAGGCTGCTATTTTTTTGGGTGACGGCCACATAACAAGGGCCACTTCCAGGATAGGAAATGGTCACAAAGGATCTGGAGACATTCCGCCCGTCTACTGCGCTGGTGAAAAAAATCGCAACTGGCCCATTCTTCTGCTGTAAGGCTCAACAGATGACATTACAAGGTAGAGCGATTGTGATGGAAATATACAGCATTCATCTGCCTTTCCAGATTAGCACACAGTTCTGAAAGTCTTGCTGCTGTACTGCGAAGTGCAGAGGTGGAGTGATATATTAATCTTCACTCCTGACTGGACTGCAGTTGGTGCCATTAGATAAAATATGGAAAGAGCCCAGCACTGAGACTGCATAGTCCAAAGAGAACAGCTCATCCTAAATCAAACAGTAGCGGCCTTATCAACAGCAGACACAGAGGAAAACAACAGCCACAGAGATAGCAATTGCTCCAAGCTTGTTTAATTTATCTCTGTACAGAATAGTGGCTCATCCTTCCACTACCAAAAGAAGATGAAGATTTCCATTTGAAATGGTCATGGAGCAGCACTGACGGATGCCTCGTATAACACTGTGAAAGCTGAGATTCTCAGTCTTAGCGAGGTAATAGTTCTGGCCCTTTTATGAGTCCTTTGTGGATGCTGTAGCTTAACCCTGACCCCGTTTCCATGGAAGAGGCAGTCAAACCACTTTCGAGGTTGTAGGTCACCAGTGTTAGCAGTCTGGGCTTTGGCCTTTTAAAGAGGACAGTTTCTGAAAGACTCTGAGAAATAGAAGAAGTAGAATGAGGCTATTTGGCCCATCGAGTCTACTCCACTATTTGATCATGACTGATATTGTTTCAAACTCATTCTCACACCTCCCCGTAACTTTTAACCGGCTTTCTATCAAGGATCTGTCAATCTGTGAATAAATGTACCGAGTGACTTTGCCTCCACAGCACACTGTGGGAATTAATTGATTCACCACTCTCTGCATGAAGAAATTCCTCTTCACCTCAGTTCAAAAGGGATACCCATTTATTCTGAGCGGTGTCCTCTGACCCCAAACCCCTCTACTAATGGAAACATCTTCTCTGTGTCCACTCTGTCCAGGCCATTCAGTGTTCAATAGTTTTCAATGAGATCCCACCACATCCCGTTGTTCTCCATGGGGTACAGGCCCAGAGCTGTCAAATGCTTCTCGTAGGTTAAGTTATTGATTCCCAGGATTACACTTGTGAATTTCCTCTGGATCATCTCCAGGCCCAGGTCTTTTCTTAGAAAGATATTTCAGGAGAAACAGGTTTAGTAAAACATAGTTGTTCTGTTAGTAAATGAGAACTGTCTACTGAGAATTGAACCTTTTACGGTCAGTGCCAAAACGGTCCAAAATAGGCTGCACAGCGACAGCTTCTACCTCGTGACTTCGGCAAATCCAGGTTCAATCCTCACGTCCGCGCTATCCATGTGGAGCTTGCACATCCTCCCTGTCACTGCACGGGCTTCCTCTGGTGTCCTCCGGCATCCCAAAGGCACACAGTCTGAGCGTCAATCGGCCACTGTAAACTGCACCGAGTGTAAGTTAACAGTGTGATGGGGACAGAGGGCCTGCGTGAGAGAGAATAAGCTGCAAGAGTATAGGGAGAATGGGGCTGATGGGGGTGCTTCTCTATAAGTCAGCATATCTGTAGATGGGAACTTCCCAATATTCAGGACATTTACAAAGACAAGTGTGCAAAAAAGGCTCAAAGGATCATTGGGGACCCGAGTCACCCCAACCACAATCTATTCCAGCTGCTACCATCCGGGAAACGGTAACATAGCATAAAAGCCAGGAACAACAGGCTCTGGGACAGCTTCTTCCACTAGGCTATTAGAGTGCTTAATTCATGCTGACACAACTGTATTTCTGTCCTGTTGTACATACCATTTATTACAAATTACTGTAAATTGCACATTGCACATTTAGATGGAGACGTAATGTAGAGATTTTTACTCCTCATGTATATTAAGGATGTAAGCAATAAAGGCAATTCAAGCTCATGGGTCAAATGATCTTGATCTGTAATGTTAGAGTATGATACAAAAAAATCAGTGTAACCCAGGATAAAAAGCTTCCGTAATAATATCCTGTGTGATCATCCCAATGGCCAATTGGACCAGATCTTTTGAATTAGGATGCCGTCATTGCATTCGATGTTTTTTTCCGGAGTTAGGATGCAGCTAATCACCTGCGTGGCTGTGAACAACAGGTTGGAAGCCTTCCTGAATTAGTTTGGGACTTCTGGGTCCGGAAAGCAGTTTTCATTTGGTGGTCGTGTGGAAGTGAGGGACAGCCTCACTGGATTCCGTGCTTAGATACTCGATTCCCAATGGCGGAGTGCCCAAGCTCCTAGATCCGTGAGAGGACACACACGTACCACCTGACGTGCTCTAGCCATCAAGGAGGGCCTTCCTCAGTGATTTGGTGAAGAACTCGTTGAATAGGTTCTTCAGTGTTACCCTCATCCTGCTGAGCCCAGTCCCTTCCAGAACAGAAGATGCTCAGAGATGAAGACTCCCCCTTCGTTCAGGGTGCCTCCCTCCCATCGCTGCAGAATGCAAAGCAAATAATCTTGTTGCTGTACGTTTATCCGATAATTACGTGAGGTGGAGCTCGTGGCTGTGTCGAGGCCTGTGTGTGCGTGCGTGTGTGAGTGTGTAAGCATGCATGAGTTTGTGTGTGCATGCATGTGTGTACACGTGTGCCTGCACCAGTGCATGAAAATGTCTGAGTGGATGCAGGTGTGTATGTGACTTGTGAGTTTATGTGTGCATGTGCATATGTATCTGTGTACATACATATACATATGTATGTGTGTATGTATACTACACGGATTGGGCAAATAATAATGAGGCAGCCTAAGGGGGAGAAGTCATCACCCCGACACAGTGGTGTCAAGAAAACAACCTCTCCCTCAATGTCACAAAGACTAAGGAGCGGGTTGTGGACTACAGGAGGAATGGAGACAGGCTCACCCCTATTGACATTAATGGATCTGGGGCTGAGAGGGTGAACAGCTTTAAGTTCCTCAGCATCTACATCACCGAGGATCTCGTGTGGTCTGTAAATACTGGCTGTGTGGTGAAAAAGGGACAACAGCGCCTCTTTCAGCTCAGATGGTTGAGGAAGTTTGGCCCCCAAATCTTAAGAGCTTTCTACAGGGGCACAACTGAGAGCATCCTGACTGGCTACATCACTGCCTGGTATGGGAACTGTACTTCCCTCAATCGCAGGACTCTGCAGAGAGTGGTGCGGACAGCCCAGCGCATCTGTAGTTGTGAACTTCCCACTATTCAGGACATTTACAAAGACAGCTGTGTAAAAATGGCCCGAAGGATCATTGGGGATCCGAATCACCCCAACCACAAACCGTTCCAGCTGCTACCATCTGGGAAATGGTACCGCAGCATAACAGACTGCACCAACACCAGCTTCTTCCACCAGGCCATCAGACTGATTAATTCATGTTGACACAGCTGCATCTCTGCATTATATTGACTGTCCTGTTGTACATACTATTAATTATAAATTACTATAAATTGCACATTACACATTTAGACGGAGATGTAATGTAAAGATTTTTACCTTCATGCATATGAGGGATGTAACTAATAAAGTCAGCTCAATTCAATATGCATGGTGTGTAGTGTATGTGTGTATGTATGTGCATGTGAATCTAAGAGGCCATGACAGAGCAAATGTGAGAGCATGTTTTACCCTGTGGGAGAATCTGAAACCAGGTATCAAGGTTTAAAGACACGGGGACCCCAGTGATTGAGTGTCCTCCAGGGCCATGTGGAAATAGAGCCATTATCAATCACAGTGAGGGAGGGTTACCATGGGTACACAGGCAGAAGAGTCTCAAGGGGCCGAATAGTCTCCTCCTGCTTCTATCGGTGTGTTAGCCTGCAGGTGTGGAAAAAGCACTGTGAGTAGCAGTGACCCAGTAGGATCTCAGGCTGGAACCCGCACTGCAGGGCCCCCAGGCTCCAGAAATGCGGCTGTCTTCCACCAGAATCCCAGCACCCTGTTTCCTGTGTAGCTGTTTCAGAAAATGCCGCTTGTTCCTGCATTTTGTGGCTCGAGGCAAGTCTCAGCGCCTCTGCAGTCTTCAAGGAGACACTTGGTAAGTGCTTGGGTGTTTTATGAAATAGGTTGCCCGGATTTGCAAACCCCACTGTTGTTCTTCGAGGCAGTGAAATGGGCTCCAGCGCACAGCGCATCTCATAACGGCAATAATTCACTTCTGATTCCTGGAATAGAATAACTGCTAAGGTTCTGCGGAGCCTGGGAGACAGGTTCCCATTCATCAATTCATAGGCAGCCTACCTGGCTCCAGCACGTTGGAAATCTGGTACTATGGGCACCAGCCTGCCGCCCATCGAGGACATCTTCGAAAGGCGATGCCTCATAAAGGTGACATCCATCATCATGGACCCCCACCACCCAGGACATGCAGACTGCTCATTACTACCATCAGAGAGCAGGTACAGGAGACTGAGGATACACTCTCACTGTTTTAGGAATTGTCTCCTCCGTCAGATTTAGGAACAGACAATGAAACCACCCCTTCATCACTATTTTTGCTCTTGTTTTGCATTATTTACTTATTTTTATACACATGTATAGAGATACACTCAGTGGCATCTTAATTAGATACACCTGTACACCTGCTTGTTAATACAAGTATCTAGTCAGCCAATCATGTGGCAGCAATTCAATGCGTAAAGCATACAGGCATGGTCAAGAGGTTCAGTCGTTCGCACCAAATATCAGAATGGAGCAGAAATACAATCTAGTGACCCTGGCCATAGAATCATTCTTGGTGTATCATTGTTAGTAAGAGTATTGCAGAAACTGTTGATCTCCTGGGATTTTCACACACACCAGTCTCTAGAGTTTTCAGAGAATGGCACTAAAAACAAAAACAAAAAAAAAAGGTCCAGTGAGCGGCAGTTCTGTGGACGAAAGTGCCTTGTTAATGAGAGAGGTCAGACTGGTTCAAGCTGTCAGGAAGGTCACAGTATCTCAAATAACCCCACATTACAACAGTGGTGTGCAGAAGAGTAACTCTGAATGCATAACACATTGAGCCTTGTAGTGGATGGGCTGCAGCTGCAGAAGACCGTGAACATACAATCAGTGGTGCAGGATATCCCTCATCAAGTACGTGTTCCTCCCTTCTCACTCCGCACGCACATTCCTCCCTCTGGGACTCTAACTTCCCCACTTTCCCTCTTCACGTTTGCTCTCTGCTGACTCCATACACTCCTGATGTCCACCCTCCTGCATCCATACTCCAAATTTCGCCTCGTTCGCTCTCCTCACTCCCTCAGTCCGCAGCCCCATTTCCATTCTCCCATCGGCACTCCTATTACTTGATTCTGCAGCCCCATTCGTGGTCTCCGGACTTCTGACCGTCTCAATCCCATTCTTGACTTTGCTTTCCCATTATGGTAATTGGTTTATTCTTGTCACACATACTGAAGCTTTTTGCATGACAATCGTACGTATCATTTCAAAGTATAAGTATATTGAGGTAGTCTAAAGGGGAAAACAATAACTGAACGCAGAACAGACTGCAGCTTTACAGTTACAGATACAGAGAAAATGCAGTGTGGGTAGACAGTAAAGGGAAGGTCTATGACAAGTTAGACTGAGGGATCAAGAGTTCATCTTTATGGTACAAGAGGTCCGTTCAATGGTCTTTTAACAGTGGGGTAGATGCTGTCCTTGAACTTGATTGCTTGTCCTTTCAGGCTTCTCTATCTTCTGCCTGGTGGGTGGCAGGAGAAGAGCAAATGTCCGGGCTGGGAGAGGAAAGGATTACGTTGGCTGTTATCCTGAGACAGTAAGGGGTTTGAACAGAGTCAGTGGGGCGAGATTGGTTTTCATGACGGACTGAGCTGTGACCACAACTCTTTGTGGTTTCTTTCAGTCTCGGTTAGAGCTGTTTGGCATGCCAAGCCGGGATACACCCTGGTAGCTACATGAGGATGGTGCACACACACCACCAGGGTCAAGGACAGCTTCTATCCCACTGTTAAACGACCATTGAACGGACCTCTTGTATGATATGGTAAATGGATAAAAATTGGCGAGGGTCAATGAGGATATGCTGAACTTCCTTAGCTTCCTGTGGATGTAGAGGCGCTCCCTTCTTTCAGTTCTCGGCATCTCCCATTCATCCTTTCCTAATTCCCGACTCCCATCCTGCCTCCTGCCACTGAAATCAGATCTTCCACTAACCTGATTACTCAGTCCAAAACCCTTTCCGACTCTGCATTCCTCCTCCGGATCTTGCAACTCTCTTCAAAGTTCAAAGTAAATGTATTGACATTGTACATATACACCACCTTGAGATTCAGTTTCTTGCAGGCATTCATGGTGGAAGAAAGGCAAACACTAGAATTAATGAACAACTACACGCAAAGATGGACAAGCAACCAATGTGCAAAAGAAGACAAATTGTGCAAATACAAAAAAAAAGGAATAAATAAATAAGTAACTAAATAAATAATATGTAGACCATGAGTTGTAAAGTCCTTTAAAGTGAGTCCATAGATTGTGTTCAGTGATCAGTTCAGGGTTGAGGTGGGTGAGACTGCCCATGGTGGTTCAGGAACCAGGTGGTTGAAGAGTAACTACTGTTCCTGAAGCTCTTGTACGCCCTTCTTGATGAAAGCAGCAAGAAGAGAGCGTGGCCTGGGTGGTGGGGTTTCTAGATAATGCTGCTTTCTTGTGACAGCCCTCCTTGCTCAGAGGTGCGGAGGGCTTTTCTTGTGATGGACTGGGCACACAAAGGCAGAGCAAGAAGGATAACAGAAAAAAAAGGAAGATAGTGAGTGGAGCAAGAAATAGAAGAACGGTTACATAAAATAAAGGAACAGGAGATTAAAAAGATAGTGAAAGGGAAGATGGATTGAGAGATGGTGAGATGGCTCTAGTTCTCTGCTTGCAGTGATGGTTTTAGGGTGGATTACAAGGAATCACTGCCACCTGCTGTGTCATTTGGTTTATTCAATCTTCCTCTCTCTCAAAGGTGGTTGAAGGTGAAATAATGAAAAGACGGTGCTGCGGGATAGTGTCGTGGAGTAGACCCATCAGCAGCTGGGGTCCCTGATATCGTTGGCAGGATGTTGCAGATATGTGGAGCTGCCGCACAACCATTCTGTTATCCCATCTGGGGTGACAAATGCTGAACATGCAAGCATCGCTTGCATTAGAGAGCTCCCACTTTCAGATTGACTTGTTATTAATCTGCAGGGACTACAAGGAAGTATAACTCTTAGGAAATTGTGGAAATAAACATGTCCATGGGGAAGGGCAGGGTAATAATTAAAGTGGAGAGCTCTCCTTAGAGAAAGAGAGAATTTCTCTGTGTGTGTCTGAGAGAGGGATGGTCAGGGACAGTCAATGATAGAGACAGTGAGCCCCAGACTGAGAGAGAGAGAGAGAGAGAGAGAGAGAGAGAGAGAGAGAGAGAGAGAGAGACAGAGAAACGGACATTCACACAGAGAGACAGAAAGATAAAGATGCAGAGAAAGAAAGATACAGAGACAGAGATAAAGATACAGGGAGACAGAGAGGAGACAGAGACAGCGAGAGAGAAAGAGAGAAAGAGGAGAGACAGAGACAGACAGACAGAGTGAGAGGGAGGAGAGAGAGAGAGGAGACAGAGACAGACAGACAGAGTGAGAGAGAGGAAACAGAGACACAGAGAGAGAGGGAGACAGTGACAGGGAGAAAATGGGCACAAAGAGAAAGATAAAATCTATTTGTGAATGAGAAAACCATCATACAATTGAAAGAGAAAAACAGCGAGAGACAGATAGTCACAAAGGTGGAAGAAAGAACTGCTTTGAGACTGGGGTGGGGCAAATAATATGTTAAACTAATTTCTACTGTGGTGATAGATTGCTCTGATAGAATTCTTTGTAAAGTTACAACAGGACATGAGGATGGGAAGCTGTGTGACCTTCACAACAGCTGCAGTGCAGGCAAGTCAATAAAATCAATTGCTGCCACTTCCTTGCAGCCTGTGTGTGGAAGACTGTTCCTGTTGGCACAGACTATGACAGCAGACCCTGGGTGGGGCGGCTCCCTGCCACTGACCCCTACCTCGAGAACAATGCAAATAATCGGACTTACAGCTTGCAGTGTGTGATTAAAGATTTTAGCATGCTACTTGCAGACCCATCTCAGGACGTATGAAATAGCTGGTGAGATTAAAATTTAATGCCTGCTGCTAAGTAACCTTGAGGACTGCAGCAGTCTGTGCGGTGAAGGTTGGGGAGGGAATGCCAGGATTTAGATCTAATGATGACAGAGTTCCCAAATATATCCTGGATGAGATGGTTAGTGCCTTTGGGGGTGGCAACATTTCCCTACCCTGGCTGCCATTCTTGAGCTCCAAATTGTGGGATGTAAGCCAAATGCCTCTCCGCTGATTGGTTCTAAGATGTTCATTCATGGCTGAAGTCTGTTCTGAGTATGGGTGGAGGTGCTGGCCCAGCCTGTCCCTTTGTCCTTATAGACCCAATGGAGAACAGGTTATTTCACATTGAAGAGGTCTCAATCAAGGGCATCTTGCAAAATTAATATAGGGGAACGAGGGAAATATAGAGAAAAATCAACATTGATTTTTCTAGCTCCTAGTAATTACTCTTCCCTTCCCCTCCTCTTTTAATTTCCTATTCTCATTACTCTCCTACCCCTTCTCCTCTTCACCTGCTCAGCACCTCTCCCCTGGATTACCTCCTCTATAGTCCACCATCTTCCCCTATTAGATTCTCTCTTCTCAAAAGCTCTTCCATCTATCACCTCTCAGCTTCTTACTTCATCCCCCTCACCTACCCACCTACTGTCCCCCTCACCCACCCTCCTACCGTCCCCCTCACATAGATGCACTCATCACTCGCCAGCTTGTACAACTTCCCCTCCCCCCACCTTCTTATTCTGGTTCCTGACTCCCTTTCTAGTCCCGAACAGAATCAGGATCAGGTTTACAATCACTGGCACATGTTCAAAGTTTCAAAGGTCAAATTTAATGTCAGAGGATTGTAGACAATATACATCCTGAAATGTTTTTTTTTGCAAACATCCACGTAAACAGAGAAGTGCCCCAAAGAGTGAATGACAGTTAAATGTTAGAACCCCAAAGTACCCCCAGCTTCCCCCCCCCCGTGCTTAAGCAGCAGTGAGCGGCAATTCCCCCCTCCCCTCACCAGCAAAACAAAACGTGCGTCGGTACCATCACTGAGCCCAAGCGTGCGATAGCAAAGATACACCAAAATTACCTCATTTCATTTGAAATTCGACAACCCATGGGTTCTCTCTCTCCCTGGCAAGGGAGAGGGAAACGTCCCCCATTTTCACAGTGAGCGGGAGACAAAACAACAACCCGCTGGTTTATGATGTTAAAAGTCTGTTTCGTCGCTTTTTTTGAGCTTTGTGTCTGAAGATCGCAAAGATCTCAGGTCCTCAGGCCCACAGTGAAAGATTTTCTGGCCTCCCCGACGACACGAGTCTCCTGCCGTGACACCAACCCTCGATCCGTCCCTCTCCAGAGCCCCGAGATCTTAGGCTTCCGAAAATGATCGAAACTCTCAGACCAATCCCTTGGCATGTCGAATAGCGGACAGTCATGGAACCCCGAGAACGGGTCCCATTCCCACAAAGAACTGAAGTCAGGCCAGGGTCTTCAAAAGAACCTTGAAAGGGAAAAATAAAGATATGAAAGGTAGAAATAGAGCTCTTTCCGAAGGTGCAAGCTAAGGAGTCGCCGTTAGGTGCCATCATTCCTCCTAAGTTTGGTAGCTTTGTGGCAGCTGTACAATCCAATACATTATAAATATAGAAAGAAATGAATTACAGTAAGTGTATGTGTATATTAAATAGTTAAAATAAGTGCAAAAACAGAAATAAAAAAAGTAGTGAGGTGGTGTCCATGGGTTCAGAAATTGGATGGCAGAGGGGAAGAAGCTGTTTCTGAATTGTTGAGTGTGTGCCTTCAGGCTTCTGTACCTCCTTCCTGACAGTAACAATAATGAAAGGTCCCCGCCTAAAATGCTGACTGTTTATTCCCCTCCATAGGCACTACCTGACCTGCTGAATTTGTCTTGCGTGTCTTGTTTGAGGGGAAATGGAACAGGCTAGGCGACTGATTCCTGGCACCGGAATATCATCAGATGCCTGGATCTTCTCAATGGAATTGGAAGTGATCTCAGTCTAATTGTGACGTGTGAACGCAAAAGACCAGACCCCCTGGTTCTCACAACCAGAACCTTTGATGGTCTCATCTTCAGATTGATCCTGCAAGAATAACGGCTGTGAAGGTACAACACTGGGTGTAAGTGTGTACAGATATCCTGAGCTCTTGAGAAACAGTATCAAAATACAATCGTCCACAGATATTGAGAACATTATATAAGATAGTTAGATACTTTATTGATCACCTCAGAGTGTGTTAAATTCTGGCATTGGTTATTATCTGAGTGTCCTTCACCTACCTGCAAACAGCAGAGCGAAGGGTACCAGTGTAAACAGATTCACTTTCCTTCTATTACTAACCAGAGTCGAAGCTCTCCAATACAGGAGAAGCTAGTACATGCCCACGCACATAAAAAGCTGCAGGAGCTCAGCAGGTCAGGCAGCTTCTAAGGAGGGGAATAAGGTGACCTGCTGACTTTCACCACTTCCTGAAGAATCCCAAAGAGTCTCAACCTGAAACGTCGACTGTGTATTCATTTCCAAAGATGCTGCCTGACCTGCTGTGTTCCTCCAGCATTTTGTGTGGGCTGCTCTGGATTTCCAGCACCTGCAGGCTTCCTCGTGTTTATGACTCAGCATTATTTTGTGTGTAGTTCGCATATTATTTGTTGTTGTGGACGGGAGAAGGGAATGGGCGTGTGGCAGCTCACCATCTCTGCCATATCCTTTCATCAGTATCAGAGACCTCAGCTGTGGACGGTTCCTTTCTGTGATCTACACTTCAGGATCATGCCATCATATATCTTATACTTCAACTTCTTTTAAGACTGGACTTGGAACTTCATCATCATTATACAATGCTCCAAAACAACAACGGTGCTTTTAAACTGTAGACAAATCTAGTGGCAATTCCTTTCAACTGCAGAAGAAGGAAGAGGCTTTAGCTCCTATCAAGTCTGAGCCTGTGATTAATTGTACACTTCTCCTGTTTAATTATCCCTGTATAATTTTATCCAGTTCCCTGTTGAGTCTGTATCCACTTTCCAACTAGCAATGCCTTACAAATCCTAGTACACCATGCATAAAGATGTTTCCTAAAGTCACACACGATCAGCTGGAGCAACTCAGGTTCATCTGCAGCAACTCAGGTTCATCTGCCAAACTTGCTCAATGGCTCTTCACATCAGTCTTCAGGCATTGGTAACAGACTTCGCTCAGCCAAACTCTATATGTTTTTAAACAGCTCTTACCATGCCACCTATGGTCCCTAACATTACCATAAATTATCTATTTTGGATTCCCTAAATTAAGGAATACAATCTGTTTAATTGGCAGGCAATTATGAAATAGCTATGACTTATTCAAACCGTTATTTGTGTTGGCAGGGTCGTGCAGCCAACTGGTGCATATTGTGTGCCTGAACCTGGGCAATTCACGACAACAGAGGCATTACTATTTCAAATTTACAGACCAGTTGACCAAAATGATGGAAAACCATTTAAAAGTAGACAGTAAGCGACAGACCGACATGGGTGGCTGTTTGCAAAATCTATACAGTTCTCAATCATTTATGATCCCCTTGGCATAGCAATCCAGTGTAATTCCTTTCAACAGGATTTCGACGGATTTATTTTCAAAAATTGAGCACCCTTTTGATAGAAAGAGAGGGGTGTTGGGGCAGGAGGGGTTATAACAATAGGGAGAGTGTAGGGACTGGAGGGGTTATAACAATAGGGAAGGGTGTAGGGACTGCGATGCCTGTTCCGATGCGATAGGTTTCAAGGAGTAAATAGTCTTTATCTGTGCTTGTTGCTTGGTGCCAGCTCATGGGACTAAGCCACTTGAGATAGAAAAGAGCCTCAACCAAGGTTGTCGTGACAGCAGCACGTTTTAGACCTGTGAACACCCTCATGATCCATATTCAAAGAAATGCCCTTTGGATTGGAAACAAGTGGGCAGACTTTGCTTTGTTAGCTGGCAGACAGTTAATTTGAAGTGTTAGAAATAAGGTACAGATCTCCACCCAAACTTCAACGGAAGATACTGGAAGTTCTGGGGGTGGGGGGGGGGGGGGGCAGAACTCACTTACTTACTGCCTGTTACGCCTGCTGGCGCTTAGGGCAGTAATGATGGTCCTCCACCCTTTATCCTTGACCAATTGGATATAGAAATATTCTTCATTACCGTTTCTGTAACAATTTTGTTTGGCCAGTCAGGTTTGTTAGCCCTGTGCTGAACCCCCGAACCTGGTAGATCACTCCTAGTTTGGCCTCTACCCTTTGACCTGTTTGGCATGGGTGACCCTATGAAGAGCCGAAGCAAAAAGCCCCCTGACTCTAGCCAACGTAGCTCTCTGGATCCTTGAGGTATACAAACCTCCAAACCACGACAAGGTGGTGTTCCTCTTGGATGGAGGAGTAGTGAGGTGGGAATAAATTTGTTCTCTTTTTGAATCCAAGTCCTTGAGTGGAGTCCCGGGCAGAAGCAGCTAATATGAGGGGGCATAATTTTAATGTAATTGGGGGAAAATAGAGGGGAGATGTCAGAGGTAGGTGTTTTACAACAGGAAGTGGTGAGTACCTGGAGGTGAAAGCAGATACATTAGGGACATTTAAGAAGCTCTTAGTTGGACACATGGTTGATAGCAGAAGGGAGGACTATTTGTTACGGAAAGGGCAGATTGATCTTATAGTAGGTTAAATAGTCGGCAAAATATTGTGAGCTAAAGGGTTTGTACTGTGCTGTACTATTCTATGTGCTAAGTCCTATTTTCTAAGAATTCTCTGATTTTAACATGTAACATGAACAGATATCCAGAGACTAGAAGTTACTGCAGGGAATGGCAGTGGGAAAGCCCCTCTCCATCTGTAGAGGCTGACATCTCCAATCCCAGTGCTGTGCATGGGGATAGTGAAAGCCACAGGGTTGATGTATCTCAGGGTCAGCCAGCTGTAGCAACTCCCTGATGAGTTTGGACCAGTCCCTCTAAGACTGGGTTGTCCTTCCTCAAAGGCCCACCCGACTGCAGTGGAAAAAAATGGTGCAGCTGGCGGAACCAAATGTTCTCAGCACCAGGAAGCCAGCTTCAGTCCTGACCTCAGCAGCTGCCTTTGTGGAGATTGCACGTTCCTCCCATGACCCTGTGGGGGCATTTCTGGGGCACTCTTTCTTCCTCCCATGTTCTATAAACGTGCAAGCTGTTAGGTTATTCTGCAGATGCCGGAAATCCAGAGCAACACACCCGAAATGCTGGAGGGATTCACCAGGTGAAGCAGCATCCATGGACAGGAATGAACAGTCAATGCTTTGGGCTGAGACTCTTCACTACTGTAATTTGCCCCTGGTGTGTCAGAGTGGGGTAGAAGCAGAAGGGTAATTGAAGAGAATGTCAGAGAATACACTATAGGATTAGTCATAGAAGTCATAGAAAACCACAGCACAGAAACAGGCCCTTCAGCCCATCTAGTCCATGCTGCATCTAATACATCTTCTATTTAAGACGGTTAGTAGGACCTAAATCAACTGATACAAGGATCCAACTCAGCCCTTATCACATTGAATGAGAAAGCAGGACTTATGGGTCTCTTGAACAACAAATCACATCTTGGTGGAAATTAATGGGTCGAGCAGCAACTGTTGGAGGAAAGGAATTGCCAACATTTCGGGTCAAAGCCCTGCAATAGATCGAATTGAAACATTGAGAATTCTCTTTCCTCCATAGATGCCTATTCCCATCGATCTACACACATAATCTTGCCTTCCATACCCCTACTATCCATGTACCTATCCACACTTACCTTAAACAGTGAAATCACCGCTTGTGAGGGCCTGTGCAACTGAACTGGGAGAACCACTACAGCGCATCTTCAACATGAGTCTAGATCAGAGAAGAGTACCCAGACAGTGGAAAACATCTTGTATTGTCCCGGTACCGAAGAAACCACAACCAAAGGAGTTGAATGACTTCAGACCTGTTGCCTTGACGTCGCACGTGATGAAGACCATGGAGCGGCTGATAATACAGAATCTGAGGCCACAAACCAGGCACGCCCGGGATCCGCTTCAGTTTGCGTATAAGGAGAAGGTGGGAGTGGAGGATGCTATCACGTATTTGCTGCACAAATCACTCTCTCACCTAGATGGGGTCAGTTGTGCTGTGAGGATTACATTCCTTGATTTCTCTAGTGCCTTTAACACCATCCAGCCCAAGATCTTAAAGCACAAACTAACGGAGATGGGAGTAGACTCTCACATGGTGGATTGGATAGTGGACTACTTGACAGATAGACCTCAGTATGTGCGGTTGGGAGACTGTAGGTCTGACACAGTGGTCAGCAGCACAGGAGCGCCACAGGGAACCGTACTCTCTCCGGTCCTGTTCACCCTGTACACATCTGACTTCCAATATAACTCGGAGTCCTGCCATGTGCAGAAGTTCGCTGATGACACGGCCATAGTGGGGTGTGTCAGGAATGGACAGGAGGAGGAGTATAGGAAACTGATACAGGACTTTGTGATATGGTGCAACTCAAACTACCTGCGTCTCAATGTCACCAAGACCAAGGAGATGGTGGTGGACTTTAGGAGATCTAGGCCTCATATGGAGCCAGTGATCATTAATGGAGAATGTGTGGAGCAGGTTAAGACCTACAAGTATCTGGGAGTACAGTTGGACGAGAAGCTAGACTGGACTGCCAACACAGATGCCTTGTGCAGGAAGGCACAGAGTCGACTGTACTTCCTTAGAAGGTTGGCGTCATTCAATGTCTGCAGTGAGATGCTGATGATGTTCTATAGGTCAGTTGTTGAGAGCGCCCTCTTCTTTGTGGTGGCGTGTTGGGGAGGAAGTATTAAGAAGAAGGACGCCTCACGTCTTAATAAGCTGATAAGGAAGGCGGGCTCTGTCGTGGGCAAAGTACTGGAGAGTTTAACATCGGTAGCTGAGCGAAGGGCGCTGAGTAGGCTACGGTCAATTATGGAAAACCCTGAACATCCTCTACATAGCACCATCCAGAGACAGAGAAGCAGTTTCAGCGACAGGTTACTGTCGATGCAATGCTCCTCAGACAGGATGAAGAGGTCAATACTCCCCAATGCCATTAGGCTTTACAATTCAACTGCCAGGACTTAAGAACTTTTTTTTTTAAAGCTATTATTAATGCTTTTTGAGTTAGTGATTTAGATGCATATCATATTATTACTGAGTTAAGTATTGTATGTAAGGAGTTTTTGCTACAACAAGTGTATGGGACATTGGAAAAAATGTTGAATTTCCCCATGGGGATGAATAAAGTATCTATCTATCTATCTATCTATCTATCTATCTATCACCCTGACACAGTGGTGTCAAGAAAACAACCTCTCCTTCTATGTTACAAAAACTAAGGAGCAGGTTGTGGATTACAGGAGGAATGGAGACAGGTTAACCCCTATTGACATTAATGGATCTGGGGTTGAGAGGGTGAACAGCTTTAAGTTCCTCGGCATCCACATCACCGAGGATCTCACATGGTCTGTACATACTGGCTGTGTGATGAAAAAGGCACAACAGTGCGTCTTTCACCTCAGATGGTCGAAGAAGTTTGGTGTGGGCTCCCAAATCCTAAGGACTTTCTGCAGGGGCACAATTGAGAGCATCCTGACTGACTGCATCATTGTTTGGTATGGGAACCGCATTTCCCTCAATCATAGAGCACTGTAGAGAGTGGTGCGGACAGCCCAGCACATCTGTAGATGTGAACTTCCCATTATTCAGGGCATTTACAAAGACAGGTGTGTAAAAATGGCCCGAAGGATCATTGGGGATCCGAATCACCCCAACTACAAACTGCTCCAGCTGCTACCACCCGGAAAATGGTACTGCAGCATAACAGCCAGGATCAATAGGCTCTGGGACAGCTTCTTCCACCAGGCCATCAGACTGCTTAATTCACACTGATACAATTGTATTTTGATGTTATATTAACTATCCTGCTGTACATGCTATTTATTATAAATTATTATAAATTGCACATTTAGGCAGAGATGTAACATCAAATTTTTTAGTCCTCATGTATGTGAAGTTTGTAAGAAATAAAGTCAATTCAATTCAGTTCATTGTAGTGAACAAGGGGTGGCTGATAGTGCAACCTCAATGGGCTGAAGGGCCTATTTCTATGCTGTACCTCTCTACGACTCTGGAAGTGACCAGATTCATTGGGAAATATCCCATGGTCCTGACTTCTGGGGTAAGCTGGGTGACTTGGAATACCAACGGGTATCCCTGGCTTAGTTCTCCTGGGTTTATTACCTCGATCCTGTGCCCCATTCGAAGGATGCTGTACCCAGAGCATAGGAGAATCCAGAAATTTAAGGATAGTTTGGTGATAGAGGGGATACAGACAATATGGTAAAACACCCACTTTTCTGATGAAGCACAACATTACAGGAATAAACTATTACAATACAACCTGGATCAGGAGACAGGCATCAAGTACACTCAAGGGTTTTACTGATTACAGACTAATTCAGCAGTTACCTTCAGGCCTTGATATGGATCTAGCAAAATGTCAGCTCTGAGGGGGAATCGATCAGCAGGCTTCTGGCTCTAAAGCACATCAAGCTCCTTTGAGAGAGACGTCCCAGCTGGAAATCTCATTCACCAGCTGCTCCGGGGCAGGTTCCTCGGCAGTGACTGCCCAGCTGATTAATGGAACGGCTCACAATGTGTGTGCAGGGCCTCCACTACTGGGGCTCGGATCTTCCCTCTGTCCCACCCTCCCTCTGAGATTGCTGGCATTGCTGACTCACTCCTGCTTCTCACAGTGTTCGACACCGTGGAAGGAAGACCGCTAACCCACGAGTCAGGGCCAAACAACAAATAGCAGAATAAGAATCAGGCCGATTATCACCGACATACTCTATGTCATGGAATCTGTTGTTTCGCGACAGCAGCGCGGTGCAAGGCACAAATATTACTATACATTACTGAAATATTACTATACATTACATAAAACATCGGTTTGTCCAAAAGAGGAACAGCGAGGTAGTGCTCACGGATTCATGGGCTGTTCAGAAATTTGATATCTGATGGGGAAGAAGTTCCTAAAACGCTGAGTGCAGCTTTTCCGATTCCTGCGTCTCTTCTCCAATGGTAGTAATAAGAAGAGGCGACGTTTATTTTTCCTACATTTACACACTTACTCCAGCGGTCGTGGAGCAGACGGATCCCTTCTTTGTAGAAGTCGGCGTCTTGGATCTCCAGAAGTGGTCAAAAGCATGGGTGATTAAGTTCGTGGCCTAAGGTAGAAAGAGATGAGTTGAACATGTAACAAGAGCTGTATAACTCATCTTCTTCTACTTTAGGCTATGAACTTATCAATCACCCCTGCTGTGGACCACTTCTACAAAGAAGGGATCCGTATGCTCCACGACTGTTGGACTAAGTGTGTACCTGTAGGAGGGGACTATGTTGAAAAATAAATGTGCTAGGTTTTCTAAAATTGACTCCGTCTACCTTAGGCCATGAACTTATCAATCACCCCTTGTACTTCTTATTCTCTCTGCATTGATTCTCTCACGCTCCCTCCCCACCACAGGCTCCATGCCTCACCTACGCATGTGTGGTAATCAACAGTGGCCAATTAATCTACCAATCGGCATGTCTTTGGGGTAGACCATATTACAGTACAGCTCAGTGCACCCCTCCAGCCCATGATGTTGTGACCTTTAACCTATTTTAAGATCAGTCTAATCCCTTCTCCCCTTCAGATGTAGCAGGAAACCAGAACACACGGAGGAAATCAGGAAGAACGTGCAGACTCCACACAGACAGCGCCCAATGTCCGAATTGAACTGGGGTCTCTAGGGCTGCAAGACAGAGGCTATACTAGCCTGGCCACTGCGCCATCACAATATTCCTCACCCACCACCATTACCTTCTGTAGTCGCTTATCTCTAGCTCTTGATGAAGCAATGCCTCATTTTTCCCTTTTCCTTTCCAGTCCTAATGAAGGGTCTCAGCCTGAAACATTGACTGTTTATTCATTTCCATAGATTCTGCCTGACCTTCTGAGCTCCTTTGGCATTTTGTGTGTGCTTCTCTGGATGTCCAACATCTATAGAATCTCTTCTGTTTATTATTTCTCACTTTTACTGTTCTCGTCCTGTTGATCAGATCTTTGCATGGTCTCTGCTGCGCCATTAGACTTTCCTAACAGCCTTCCTTCCATGAACTCTATCGACACTTCTCACTGCCTCGGGAAAACAGCCAACATACTCAAAGACCCAAGGCTGATGAAGGATGGTACGAAGATGCTGTTGGGACAAGAATGCCTGAATTTTAGGGAAAGGTTGCCCAGGCTAGGTCTTCAGTCCTTAAAACATAAGAGGATGTGGGGCGACCTTATAGAAAGGTTTAAAGTTGTGAGAGGATAGATAAGATGGATGGCAACAGTCTTTTCCTTGGGGTGGAGAGATTCCAAAACTAGGGGGTACAGTTTTAGGGTGAGAGGGGAAAGAGTTAAAAGGGACCGGAGGAATAAACTTTCACGCAGAGGGTAGCTCGTATATTGAATGAGCTGCCAGCAGAAGTGGTCAAGGCAAGTGCAACAGTATCATTAAGTACTTGGATAGGTACGTGAGGGGTTGCAGCTTGGAGGGCGGAGGGTTGAGTGCAGGAAGTTAGGAGTAACTGGTCGTGCACTGTGGTTGGCATGGACTTATTGGTCTGAAGGGTCTGAGGTTTCTCGCAGGTAGCCGACGCTTGTTTAAAAGGAGGCCTTCGCAGGTGGTCAGACATTCCGGAGGACAAATCAGTGGCGGGAGCAGAGCGCTGCGAATTAAATAAAAGTACAAAAGGGACAAGTGGGGCGGCTGTTGTCAGGGTGGCCATTGTTGGGAGTGGGAGTGTCAGGCTTCAGCTCGAGGTAAGCCTCTATTAACATTCACCTTTTTTTTTCTTGCTGTACTTAGTGTAGTAAATGGCCATTGTGTGTTCTTCATGCTGGATGTTGGAGTCCTGGGACACACAGAGTCTCCCAGGGAACTACATCTGCGTAAAGTGCATCCAGCTGCAGCTCCTTGCCCTCTCTTTTGTTCTTACATTAGCTTTATCCTCCTTTGTCAGCCACAGTTGTACTATTTTGCCATTTGAGTATTTCTTTGATTTTGGAATGTGTCTGTTCTGCACCTTCCCCATTTTTCCCAGACACTCACACCATTGCTGCTCTGCTGACATCCCTGCTAGCATCTCCATCCAATTTACTTTAGCCAACTCCTCTCTCATACCACTGTAATTCTGCTACATCAGACTTTACTTTCTCCATATCAAATTTCAAATTTCAATCATATAGTGATCATTACCTCCTAAGGGTTCCTTTACCTTAAGCTCCCTAATCACCTCTGGTTCATTACATAACACTCAATCCAGTATAGCTGATCCTCTAGTAGGGTCAACAACAAACTGCTCTAAAAAGCTATCTCTTAGGCATTCAACAAACTCACTCTCTTAAGATCCATTATCAGCCTAATTTTCCCAATCGACCTACATGTTTAAATCTCCCATGACTATCATAACATTGCCCTTTTGACTCGCCTTTTCTATTTCCTGTTGTAATCTGTGATCCACACCCCAGCTACTGTTTGGAAGCCTGTCTATAACTACCATCGGGGATCTTTTACACTTGCAGTTTTCTTAACTCAACCCACAAGGATTCAACATCTTCCAATCCTATATTACACCTTTCTACTGATTTTCTTTAGGCAGAGGGTAGTGAATTTGTCGAATTTGTTACCACAGGTGGCTGTGGAGGTCAAGTTGTTGGGTGTATTTAAGGCAGAACTTGATCGGTTCTTGACTGGACATGGCATCAAAGGATATGGGGAGATGGCCAGGGATGGGGTCGAGGAGGGTAAAAAAAGTATCAGCCATGATTGAATGGCGGATCAGGCTTGAGAGGCAAAATGACCTAATTCTATTTCTATGTCTTATGCTCTATTAAATTCAGGGCTTGGGCTTACTTTGATGAAGCATACCCAATGTTTGTCCCAGAGTGGTCAGCAATGGACAAAAACCTATGGGTAACCTGGGACATAAGTGATCCGTGGGTCACCTGCTCTTGGGATGCACCCATGCAACAAACACACCTCCCTGAGACTGTAGTCTCCACTTAGTGACCACTTCATTAGGAACACCGGTAGAACTGGAAAGATGGCAGTGGCCTCTGTAGCAGCGGCCTCTCTGGATCCAAACAAATGCGTAATTGTTCATCTTTTACATCTTTTTTAAGATTGCAAGGCACAGTTTGGTGTTCAGAACATCAGATACGGCAGATGTATGCCACCAGTGAGTTGCTCGGCATCGTGGTGAAGCTGGACTTGTGAACCATGTTGCACCTGCTATTCCAGAGTGGGAAATGGTTCAAAAAACAGTGCAAATGATTGTCTTGGACATTTTTCTTGTGATCAGAGGCCTCTGTTGGACATTGGTAATGTAGAATACTGCAAGCTCACTGGTTCATTGGAGAGACCGATGCTGGGGAAGCTGTGTGGCCTTGTTTGTTTCATGGACCAGGCCTTCATGCTGCAGGGTTGACTGTTGCAGCTGTCCAGGGGAGGAGATGCCGAGGTGGTGTGGGAGAGAGCGAGGGCACTGCTGGTGTCTGTACTGCGTTGGACGCTAGCCTCTCACATCAGTGCTGCCCTCCAGTGTTTGCTCGCTGAAGGCAAGCTGAGTTGCGTTCATGTACGGCTGCACTAGCATGTGATGATACTCCAGAAATGTGGCTCCAGTACAACATTCCATGCACCATCATACCTTCAGGGACTTAGGACCATAAGATATAGCAGCAGAATTAGACCATTTGGCCCATTGTGTCTTCTCTGGCATTTCATCATGGCTGATCCTTCTGGCCTATTTTTTGTGTGAAATTGTATGTTTTACTGATACTGTAATTATATGTGCTATATGTGCTTTGTGCTGTGTGTGACTGTTGGTATTGTGTTTTGCATCTTGGCCCTGACGAATGCTGTTTTGTTTGGCTGTATTCATGTGTAAGCTTGAATGACAAACTTGAACTCAAACCTGAACATGCACAGTTGCTCATGAACTCAAATATCTAATCAGCCAATCACATGACAAAAACTCATTCCATAAAAGCATGCAGACATGGTCATGAGGTTCAGTTGTTTTTCAAACCAAAACATCAGAATGGGGAAGAAATGTGATCTAGGTGACTTTGACTGTGGAATGGTTGCTGGTGCCAGATGGGGTAGTTTGAGTATCTCAGGGATTTTCACACGCTACTAGAGTATGGTGAGAAAAAACAAAAAAAAAAAAATCCAGTGGGTGGCAGGTCTGTGGGTGAAAATGCCTTGTTAATGAGAGAGGTCAGAGGAGAATGGCTAGACTGGGTCAAGCTGACAGGAAGGCCACAGTAACTCAAATAACCAACAATGGTGTGCACAAGAGCATCTCTGAACACACAACCCATTGAACCTTGAAATGGGTGGGCTACAGCAGCAAAAGACCACGTAAGTACATAGAGTGGCCACTTTATTAAGTCCAGGAGATATCTAGCAAAATGGCCACTGAGTGTACATAAGAGTCATAGTCATAGAACACTACAGCACAGAAACATAACCTTCAGCCCATCTAGTCCGTGCCAAGCTGCTAATCTGCCTAGTCCTATAGACCTGCAGCCAGACCATAGTGCTCCATACCCCTCCCGTCTATGTATCTATCCAAATATCTTTTAAATGTTAACATCAAACCCGCTGACATCATCTCCACTGGAAGCTCATTCCACAATCTCATCACACTCTCACACCCTTCCTCACATGTTTAAGGGAACCCTCCCTTATAGGCATCCGTTAGTCTTGTGAGACCATGGATTTTTGCCTTGGAAGGTTTCCAGGGCGCAGGCCTGGGTAGGGTTGTATGGGAGACCGGCAGTTGCCCAAGCTGCAAGCCTTCCCCTCTCCACACCACCGATGTTGTCCAAGGGAAGGGCACTAGGACCCAAGCAGCTTGGCACCGGTGTCGTCACAGAGCAATGTGTTGTAAAGTGCCTTGCTCAAGGACACAACGCGCTGCCTCAGCTGAGGCTCGAACCAGTGACCTTCAGACCTTCACTAGACCGATGCCTTATCCACTAGGCCATGCGCCAACACACCTCCCTTAAATGTTTCACCTATCACCCTTAACCCATGACCTCCAGTACTACTCTTACCCAACCTCACTGGAAAATTCTGCTTGCATTAATCCCTCTACATCCCTCATAATTGGTATACATCTATCAAATCTCCCCTCATTCTGCTATGCTCCAGGGAATAAAGTCCTATTCAACCTTTCCTTATAACTCAGATCCTCAAGTCCTGGCGACATCCTTGTAAGTTTCCTCCGTATTCTTTTCAATCTTATTGATATCTTTCCTGTAGTTAGGTGGCCAGAACTGGACACAGTACAGTACTCCAAATTAGGCCTCACCAATGTCTTACACAAATTCAACATAACATCCTAACTCCTGTTTCAACACTTAGATTTATGAAGGCCGGTATGCCAAATGATTTCTTTACAACCCTATCTACCTTCAGGGGATTACAGATCTGTATCCCCATATTGCACAGTAAAATTCCCACGTCATTCCACAGAGTAGCGGGTTACAGGGGGTAAACTATGGCAATACAACTTGAAGTGGGAGAAGGTGGACTCAAGGGTTTAGGGAGATTTCCTGGAAATGATCCCAGCTCTGCCCAAATATAGCCAGCAGCATAGGGATGATGTAATCCCTGTGTCTGCAACATCGAATTATCACTTCCAAGCACGGAACCCAGGTTGAGGTCTGTACAGAAACACGACTGCATATTAATTCCATGACAATCAATAGTTCAAGAGGGCAGGCAGCCTGCTGCCATGACCAGGACGCAGGCTAGACATCACCCTCCCCCTTTGATTACTCATTGGTGCAGCCTCATACCCCAGGGACTGAGTGGATGCAAACTGGGAGTGCTGTGGTTAAGTCAGCCAGTAACACTCACTCGTTCCACCCCCCACCCCAATGATGCATACCCTTCACTATCAAGGACGAGAATCCTGTTAGTGTCAATGCATTGATCCTTATAAGGGGTTTAAACAATCCACAGCTGCTCCAGATATTCTGACAGGAAGAGCTCCTAAATGATGAGCATGCAAAAGGAAAAAAAAATGCTACACATAGGACACATGGATGTTACTTCAAAGTTACATGTGACATTGGTGAACCTAATTTGGAGTATTGTGTCCAGTTCTGGTCACCTACCCGCAGGGAAGATAGCAACAAAATTGAATGAGTGCAGAGAAAGCCTACAAGGACGTCACCAGAACTTGAGGACCTTAATCATAAGGAAAGGTTGAATAGGTTAGGACTTTATTCCGTGGAGCACAGGAGAATGAGGGGAGATTTGACAGAAGTGTACAAAATCATGTGGGGTATAGTTAGACAGGGTAAATGCTAGCAGGCTCTTCCCCACTGAGGTTTTGTGAGAATAGCACTACAAAGTCATGGATTAAGGGTGAAAGGTGAAATATTTAAGGGGAACCTCTTCACTCAGTTGGTGGTGAGTATGGAACGAACTGCCAGCAGAAGTGGTGGATGTGGTCTCGATTTCAGCATTTAAGAGAAATTTGGACAAGTACATGAATGGGAGGGTATAGAGGACTATGTGCCGGTCGATGGGCCTAGGCAGAATAATATTTCAGCACAGGCTAGATGGGCTGAATGGCCTGTTTCTGCGCTGTAGTGCTTTATGTCTCTATAGAGACATTTAGCCCACAATATTGTAGTGATATTGTGGGTCAGCCATCTTACATTTGCATTGTACAAATTCCCTCCCTTGTCATCCAGTGCCAACCTGATTTTCCCAATCTACCTGCATATTGAAATACCCCATGACTATCGTAGCACTGTCCTTTTAACATGCATGTTTGATCTCCGATTGTACTTGGAATTTGCTGCTTCATGTTACCTTCAAAACCTTCCCCCTCAAACCTGAAAAGCATGTCCTCTGGTATTTGAAATTTCCAGTGGCGTATCTAAGGTATGTCACGTGGCCTGAGCGCCACTTGAAGGGGGAGGTGCCACTGAGCAGTTTCTGTTAAAGTCAGACAAGCCATCCTCGGATAGTGAAAAAAGAATTTTCTTTAGATGTATGATCTGTCTTTGATTACCATGGGTGAGAAGCACTAGGATGGCCTTATTTCAGAGCATTGTGTAAGAAGACCATGAAACGTCTCTTCACAAAGAAGAAGGTAAGTGGAGCTGAGGAATGGAAGAGACGAAAGTCGGAGGCGAGGAAGTCAAGAAGTCGAGCAAGTTCTTTATGCCCTTCTTGGAAAAGCCCGGAACAAGTAGTTTGACACGTTCCATGGAGTCGCCTGTACCTGCTACAAGTTTGTTAGAATCCACAGGTGGATCAAGTACAAATGTGTCATAAGCCGAGGAGGAAGTCAAATCAGATAAATCTGAGTATGACGAGATTAAGAGTGAGGTTGCCACAGAGAACGTGGACATGACAGGAGGGGAAGACAATGGTGGTGGTGGTGATGTTGAGTTTATTGACGAGATTTTTCCTGACAAGATTGAACCTGACGGCACTGAACCTAGTGAACTGGATGGTGTCAGACAGCCTCGAACTGTCATACCAGAAGTGATTGAACAGTATGACATTGGACTTCTGAAGTTCGACAAGGATACTGGAGAAGCAATTCTGCCTGATGCGTTGAGAACAGAAATAATAAAGTTGGGTTCGAAGTATTTCCAGAACAGTGAGAGGCCTTTCTTACCAACAAATAACCACTCAATGAACAAAACTTGGTTCAAGAGGAAATTGGGAAATGGTTGATGATGAGGAAGTGACTCACTCATGGCTGGTCTATTCCCCTTCTAAAAAGTCTGCATTTTATATCTGTTGTCTTCTCTATTCCCGGTCAGACCATCAATCCTCATTGGAGCAGGAAAGTGGATTCAACCAGTGGAAAGCACCTGAAAGGATTAGTGTTCATGAAAATACCAAGAATCATTGGGAATGCTTCACACAGTGGAACGAAATGGAAAGAAATTTAGCTGGAAACAGAGGAGTTATTGACGCGGTCACAGATTTCAGTCACAGATTGAGAAGGAAAAGCAGAATTGGCGTGATATCTTGACGAGAATCCTTCACTGCATAAAATCCCCTGCAATTCAGAACCTGGCTTTGCGAGGACACAGCGAGTCACTTCAGCTAGACGATGACTCCAATGTGGGAAATTTCCTTGGCTTACTGAAACTATTGGCCATCTTTGACCCTGTCATAAAAGAACACCTCACTCATTTGGAAAGTCACCCTGGATCCACGTCTTATCTTTTATTGGGTGTCCAGAACGTATTCATCCACATGATGGCATCCACTGTTTGCCAGAGTTTACTGAGAAGCTTTTGTAACGCCAAGTACTATGGTCTCATGTTCGACTTGACTCCTGATGAGGCACACCGTGAGCAGATGTCAGAAGTAGTGAGGTAGGTGGAAGTTGATTTTGAGAGGAAAACAGTCTGTGTTAGAGAGTCCTTCCTTGGTTTTATCCAATAAGCCAGAAGGATGCTGAGAGCTTGGTTGAAGACATCTTGAAACAGCTAGAGAAGGATGAAATGGAGCTACAAGATTGTTGGTCACAGTGCTATGACAACACTGCTGTGATGGCTGGACACAGAAGTGGTGTTCATGAAAGAATAAGTGAGAAAAACAACCTGGCAGTGTTTGTGAATTGCGACAATCACTCACTGAACTTGGTGGGTGTACATGCAGCCAAGCAGGATACAATGATAGTCACGTTGTTTGGAACCATCAAAGCTCTCTACGTGTTTTTCTCTCATTCAACACAGCGCTGGGAAAAACTCTAAAAATGCCATGCCTGTGGTTGTTAAGTCGGAGTCCGAATCCAGGTGGAGTGCAAGGACAGAAGCAGTGAAGCCCATCAACAAGTACCTTGAGGAGATACTTCATGATCTCCAGGACATGATAGACAATGAAAATGAGACCAGTGAAACAAGAAGTGACGCAAGGCAGCTGTACAACCGCATGTTGAGTTACGATTTTCTGATTTTGCTAGGATTTTGGAACAAAGTACTCATTTGCATTGACCGTATTCAAAAGAGGCTGCAGGATCCTAGCATGAACTTCCGTGATGCTGCCCTGGATTTGAAAGCCCTCCAAGATCATTTTTATGATGAAATAGAAGTGTTAGTCAGTGAGTCGCTTGAAGAAGGTGTCAGTCTCCGTCAAGAATGGAATATTGAAGTTGAAAGACGTGAGAGATGAAAGAAACGAAAGGCTGATGAGAACTCGAGAGACACTGGGTTAAGAGCTAAGGAGAGAATGGAAAGAGTCATGAAGGGAACACTCGACCGTCTTTACAAAGAAATGGATGAAAGGTTCGCTCGTTTGCACGACACTGATGCCAAGTTTGGGTTCCTTCTCGATGCCAAGGGACTGTGTTACGGCACCAACAGTAATGACCTCAAGAAGAAGTGCGAAAATTTGGGTGAATTGTGCAGGTCTGATGTTGATGGACACCATCTATATGAAGAAATTTTGGATCGCGGAATGTTGCTATCAAGGCGGGTCAACATGAAAATATCAAGACCTGAAGAGCTTCTTGAATTTATTGTTCAGTATGGAGATGAGAGCGTCTTCCCCAATCTTCGCATTGCTAACCACCACAGTTTCTATCACCAGCTGTGAGAGATCATTCAGCAAGTTAAAACTAATACTTTCATATTTGAGAGCCTCCATGGGTCAAGGCAGACTCTGTGATCTTGCTCTGCTGAGTGTAGAAAGAGAAAAAACTGAAAAAACTGACTTTGATCACATCATAGACCAATTTGCATCAGTGAAAGCAAGGAAGGTGCAGTTATAATCTTCATGTAGTGCCATAATTTGTTAATTAAAAGATTAACGAGCTTGACTTGTATTTTTGAGCTGATATTATGGTAAAGTTATCTAAAAGATGGGTGTCAGATGTTTGGACAGGGGTGCAATTTCAGTGCTTGCCATAGGTGCTATTTTCTGTAGATAAGCCCCTGGGTATTTCTACTCAGGGGAAAAGATTCTGTCTACTCTGTCTATGTGTCTCATAATTCTTAACACCTCTGTCAGGTCTCCAGATGAGGAGGCAGTGTCATCGTTCCCAGCCATTGTTCAGTGATAACTCAGCACACTGCTTTGCAGGTTTTATACGTCAGAGAGGAGGATTAAGTGCAGTTCTGATGCCTATTACAGTGAAATATCTGAATTCCTCCTTCATGAAGGACGAGTGTGTTGGAGGGAGTCACTACTCCAGCTGATGGATTGCCAATGTGTTAGAGAGGTAAGGGGGTGGGGAGGAGAGGTTGGGAGAGAGCGAAATTCTGGAGGCAGGGGGAGGGGGAGGGGAACCAGAGAACGAGCATAGATTCAGCTCTCAGGTACCATGCCTCTGCTATCAGCTGGTGGCCACTGTCTGGCTGCAGAGTTATATTTAGAGTTCTGTCTGCCTTTTATTGGTCCCACTGAGCACAGAACAAACGTCTGCAGAACGGCAGTGGCTGGTAGCTTACAGCATCTCACGCTCAGCAGCTGTACTGCGCAAAGCAGCTGCGGGGAAGGGAAGGCGAGGGAGAAGGACGTGTGTGCCCCGTGTGCCAGCACTCTTGGTCACAGGGCACCGATTGGTTTCTGTCAGTGCACTGGGAAATGGATGCATCTTCAATGTCAGAAAACCGTGGGGCACGTTGTTGGTACATGGGTTGAGTGTCGGCCTCAGGATGGGCACAGCAGCAACACTGACCACAGGGACCACACCCAATGTACACTAGGGCCACAACCCATCAATTCTGGGATATCACCCTCCAGGTTCAGCACCCATCCCGGGGACAGCACTCATCGGCCCCCGAATATCACCCGCTGACTCCAGGGGAAGCATCCTCTGACCTCAAAGACAGAACCCACGCATCACTTGAGACAGCACCCACTGATCCCAGGGGGAATACCTAGTGATCTCAGGAACTGCAGACCACCCCTCTCAGGTACAGTAGCCACTGTGTACCTGGGGCCAGCACCCTCTGACTGCAGGGATATCACTCACCGCAGGGACAGCACCCATCGACCCCTGAGACAGCACCCTCTGACCTCAAGGGCGTTACACGTCCGCCGCAGAGACAGCAAGTATTGATCCCATGAATTGACCCCATTGACCCCAGGGAGAACACCCGCCGATCTCAGGAACTGCACCCAGTGACCTCAGGCTCAGTACCCACTGTACACTGGGTCCAGCCCCCATTGATCCTGGGGAGAGCACCCACTGACCCCAGGGAACAGCATCGTCTGACCTCAAGGACTAGCACCCACCAGCCAGAGAGGCAGAATCCACAGATCCCCCCCACTGGCCCCAGGGACGGCAGCCACCGACTTCAGGTACAGCACTCGCTGAGCCCAGGAACAGCACCCACTGCTCACTGGGGTCAGCACCCACCGACCGTTGACAGCACCCTCTGTTTCCCAGGTGTAGCATAATCCGTATTCCAGGTTAAAACCAGGCCAATACCAACCACTCACCATTGCTTTTTAATTTCAATAATAATAATAATTCATAATAAAACTATACAGCAAGGAAACACAGTGCAGAAGCTTTTTATGCTCATAGTGGTTGCATTCAGTAGTATAGAGGTTTGAAGAAAAAAGCACAAGTATGTAGCACTGTTGCCTGTCACTGGGCCCCCTGAGGTAAAATTCCTTTCACTGACTCGGGCTTCCCTAACAATCTCTGCCACCTCTCCATGTTCAGTGGCAGAATGAGCCTACACTGATATATGTCAAGCAATTAGTGATCCCATGGATTGTTAACATTGGTTGCACTAAGCTTCCATACTCTCACAGCCTGAAGGACATCCTTTATAGAGTTGGTCACCTTCCAGCAGCACTTGATGCCTGAATCGGTGTGCGTGCCCGGGAACAGCCCAGCAATTAGAGAATCCCCTGTTACGCAGCTGCTGGAGATGAACATCATAGACTTTTTTTTCCTGCAATTTTCTTCAGATGTACTGTGGAGAGCATTCTGAGTGGCTGCATCACAGCTTGGTATGCAGGATCCAATGCACAAGATCGAAAGAGGCTTTGGACTCAGCAAGCTTCATCACAGGCACAACCCTCCCCACTATTGGGGACGTCTTCAAAAGGCGGTGCTTCAAAAAGGGGCATCCATCATTAACGACTCTCCCCACCTTACACATGCCCCCTTCTCATTCCTGCTATCAAGGCCTGCCCATGTACAGTATCAGTCTCCCCGTGTTATACAATCATGCACAGGCACTCCCCAGTGAGGGAATCTACCCTAATGTCCCAGATTCAGTCCCATGATCATCAGCAAGTGGCGAGGTCGGCAGGATTGTCAGATCTGGAAGCCCGTACTGCACCAGATTGAGTGGACCCCAGATCCATCGGTGCAGCCCTGATGAAGGGTCTTGGCTCTTTATTCCCTTTCCAGAGATGCTGCCTGGACTGCTGAGTTCCTCCAGCATTTTGTGTGTGTTACTCTGGATTTCCAGCATCGCAGAATCTTGAGGTTGCGGATCCTGGACTTGCCTCAGTAGCCACCTGAAGACCCACCAACAGGCGACCCTTAGAACATCGTACTCAACTCGAGCAATTGCGCTACCACTGCCACCATCAAGGAGGGAGGACAGGAACCTGAAGGCCCACCATTGACACTTTAGGAACAGCTTATCAACCCCTCTGTCATCATTTTCTGAACGAACCAAGAGCTCACGGAAACTACCTCATTATTCATCTGCTGCAGTATTTATTTATTGTAAGATATCGTAAATTTTTATGATAACTTTTTTTCCACATGGGTCGATGTTGGGACCACTTCTTCAATGATTTGGATGATGGACTTGATGGCTATGTGGCTCGGTTTGTGGCCAATAGGGGGAGCTGGAGTGGGAAGGGTCAGAAAGTCAGGATTTCCTTCACAGGTCTCCAAGCCCAGGTTCTCTGCCAGTACTCAAAGGGTTAAAGGTGACGCAGAGGTGGAGATGATGAAGGAAGTGACAGGGAGGAATGGAGACACAGAGCTACAGCCTGTAGGGTCTCTGCCTCATAGCTCCAGGGAATGTCTGTTTATTTACCTGTCTTTCTATCTACATATCTATCTATGCATCTATCTATTTATTTAAGTTTATTGCAAATTATGGTATATTTTATGTCATGTTATGTGATGCAATAAAACAACAAATTTCACTACTAGTGCCCGTGGCAATAAACGTGATTCTGATTCAAGGCGATGTTCAGTGCAGATTCAATGGGCCGAAGGGCCAGGTTGCATACTGTATGACACTATGAATGGGATGAGGGCCAAAAGCTGAAGCAAACGAAAGGGACATCTACCGCTGGAAATCGTGGTGCACTATAAGACCATAAGACATAGTAGCAGAATTAGGCCATTCAGCCCATCAAGTCTACTCCACCATTTGATCATGGCTGATCCACTTCCCTCTCAACCCCATTCTCCTGCCTTCTCCCTGTAACCTTTCACGCCTGGACTTATCAAGAATCTATCAACCTCAGCCTTGCCTCCACAGCTGCCTGTGGCAATGAATTCCACAGATTCAGACTGTTTAGCTAAAGAAAGTTCTCCTATTTTCCATTCTAAATGGATGTTGCTCTATTGTAAGCTTATGCCCTCGGGTCCTAGACTCTCCCTCTATAGGAAACATCCACTCTATCTAAGCCTTTCAATATTTGATAGATTTCAATGGGATTCCACCCTCACCACCACGTTCTTCAGAATTCCAGTGAGTACAGGCCCAGGACCATCAAACACTCCTCATATGATAAAACTTTCATGCCAGGAGTAATTTTTGTGAACATCCTTTCTTAGATAAGGGGCCCAAAACTGCTCTCAATACTCCGTGAGGCCAACCTGTATCTCAACCTGCAAATTAACCTTAGGGAATTCTGCGAGGTCTCCTGTCCCTTTGCACCTCAGACTTTTGAACTTTATGCCATTCAGAAAATAGTCTATGCCTTTATTGCTGCTACCAAAGTCCATGACCATACAATTCCCTCTACTGCCACTTATTTGCCCTTTCTGCTAATCTGTCTAAGTCCTTCTGCAGCCTGTCTTCTTCCTCGTCACTACCTGTCCCTCCACCTATAGTCTGCAAACTCGGCCATGTAGCCATCAATTCCATCATCCAAATCGTTGAAGGAGTGGTCCCAACATCGACCCATGTGGAACACCACTAGTCACCAAGAGCCAACTCCAAAAGGCCTATGAGGGAGCTGGCTGACGGTGCAGCTTTTACCGATCCTGTGTATTGACACTTTCATACCAGATGGTGTTGAAACCAGTCCAAATGCTCTCCACAGCATATCTTTGCAAAAACCTTTGATAACATACCAAATCTCCTCAAACTCCTAACAAAGTATAGCCGTTGGTGTGCCTTTTTCATCAATATGTTGATAAGTAGTGCAAAAAACTGAGGTAGTGAGATAGTGTTCATGGGTTCATGAATTTCATGGCAGAGGGGTTGAAGCTGTTCCTAAAATGCTGAGTGTGTGTCTTCAGATTCCTGTCCTTTCTCCGTGATGGTGGTAATGAGAAGAATGTGTATCCTGGGTGGTGAGGTTCCTTTAAGATGGATGCCTTTTGACATGTCCTCGATGGTGGGGAGGCTAGTGCCCGTGACGGGGTTTGCTAGAGTCTTCGGTGACATACCAAATCTCCTTGTCCCCTTATCAGCCTCACCATCATCTCAGGAAGGCAACATGCATTTTGAAAGACCCTTCTCATCCAGGACATGAAGTACTACCAAGTGGGAGGAGGTAGGGGAGGCTGAAGACATCCAAAGTGTTAGCAAAAGCTTCTTCCCCTCTGCCGTCAGTTTTCTCAGCAGAGCCCATGGACCCATGAACAACACACAAGGTTCGCCTTCTTCATCGATACGCTGGGGCCAGGCATATCCTCTGAGACGCTGACACCCAGGAAGTTGAAGCTGCTCGCCCTTTCCACTGCTCATCCCTCAATTAGGGTTGCAGTGTGTTCCCACAACTTGCCCTTGTGTCGATTCACTGTCGACTCCTCGGTCTTCTTGATGTTTGTAAGGTTGTCTGCTGTGTCATCACTCACACATGACTGCCTGTGCATGTACAGCAAGATCCCACTCGCAGTGGCGTTTATTTGATGTTTAAGGATGGAGGGTGTGTGGTCCCAAGACTTCCTGCTCTTCTTCGCAGCTCTGCCCCTTGGATATGCTATATATATATATATATATATATATACACACACACATATATATATAGGCATCCGTTAGTCTCATGAGACCATAGATTTGTGCCTTGGAAGGTTTTTCCAGGGCGCAGGCCTGGGCAGGGTTGTATGGGAGACCAGCAGTTGCCCAAGCCTTCCCCTCTCCACGCCACCGATGTTGTCCAAGGGAAGGGCACTAGGACCCAAGCAGCTTGGCACCGGTGTCGTCGCAAAGCAATGTGTTGTTAAGTGCCTTGCTCAAGGACACAAACACGCTGCCTCAGCTGAGGCTCGAACCAGTGACCTTCAGGTTACTAGTCTGATGCCTTGCCCACTAGGCCACGCACCAACACTTGGATATGCTACATCCATTTCAAAGAGCAGGTGGGATCTTGATGAAATCTCTCCTGATGGACACAGCTTTGATGATATACCATCTCTTTAGTACGGTACTGAGGATTCAGCCTAGATTTTGGGCTAAAAGGCAGCATCCAGTGCTCTCTGTGTGGAGTTTGCATGTTCTACCTGGGACTACGTGGGTTTCTTTGGGGCACTCCAGCTTCCACCCATCTCCCAAACACGTGCAGATCGGTAAGTTAATTGCCCGATGTAAATTGTCCCGAGTGTATAAATAGGCTGGTAGAATCTGGACGTGCAGTTAAAAAATGTGGAGAGAGTAAGTGGTTTATGATTGGATTAGTATAAAATGTCAAGAAGGAGGCATGCATTTGAAAGACCCTTATGATCCAGGACATGCCCCCTTCACATTACTCCCACCAGGGAGGAGGTAGAGGAGTCTGAAGACCGCCCTCAATGTTTTAGGGACAGCTTCTTCCCCTCTGCCACCAGATTTCTCAACACCCATGAACCTGTGCGCACCACCTCACTGTTTTTCTCTCATTTTGCACTATCTACAGTTTTTTATATATTCTTATTCCAACTTACTGCATGTTTATATCATGCACTGTTCTGCTGCCGCAAAGCAACACATTTTATGACATACGTCATCGTTAATATACCTAATTCTGATTTGGAAAATTGAGTGCTCGGTAATTGGCATAGACTATCTCGATGGGCTGAATGGCTTTTCTCCTTGCTGTGAGTATCTGTGACTCTGTGAGCTAGGATGTATCTCTGACGACAGGTTCATCAATATCCAGCATCTTTTTTTAAAATTTGCCAGTGGAAGCTTTTAATGAAAGTTATTTTTGTAATCTCATCCTGTGGGACATTGCTCGGTTCACTTGTCTGCTACTCTGAGGGCACGGGGGGGATGGTTTGGTTAATGCAGTTGATTTTGGGGTGGGGTTGGGGGAATTCACTGAAGGGTCCATTACCCCATCCAGGCCGTGCCTCCAGCAGGCTGGCTCGCCCTGCACAGAGCTTTACCGAGTGTGCAGAAGAGGCTGTCACTTGCACTGCAGCACAGCTCATCCAGAATAGATAAGCGATTCAGAAAAAATCAATCGGCAACTCCCGGAGGCATCACAGCTGCTCATCGGCTTCGAGGTCGAGTGAGGACACTGTCCTGTGTGCCAGTCGACGTGCTGTGCCCAAGTCTGGGTCCGGAGGATGGTGCCATGAACCAGGCTCACAGTCCCAAGAGGATACTGAGAGAGAGAGAGAGAGAGAGAGAGAGAGAGAGAGAGACTCACACACCCACACACACATACACACACTCACTCTCACATACATACACACACACATACATGCCCACACACACTCACACACACGCACACATCCATACACATACACACACTCACTCTCACATACATACACACACACACTCACACACACATACACACACACACACACACTCACTCTCACACACATACACACACACATACACACACACACACTCACTCTCACACACATACACACACACATACACACACACACACACACACACTCACACACACATACACACACACACACACACACTCACTCTCACACACATACACACACACATACACACACACACACACACACACACACTCACTCTCACACACATACACACACACACACACACACACTCACACACACACACACACACACACACACTCACTCTCACACACATACACACACACATACATGCACACACACATGCACACACACACACACACACACTCACTCTCACACACATACACACACACATACATGCACACACACACGCACACATGCGCATACACACATTCACCATGCTACCCACAAAATCTGACATACTAACTGCACCAGACAAACACGCCCCCTACACAAATCCTAAACACCCCAGATACAGAGCCAGCACAAAATGCCCACACTCATCGGCCCTGATGATCTCTACGACGGCCTTGCTTGCTTTGTCAGGAAGGACTCTTGCCGAAGTTTTCATTTCCGGGTTTGTCTGGTTGTGTGAGTCTCGGCTGGAAACTAATGCTCCATTTCACCCCTGGATGTAAACTTCTGGCACATCTGTCTTCTCAGTTTCAGACAATGGCTGAACTTTTAGGATCACAGAAGCACTACCCTCCCTGACCTTCCAGCCTCTCATTCTCAGGAGGAGGTGGATGGCAGCTCTAAGCCCACAAATTCCCAGCCAAATCCTAATCCGGTTTGGAAATATGTTACCGTTCCTTTTTAGTCACTAGACAAAGTCCTGGAGCTCCTCCACTTACAGGCCTGTCCTAGCAGGAGATGATAGCTCTTCTCTGGGTGTTCTGAGATGGTCAATGCATCTCACTCCTCCCATTCTCTGAACACGTTACAAGAACAAGCAGTTAGCATTAAGGTGTGGGCTTCCAAGCAGATCTTGATGCATTTGTTGTCCATCGTACAGCACTCACTGAAGCCCCTCACCCATCGCAGCCAACAGGAACCAGGCAGCCGTGTGCAAAGTAATGAAGAGGAATCGGCCGTGACAGCACGATGAAGAGTTCCCGGAATGACAGTGAGGTATCCTCCTGAGGGGCTCCGATCAATGCTGTTGGTGGTCTTCGGTTTCCATTATTTATTCCTTTGGAGGGTTCCTGAACTATCTGATCTCATTGCAACATCCTCTGGTTATTGATAAACTCACTCAAAGTGGTCAATAGAACACTGAAACCTGTGCTATTAAAACCCAGCTCAACACACACACACACACACACACACACACACACACACACACACACACACACACACACACACACACACACGCACATACACACACACAGAGGAAAATACACTCAAATCCACTTATTAGGCAGATGTACATATGAGACAACACACATACACACACACACACGCACACTTATTGAGCAGATGCACTCAGGTGATCACACACACACACACACACACACACACACACACACAGAGGAAAATACACTCAAATCCACTTATTAGGCAGATGTACATATGAGATAACACACATACACACACACACGCACACTTATTGAGCAGATGCACTCAGGTGATCACACACACACACACACACACACACACACACACACACACACACACACACACGCACATACACACACACACACACACACACACACACACACACACACACACACGCACATACACACACACACGCACATACACACACACAGAGGAAAATACACTCAAATCCACTTATTAGGCAGATGTACATATGAGACAACACACATACACACACACACACGCACACTTATTGAGCAGATGCACTCAGGTGATCACACACACACACACACACACACACACACACACACACACAGAGGAAAATACACTCAAATCCACTTATTAGGCAGATGTACATATGAGATAACACACATACACACACACACGCACACTTATTGAGCAGATGCACTCAGGTGATCACACACACACACACACACACACACACACACACACACACACACACACACACACACACACACACACACACACACACACACACACACACACACACACCAATCACAATATGGCCCACTCATATTCATACAATCAGTCAACAGCAAAGGACCTTGACTGCTTCCTCTACAATGTTGGAATGGGAGGACCTCATGCATTCTTAGGAAGCAACATTGACTCCTGGACATTACTATCTCACACAGACTCCCGACCCATGCACTCAACCAGCCACTGCCCCCACAGTGTATACCACCATGGGGGTCATCTCCTTTACAGGGAGAGGGGTACATTTAGCAGGGTCTCATGTATCAGTCTGCTGGGAATTGCAGGATTACAGTTTGCTGTTGGCTTGCGTAAACACCAGGCTCTGAGAGTGAGCCCCAGACCGGAGGCTTGAACAGAAACCCCAAGCTGTGGTTACAGTGCCGTTTGGATGGAGTTCTGCCTTTCAGATAAGAGATTAAACTGAGTTTCTGCCCTGTAAAATTTGACGTAAATTTTATTACAAAAGTGCATATATATCACTATATACAACCTTGAGATTCATTTTCCTGCAGGCACACTCAGCAAATCTATAGAATACTAACTATAACAGGATCAATGAAAGATCAACTAAAGTGCTGAACACAATAAACTGTTCAAATAAATAGCAATAAATAACAAGAACCTGAGATAACAAGATAGAGACCTTAAAGTGAGATATTTGGTTGTGGGAACATCTCAATGGGTGGCCAAGTGAGTGTAGTTATCCCCTTCTGTTCAAGAGCCTGGTGGTGCAAGTCCTGAGGTTTCTGTACCTTCTACCTGATGGCAGCAGTGAGAAAAGAGCCTGGCCTGGGTGGTGGGGATCTCTGTTGATGGATGCTGCTTTCCCAGAACTGCATTTCATGCAGATGTGCTTAATGGTTGGATCCCCCAGTTTTTCTCAGTGGGTTGGGGGTTTCCCTAGGCTTCCAGCTCAGCTGATTGTTATGTGTCATTTTTCAGTGTGCGGGAGCTGACTGTGTACACACTGGCTCCGATCATTTCCCAGTTCGTAGTGATGACTGTGCTCCAGGACCCACTTTACCAGCAAGCTCCCAAACGGGATGTGAACGGTTCCATAGAAATGCAAATCCATTTCAACTCAGGAGATGGAGGGACAGTTTAATTGAAGTGTTAAGATGATTATGGATTTGACAGGGTGATGCCAGGTGTGTGTGTGTGTGTGTGTGTGTGTGTGTGTGTGTGTGTGTGTGTGTGTGTGTGTGTGTGTGTGTGTGTGTGTGTGTGTGTGTGTGTGTGTGTGTGTGTGTGTGAGCCCTCTATACCCGGCCATGGGTACTGGCTGTACCCTCTGTGTCCTCTCGCACCACTGATGCCCTCCTTTCCTCGGCAACCCCTCCAGTTGTCAACCCAACCTCCATAATCCTGACAGCCACCCCTACATTTGAACCACCTACCCACTCACCACACCTTCCCTCTATAAGACTGATTTTCCCTTCAACCCCTCCCCATCCTCAACCCAGCCTAGTAGCCCACATCTCACTCCCACCCTCATCCTTCTGCCTGACCCACCCCATTTATCAGACCAACCCCACCTGCCCCATTTACCCCTCAACTCCTATTGTCCGCCCCGCCTGCCTCTGACCACACTCATCTCCAACACCAACAACCCTCCTCAGCCTGAATTGCCCCCTTCATCATCCACCCCTGCAGTTTCCACTGACCCCTCCCACACCCAACCCAAGCTCATCATCTGCCCAAAATTCTTTTCTCACCCTGAATGCCCCCTGGCCCCCATCGGACAGACTCCCCACCGTCAGCCCACCAATAGCCCGACCCATTTCACTCTATCATCAACCTGAGCTCCTGGTCACCAGCTGGCCACCTTCCTGACAGCTTGAACCTCTATGCCAGGCATTCCAAGCCTTTTTTATGCCACGGATCCCTACCATCAACCGAGGGGTCCATGGAGCCCTTGGTCTATGTCATCAACTACCATCTCACCCTGATCATAGAGCTCACGTCTATGAGCAACTCTCCACCCCCACAACCTCCGAACGGACCCCACACCTCTTCACCCATCGGGTGAACATCCCCCCAACAAACCCAGATCCTCTACATGAGGGTGACACTCAGAGGCGTAACTACCCTCCTTCCCTTAGTGTGGTCTGTGCCTGCCCCTGGAGAAGCCAAGGTGAGGCTGCTTCCCTGGACAAGGGTGACAGACAATGGTTCGGGGGTCAAAGCAAAGTCAAAGCTGAGTGTATCATCAAGTCCAGTGCACAGGTGCACGAAGGCACAAGTAAAATGGAAAACCTTACTTGCACAAGCACTTAGTATCAGGTAAAGAAAATCCACTAGAAACAACATAAATTGAAAACAAATTAAGCACAATCTTTTACAAGAAGGAACACAGTTAGAAAAAACGAACAAGGTCCATGTTAGTGCAAAATGATCAGCCTGGTGATCGTGTTGTGAAACTGTAGTGTTTAGTGTTGTGCCAATCGGTTCAAGCACTGAATGGTAGATGGGAAGGAGCTGTTCCTGAATCCGGTGGTGTGGGACTTAGGGCTTCTGTACCTCCTGCCCGATGGCAGATGTGAGGAGGTGACATGGCCTGGATAGTGGGGATCTTTTGATGAGGTTACCTTCTTGAAACAGCTTCTCCTGTACCGATGGTGGGGAGTGATACGACTGGGATGTATTGGGCTTAATCCACTGCTCCCTGCAGCTTCTTCCGTTAACACAAGAGACTCTGCAGATGCTGGAAATCCAGAGTAATGTGGACAAACTGTCAGAGGAACTCAGCAGGTCAGTCTGCATCTATAGACAGGGATCAATAGTCACCATTTTGGGCTCAGACTATTCATCGGCACTGGAAGTCAAGGGGCAAGGAATACTAGCTAGCAGGTGATAGCTGAAGCCAGATGAGGGGGAAGGTAGGTAGGTGGGGGAGGGGGGCTGAAGTGAGAAGCTGGTAGGTGATAAGTGGAAAAGGTAAAGGGCTGAAGAAGAAGGAGGATATCTGATAGGACAGGAAAGAGGAACATGGGAGATAGGGAAGGAGGAAGGGAACCAATGGGTGGTGATAGGCATGTGAGGAGAAGAGTTAAGAGAGGAGGCTGAGGGTGTGAGAAACCACTGATTTTTTAATACTTTTTATAAGAGGAATTAACGTAAGATGAAAGTTACATTGTCCTTTTTTAACAAACTCTTCTATATTTTTCAGTATGTTCTGGTTCATTTCCATTCACTGGCAGAATGTGGTATAGCAGTTAAACTAATGGTTTATCACCTTTCTCATTTTTCATTGGCTAAGTGTTAGCAAATTTCCTACATGATGTAATTGTCTTAATCATACAATCCATTAACTAGTTTATTTCTATCTAAGGGGGTTTCCTTATCTTATTTATAAATGCGATGGATTTTTCAGAGGTGCCATCTTTGCTTCTTTTGTGTCTTTGCATTCTTTGCCATTCATTTCCCTCTTCCATCATTTCTCAGCTTTTCATTTAGCTTGCTTAGTCAGCTTGCACTTTAAAATAAACGATCATTAAAATTGAGACTGCTTGTCATTTCTGACTCCTGGATGAACTCTAAGGATCAGAGAGTAAACAGATAATCCTCCCAGGGTCCCCTCTCCTATTAGATTCCTTCTCCTTCAGCTCTTTACCACTCTCCTTCCCCCAACCACCTACCTTCACTTAGTTAAGCCCATGACCCCTAATGGGGCATAGGATGTCAACAGCATCTCGCCAAAGTTCTCTGCGCTGGGCCAGTCTTTCAGGCTGCTCCCAGGTTTAGCCCATCTTCTTGGTGTCAGCTCCAAGGTCACGTTTGTGGTGTACTTTGGCCGGCCTCTCTTACGCCCTCTCCGGAGCTTGCCTGGTGATGTTGCTACTATCTTAGCAGCACGTGGCCTATCAATTCCCATTTTCTTTTCCTTAATTCCTTTTCCACTGCCTCGCTGGTGTGCTCTCTGCCATAGAGTGGCTTTGCTGATGACTTCTGGCCAGTGGATCCAGAGGATTTTCCACAGACAGCTAGCAATAAAGGGCTCCACTTTCTGAATGACAGTCTTTGCTGCCATCCAAGCCCCTCCTTGGAGCACTAGATGCTGTTGAGCTGGATGAAGACTAGCTTTGCTGATCCTTGTCTTCACATCTGCTTCGGTGCCTCCCTGCCTATCAATGACACCACCCAGGTGATTGAAGGCTTCTACCTCCCCAAGTGGACTTCCCTCGAGTGCGATTGGATCAACGCAGATCAATTTGACCTTCAGGACTTTGGTTGTCCCCTTGTGGATGTTAAGGCCCATTGGCATTGATGTGATGACCAGATCTATTGTTGTTTCCTGCATCCGTTTCTGGGGATGGGACAGGGAAGCTATATCATCAGCGAAGTTCAGATCGTCCAGTTGTTTCCATATGGTCCCTTTCTATGCTATAGATGCCTTCATGATCTAGCCTATGACCAGACGGAACAGGAAAGGATGACATCAGACAACTTGTCTGACTCCTGTTTTCACCGGAAGGCTGCTGGTTGACTCTGCAGGACAGTCCCCCATACAAGCTCCTGATTGGCCTAATCATCTTGTAGGATTCTCCACAGGGCCTTTCTGTCTACAGTGTCAAAGGCATTTTTATAATCAACGAAGCAGATCAAGTGACTGCTTGACTATGACGCGTTGTACGGCTGTTTGGTCAGTACATGATCTGTTTCTGCAGCAGCTTGCTTGCTTAGCATGCACAGCACCCTTCATCATCTCTAATGTTATCCTGTACAAGACTTTGTCCTGGGAATGACAAGAGTGCAATGTCTCTGTAGTTGGGGGCAGTTGCGAAGGTCTCCCTTCTCTGGAATCCTTTCAGTCTGTTGGTACTTGCTCTTCTTCCCACCTCCGACTGCAACGAGTTTGTACGCTCTGCCCGTGACTGTGTGGGTTTCCTCCGGGTGCTCCGGTTTCCTCCCACAGTCCAAAGATGTACTGGTTGGTAAGTTAATTGGTCATTGTAAACTGTGCCATGATTAGGCTAGGGTAAAATTGGGGGGGGGGGGGGGTTGTGGCTTGGAGGGCCGGAAGGAGCTGTGTTCCAATAGATAAATACAATCTTCTGAAATAGAGGGTACAGCATCTCCACTGTAGTGTCCAGGTCTGCCTTGAGAGCTTCTCCAGGAACGTTGTCTGGACCTGCTGCTTTACCATTCTTGGGCAGATTTATTGCTCTCCTGATCTCCTCTCTATCACAGTTTATAGGCAGGTTAGTACTGGCTGAAGGAAGGTCGGGTGGGCTTAGAGACGTGGGTCTGTTCAGAAGATCTCCAAAGTGCTCAGTGCACCTGTTAAGCTGTTACTCTGATCCCACTATGGTTTCCCATCCCTGTCCCTCTCAGGCTTTGGTGTCACACAGCTTCCTCATGTTGCCTCACCCCACTGCTTCTTCTGTCAGTCCGTCTGCATAACTGCGCTTGTCTACTTTAACGTTCCTCTTCACTGCCCCGTGAGCCTCTGTACGCTCTTTCTGCGTTTTCGCCTTTCTGCTCTCGTCCTGCTGCTGTCCGTAACTGGCTGCTTCTGCCTCCTCACCTCGATCTTGCGCAATGCTTCAGTGGAGATCCATTCTTCCTGATGGCACCTTGTGATGTGGAGACCAGCATTCTGCCATTTGATCCTCTTCCCCATGTAGAGCTTGTTGTACTTGTCGCTGAGGACCGACCTGAATGTTTCTTGGTGCTATGTGCATCTCAAAAGGTTGACATTGAATCTCTGCCTCATTGATGCTTATCCCGTCCGATTCTTCTTCAGCTTGAGTTTTAGCTTTGCAACCAAGAGATGATGGTCGGAAGTGACATCTGTTCCTCTCCTCACTCTGACATCTTGAAGCAATCTCCTGAACTTCTTGGATATACCAGATGCAGTCGACTTGCTTCTACGTTATGTGGTCAGGTGACACCCAGATGATGCTGTCTCCGCTGACCATGTTATTCAATGCACAATGTCAGCAAAGTGCTCTCTGTTCTTGCTCAACACACGCAGTGTGTTCCACCAGCGTTACCTGATCTGCATTGAAATCACCCATAAGATTTACGTGATGGATTTGATAGCCCCATGTCCAACCCTCCGAGCCTGGAACTGTCCATGGTGGAGATTCCTCCTCATCTGCTTCACCTATCATCTTCCAGCTTGGACCGTGAACCCTCCCCGTCTTATTCTGGCTTCTTTCTCCTTCCCCTCCACTCAGTCTTGGCCTGAAATGTTGACTGTTTCCTTTCCATTGATGCTGCCTGACCTGCTGAGCTCCCCCAGCTTCTTACCTTGCTGTGTATTTGAATTGAGAGCAGGTATAATGCTCAGACTCTTCTGGTCTGGGGGTGATATCCAATACACCATCCAGTTAGTTGATATAAGCAGAATAGTTAAGGCAGAAAGAAGTCATCATCTCAAGGTGTGTTTCTGTAGTGAGGCCAGGAGAATGATAAATTGGTGTATTATTGTCACATGTAGCAAGAAACGGTAGTAAGCTTTTGTTGGTGTGCCATCAAGTTCACCGACAATAGTACAGTGGTTGGCTTCATCAGCAACAATGAAGAGTTGGCATAGAGAGAGGAGATGGAGCGGCTTGTCAAATGGTGTGAGAGCAACAGCCTGAGTCTCGACATGGACAAGACAAAAGAGATGTTTGTGGACTTCAGGACGGCACAGGTCAACCACTTTCTATCAATAGCTCTGCTCTGGCGAGAGTGAAGAGCACCAGGTCCCTTGGTGTGCACATAATGGATGATCGAGCCTGGAGCCGTAACACCTTCTCACTAGTCAAGAAAGCACAGCAGCATCTATACTTTGTGAGGAGGTTGAAGTGTGAGAGGCTCCTTCCCCGATCTAGAAACGGTCCACAGGAGCACCACTGACAGTGCCCGGTCTGGCTGCATCGTTGTGTGGGACGGAAGCCACAAGGCAGCAGACAGCAAGAAAGACGAGAGTAAACACCACCCAGAGGGACCCTGTGGTCTTCTTTCCCCCGGTTTGTGACATTTCCGGGGAGTGTTGCAGACGAAGGGCCCAAAGTTGAGGATCCCCACCACTCATCTCACAATCTCTTTGACCCACTACCATCAGAAAGGGGGTACAAAGGCATCAGGACTTGGAATGCTAGACTGAGTAACAGCTTCTTCCCTCGGGCTGTCACCACCAAGGTCTCGTCACTAGCACAGCGAGCTGATTCCTGCTTACTGTATTGTTTACTATTTACTGTTTACTGGTGTGTGTAGGCCTCCGTTAATCTCGATAGACCATGGATTTGCATCTTGGAAAGTTTCCAGGGCACAAGCCCGGGCAAGGTTTTTTTAATGGAAGACTGGCAGTTGCCCAAGCTACAAGTCTCCCCTCTCCATGCCACTGATGTTGTCCAAGGGAAGGGCATTAGGACCCATACAGCTTGGCACCGGTGTCGTCGCAGAGCAATGTGTGCCTTGCTCAGGGACACACACGCAAGCCACAGCCAAGGCTCGAACTAACAACCTTCAGATCACTAGACGAACGCCTTAACCACTTGGACATGCGCCAACACATGTTTACTAGTGTTTACTGTGCACTAGCTGCATTTTGAATGATATTTTATTAATGTACCTGTGATAATACTTTATTTGATGTGCTGTGTGTGATATGTGTTGTGTGAGTGCACCGTAGTGCAGAGCAATTTCATCTCATTTGGTTGTACATATGTGCAGTCAGATGACAGCAAACTTAAACTTGAAGTTGAACTTGAACTTGATGCAGGCAGATCATGCCAAACATAATCACATTGAAGTAGTGGAAACAGAATGCAAAACAGAATCTTGGTTGGCACTGAGCAGGTTATTGATGGCCAGCTTCAGAAGTGTAATGAAAGATTTCATCTATGGAACACTGTGCTGTGTTACAATCTCACCTTCTTTTTTTAAAAAAAGTTTTATTTCCATATTTGCAATTTTTATCACAATATTTACATGGATAAAATTGGATTAGCTGATTGTTGTCACAGGTACCGAGATCCTGTGAAAAGCTTTTGCTTGTGTGCCATCCAGGCAGATCGCTTCGTACATAAACACTGGGGTTGTACAAAGAAAGCAGAATGTAGAAGTAGTGTTGCAGATACAGAGAAAGGGCAGTTCAGGTAGACAAGTAATGGAAACAGGTAAATCGAGAGATCAAGAGTTCATCTTTAGCATCTGAGAGGTCTGTTCAAGTGTCCGAACAGTGAGACAGAAGGTGTCCTTGAACCTGGAGTTATGCCAAGAAAGCTCACCAACACCTCTATTTTCTCACGAGGCTAAAGAAATTTGCCATGTCTCCGTTGACCATTACCAATTTTTACTGGTGTACCATCTCAAGCATCGTATCTGGATGCACAATGGCTTGGTTGGTACGGCAACTGCTCTGCTCCTGACTGCGAGAAACTTCAGAGGGACTCGGACACATCTCAGAACATCACGGAAACGAACTTCCCTTCCACGGACTCTGTCTGTACTTCTTGCTGCCTCGGTGAAACAGCCAGCATAATCACCTAGACATCCTCTCTCCTCCCCTTTCCCACTGGGCAGATGACACAAAAGCCTGAAAGCACATACCACCAGCCTCAAGCACATCTTTTATCCCACTGTTCTAAGACTATTAAACGGTTCCCTAGCATGGCAAGATAGATCCTTGACCTCTTAATCTAATCATGTGCGTTATTGTTTTCCTGCACTGTATTTTCTCTGTAGCTGTAAAACTTCATTTTGCTTTCTGTTTTTTTCTTTGTTCTATCTGAATGTATTGTTTGATGATTTGATCTGTGTGAACAGCATGTGAAGCCGAGCTTTTTGCTGTATCTCATTCCATGTGGCAATAATAAACCAATGTCAATCATACCAGTGGGTAGCCTCCAACCTGATGGCATGAACATCAATTTCTCAAACTTCTGGTAATTGATCCCTCCTCTCTTCATCATTCCCCCATTCCTATTTCCCTCACTCATCTTATCTCCTTACCTGCCCGTTGCCTCCCTCTGGTGCTCCTTTCGCCTCCGGTCTTCTAGCCTCTCCCATTAGATTCTCCTTTCTCCAGCCCTTTATCCCTTCCACCAATCAACTTCCCAACTCTTTACTTCACCCGTCCCCCCCCTCCAGGTTTCACCTATCACCTGCCGCCTTGTACGTCTTCCTCCCCTCCCCCACCTTCTTGCTCTAACTTAACATCTTTTTCTTTCTAGTCCTGATGAAGGGTCTCGGCTGTTTACTCTTTTCCACAGATGCTACCTGGCCTACTGAGTTCCTCCAGCTCTTTGTGTGTGTTGCTTGGACTTCCAGCGAGGTCAGCTTCCGAGCACTTTGCTTCACCTCTCCCCCTCCCGGTTTCACCTACCACCTTGTCTTTCTCTCTCCCCTCCCCTTACCTTTTAAATCTACTCCTCATCTTTTTTTCTCCAGTAACCGTGTTAATTGGATTTCCAGCATCTGCAGATTTTCTCTTGCTTGTGATAAGGATGTTTTAGATTAGATTGCATTCATTAGTCTCATGTATAGTCAGTGGCCACTTTATTGTGTAACTCCTGGACCAAATGAAGTGGCCACTGAGAGCATGGTCATGGTGTAGCCCATCCACTTCAAGGTTCGATGTGTTGTGTTGTGTTGTGTGTTTCTGCACTCCACTGTTGTACTGTTGCCTTCCTGTCAGCTTCAACCAGTCTGACCATTCTCCTCCAACCTCTCTCATTAATACGGCATTTCTGCCCCCAGAACTGCCCATCGCAGGGTGCTTCTCAGTGTTTTGCATCATTCTCTGTGAACTCTAGAGGCTGTCGTGCGTAAGCATCGCCGGAAGTCAGAAGTTTCAGAAATCCTTCCAGGTGAGGCGACACTTCACCTGTGAGTCTGCTGGGGTCACGAACTGTGTCCGGTGCTCTTGGTGTGGCCTCCTGTATATTGGTGAGACCCATCGCTGATTGGGAGACCGCTTCGCTGAGCACCAATGTTCTGTCCGCCAGAAGATGCGGGATCTCCCAGTGGCCATCCATTTTAATTCCACTTGGCATTCCAATTTTGAAATGTCTATCCATGGCCTCCTCCACCATTGTGATGAAGCCACACTGAAGTTGGAGGAATAACAACTTATATTCCATCTGGGTAGCCTCCAACCTGATGGTATGAGCATCGATTTCTCAAACTTCTGTTAACGCCCCCATTCCCCATCCCCTTTTCCCTCTCTCGCCTTATCTCCTTGCCTGCCCATCACCTCCCTCTGATGTTCTTCTCCCCTTTTCTTTCTTCCATGGCTTTCTGTCCTCTCCTATCAGATTCCCCCTTCTCCATCCCTGTATCTCTTTCACCAATCAACTTCCCAGCTCTTTACATCACCCCTCCCCCTCCCGGTTTCACCTACCACCTTGTGTTTCTCTCTCCCCTCCCCTTACCTTTTAAATCTACTCCTCATCTTTTTTTCTCCCAGTCCTGCTGAAGGGTTTTGGCCCAAAATGTCGACTGTACTCTTTTCCATAGATGCTGCCTGGCCTGCTGAGTTCCTCCAGCATTTTGCTCGTGTTACTTAAAAATTGCTAACCTCGCCCAGGATGTAATCCAATTGTTGGCATGCCCACCAGCCCTGGAAGGTCTCCCGAGAGGAGATGGACACCAAATGTCTCACTGGAAAGGGAAGTTCAGGCATTTCTCTGACCTCCGATGTGGACTGGGGTTGGGGTCAGGAGTGGGTTTCAGCTCTAGCACTCCAGCGCAAGTGGAGACCAGCAGTGGCAGATGTCTGGGAAGGGTTAACAGAAGATGACAGTGAGGTCAGAGTGGGCTGGAGCTGAGCTGGGATCAGGAGTGTCCCATCACCTCGTTGCTTCTGGGTATTCAACCATCCAATGGTACAAAGACTGAATTGTCCAGTTTCAGGCTAACCCACTCCCCCTTTGCCTCTTTCCCACTCCCATTAGTCCACACCCATTCCCTATCCAACCTTTTCACTGCGATTTGTTGTCCTCCCCCACCCGGTTCCATCCATCCCTCACCTCACACGCCTATCCATCTGGGTAGCACACTCAACATGCTAGAGGAACTCAGCAGATCAGGCAGCATCTATGCCGACGTTGCTGGCCGTGACAGGATTCACCTGTGTGCCTTCCCCCTTGGATTCCCTCCCCATACACCGATCTATCTGACCACCACCAGTTCACCTGCCACCCCTCCCTCTCACTTCTGCACACTGCCTATCTCCCTCCACAATCTCAGACCAGAAACACAAAGCACCTCTTTGTCTCCATAGCCACGACTTGACCCGCTGAGTTCCTTCAGCAGTTTATTTTGCGTTCCAGATTGCAGTATCTGCAGTCTCCTGCCGGCCTGCTGGTGCCCCGTGGTTCACTCTCTGTGGCCTCTGTCGCCGCCTGCTGGTACCCCCTGTCATTACAGCTTCTGAGTGATGCAGAGCGCTGATTGGGGGTACAGTAAAACCCAGATAATCCAACCTCTGGCGGTACGGATATTCTGATGGTTTGGAATCCGGCTCACTCATTCCCGAGGGTATGGAGTGCAGCCGGATCCGCTGTGGGGTCTGGGATGGGGGTCGGATGTGTGGCCGGAGCCAAACCAGGGGTCTGGAACATCTCAGGGGGGTGTGGAGGTCTGTGTCAACGCCAGCGTCCACGGGATCACCGGGCTCATTGTGAAATTTGTTACACTCATGTGTAACATGTAAAACATGGGAATAAAGTGTGAATCAAGGGAAACCTGAACTAAAAGCAGAAAATGTTTGGATATACTCAGCTGGTCAGGCAGCATCTGTGGTGTTAGTGGGAGTAACGCCCGATGGTCTGGGAAATCCGCTACTCCGCCATCTCCAAAGTACGAAAGGTGCCGGTGATTGGGGTTCATCTGTGGGATTCCCACTGCACTCGGTACAGGCTGCTCCGGCGGTGAGATGTCGGCGCAGGGATCTGAGAGCAGCAGGCTAGGCCCTGCTCCTTGTCTACGGTCACCGGGCTTGGGGATTTGCTGGCTGTGGTCGGGAGGAAGTGTGGGAGGGCTGGAAAGAAAGATGAGGTCAGAGTAGAGAGCGCCAGAGGGAGAGTGGTCGACAAGATTGGCCAAAAATTGGGGGATCCTGAGGATGCTGCCATTAATGTAAGTGGTTGGTATTAACTGAAGGCAAGGGGAGTCAATGAGTCAGGGAAGTCACAAACGGAATGGTACAGCTGGCAGAGGCTCTGTCTCAGGGCTCCTGACCTCCCACCTGGTGATCAAAATAACAGGATATTTATTCAAAACAGGTGGGCACCCGAGACCAGTAAAACCTGATCTACCTGAGCAGGAATTTGGTACAGCTTTCACATTCTCAGTTGACGAGGTTACCAGTAAGACTACAATGGAAAGCAGAACTAGGTCCTAATGACAGAGTTGAATGATTATCCACAGGTCCAGTTTCCAATGACACCCATGCGTGCACGCTATAACACAGTTAGTGAAGTTCCTGAAACTAGGGTGTTGTTGCTGCTGCATTTCGTGTCTCTACTTCTGTCTCTGGTTTCCTGTTACTACGTTGGCACAATTCATATTCCTCTTTCCTAGTTATTAGCTCGCACTGTTCTATACCCTGCAAAAGGGGTGTAAAAAATCACGAGGGGAACAGCCAGGGTGTGTGCACCCAGCCTTTCTCCCAGGGCTGGGGAATCAAGAACTAGAGGGAGAGGTTTAATGGGGACTTGAGCGGGGAGAGATTTGATAGGGACTTTGAGAGGGGAGAGGTTTAATAGGAACTTGAGAGGGGAGAGATTTGATAGGAACTTGAGAGGGGAGAGATTTGATAGGAACTTGAGAGGGGAGAGGTTTAATAGGAACTTGAGAGGGGAGAGGTTTAATAGGAACTTGAGAGGGGAGAGATTTGATAGGAACTTGAGAGGGGAGAGGTTTAATAGGAACTTGAGAGGGGAGAGATTTGATAGGAACTTGAGAGGGGAGAGATTTGATAGGAACTTGAGAGGGGAGAGGTTTAATAGGAACTTGAGAGGGGAGAGGTTTAATAGGAACTTGAGAGGGGAGAGATTTGATAGGAACTTGAGAGGGGAGAGGTTTGATAGGGACTTTGAGAGCGGAGAGATTTGATAGGAACTTGAGAGGGGAGAGGTTTAATAGGAACTTGAGAGGGGAGAGGTTTAATAGGAACTTGAGAGGGGAGAGATTTGATAGGAACTTGAGAGGGGAGAGATTTGATAGGGACTTGAGAGGGGAGAGATTTGATAGGAACTTGAGAGGGGAGAGATTTGATAGGGACTTTGAGAGCGGAAAGATTTGATAGGAACTTGAGAGGGGAGAGGTTTAATAGGAACTTGAGGGGAGAGGTTTAATAGGAACTTGAGAGGGGAGAGGTTTAATAGGAACTTGAGAGGGGAGAGATTTGATAGGAACTTGAGAGGGGAGAGATTTGATAGGGACTTTGAGAGGGGAGAGGTTTAATAGGAACTTGAAAGGAAGCATTTTTACACGAAGGGAAAGGAGCTGCAGGGGTCGAGTTTGAAGAAAGCACTGTTGCACAACAGTTGGTCAGGTACATGAATTGGAAAAGTTTTGAAGGTTACGGGCCAGATGCTGGAAAACGGGATGAGCTCGGATGGGGCGTTGTGGTTAGCAAGGATCAGGTGGGCTGAAGGACCGATTTCTGTGAGGAATTACCCATGTGACTCTGTGATTCTGTGATGTGCTGGTTGATAGGTTCATTGGCCCCCACTTTCTGGGTGAATCTGGGAGGAGCTGACCAGGATCAAGGATTAACTTTATTCACCAGACACATTTACATGTCCAGGTTGAGCACACCTTATCTGAAAATACAAAAACCAGAAACCTATGAAATTTTTTTGAGCGCTGACATGATGGGACAAATGGAAAACTCCACAAGGTGCTGAGAAGGTTCCCAGGTGGTGCACAGGTCTCTGCTGCCACCGACAGTCTGAGAAGTGACCTCACACACCCTGAACGGGGACCCGTTGGTGCCAGATTGTCATCATAGCCAGACCTTCGTGATTACCTGCACACATATTTTCATTATATTAACAGTATGCAATAATTTTTACTGCTAAGTACAAATGTGTGATGAACAAGTGTATCACAAATACTGCTTACCGGTGGCATACAAGTTCCGAGTCGGGAATGATGGCAGTGCTACTGATCGACCACTTGGCCGGCCGAGGTAGTTATAGCTTACCTTTCTCACTGTACTCTGTACACATTATTGTTTCATGCACCAAATTATTAAAGATATTATATAAAACTATGCATCTTCAGGGTATATAGAACATAGAAAACCCACAGCACAATTCAGGCCTTTTGGCCCACAAGGCTGTGCCGAACATGTACTTATTTTAGAAATTACCTAGGGTTACCCATAGCCCTCTATTTTTCTAAGCTCCATGTAGATATCCAGGAGCCTCTTACAAGACCCTATCGTATCCGCCTCCACCACCGTCGCCGGCAGCCCATTCCACGCACTCACCACTCTCTGCATATGTTTAAGCTGTATATGTAATATAAATACATTCTGTTTTTAGACTTGGATTCGATCACTGAGCTATCTTATTATATAGATGCAAATATTCCAAAATCTGAAATCCAAAACACTTCTGGCCCCGAGCATTTCAGATAAGGGATGCTCAGCCTGTATCAGGAACTTGATGTGGTGCATTGGTCAAGGAGCAACATGCAAAAAAAAATTAAAAATTATAAAGTTAAAGTAAGGATACTGAATAAAATGTGCATAAATACATCAATACCAGCAAGTATTTACAAAGTAAATGGCATTACAAACAGTGGTTTAAAGTGTTTATGGTACAGTGTAGTGATGGGGATATTAGATAGAGGAGGTGGTGGGGGCAATAACTAGAATGATTGATCAGATTAATTGCCTGGGGGAAGGAACTTTGAAGATTGTGTGAATTTTTTGTTTTAATTGCCCTATAGTGCTTTCCAGAAGGGAGCCTTTGCTGGGTGGGTAGTGTCCACAGTGACCTTTCCTGCCGGCTCTTTGTCTGGAACACATACAAGAGCACACAAGTCCTGCAGTGTAGCCAGAGACCTTTTCTGCTGACCTGACAGTTTGGGGTAGTTTTCATATTGTGAGGGGATGCTGCGCGGTAACCAGACATTAATGGCTGATGCGAGGGTGCCCCCTATGCTGGCAGTGTAGAATTGCAGCAGGCTGTGTGAAAATGCTGTGAACGTAGGATTTGGATTTAATGTGGCTGGCTGGTTATTGGTTGGCACGGACTCAGAGGGCTGGAGTGCCAGTCTCTTTGCTGTCTGTCCACCCCCCCATGACTCAGTGAGCAGGCCATTTGGCCCTTCAAGCCTGCGCTGCCATTTTGTCGACCTTTGACCTCAGCACCACTAATCTACTGTTCCTTGGTTCTGTTAATGTGGAATTTAAAGTTCAGTGCAGTGGGCAGCAGCTGGAACAAGTAATCAGGGAGACTGCTGGAACTCACAGGGTGAAGGGAAGGGAGGCTGGCTGGGGCTGGTTAGGCAGGAGTGGACACCAATAGTGTCTGCTTGACTAACTCTCTAGAGGGGAATAAGTGGTTTGTCGACTGACGCAAATCACAGCGCATCCTCTGCCACCCTGCTTCTTGATCTCATCCTTGTCCTAACTCCCCCATTCACCAGGATAGAGATGTGTTATGGAACACCCCCCCCCCCGTCATGCCCATGTTTCACCCCTCCCTGCCCCTGTCCCACCACTCTCTCAGAGACCTCCCACCTCCGACTGTCCCTACATCGCACGGCTCCAATACTCAATCCCTGTGCACCGAAAGCTCTCCCTAGCTCTCACCACCATAAAACCCGCCTCTTTGACCACGATTTTGGTCAGTCTTCTCTGACGCGTTGTGGCACAGAGGGTAATTGATGAGGTCCGTCATCAGGATGAAAGAGAAAGGATATGTGGTTCGGGAAGGAAACGATTGAGTTGGAACTTCAGCCTTCATCTGGATGAACAGTAAGCAGGCTGTAGGGCCGAGTGGCCTGCTCCTGCTCCTATTCATAGAACGTAGAGCACAGAACAGCACAGTACATTACAGGCCCTTTGAAGCACAGGATTCAAGTTACTTAACACAAGCACATTGAAACATACAGTGAACTGCCTCAGACTGGAATCTTGAGCCAGACTTTCAACCTACTCTGCTAACCAATCTACCCCTTCCCTCCTACACAGCCCATCATCCTCCTCCATGTTTTTTTCATCCACATGCCTATCCACGATCCTCTTAAACGTCCCTAATGCACCTGCCTTTACAATCAACCCTGGCAAGAGGAAATTCTTCTCCACCTTGGCTTTCGATGACTGCCCAGTTGTTCAGTACTCTTAGCTTTAGTGGAAATTCACACCGCACCATCCTCTCAGGAGACTGCATGCCACCCAGCAACCAGATCCTCCCGTGAGTGGTGTGATAAATCACACTGAAGATAACAAAGAACAATGTGGAAGACAGCACTTCAAAATGTGTAGATTTACACTTCTGTTCAAATAGGTGTTGTCTTCTGGAATTAACCATTGCCACCCCAGGAAAAAGGTGGCTGGCTGCCCACTCTATCTATGTCTCTCACAATATCTTATTTGTTGAATAACTTTATGTACCTTTTAATTGTATGGATCTCCAGGTTCTGATCACAAGAAAACATGAACAGAATAGGCCACTCAGCCCCTCTAACCATGGCCAATGTGTGCAAGACCAATAATTACTCTTCTTTGCCATATAGTCCCCAATTCCCCCCAATCTACTTCTCATTTAAGTATCTTCAACAATCTTCAACGCTGCCTGGCCTGCTGAGTTCCTCCGGCATTTTGTATGTATTGCTTTGGATTTCCAGAACCTGCCGATTTTCTCTTGTTTATCGCCAGACGGTTGTTTATCGCTAGATAGACTATCCACAGCTATCCGATAAACAAGAGAAAGTCGGCAGGTTCTGGAAATCCAAAGCAACACATACAAAATGCTGGAGTACTCAGCAGGTCAGGCAGCGTCTATGAGTCGACTTTCGGGCCGAGACCCTCCTGCAGGACTGGGTGTAGATTTCCGGAGATTCCCCACCTCATACAAGTGTTATTTATTGTTGGATAGCGGCCTTTGTGTTGCAGTACCGGTTGTGTCCAATAGGTGTCAGCTTGGACCACAAATCGCTGCATCTCTGCGCCCGTTTCGCTGAGAGGTCCAAGGTACCAGTGAGAAACCGCATCGAACCCCGGGAACTTGAGGTATTCGAAGCAGATTGACGAAAACTGACAGCTTGGTCAACAGCCTCAAGTTGCAATAATAGAAAGAGTGTACCACTTCTGAAGAATGGTGGCCCATCTGTCGTTGAGCTGAATTAATTTAGACCATCTTTCTCTAGAACACAGCCTCCATCCAAACTCACGCTAAAGACTATAATTAGCCTGTAATTATTGCACCAGAGTAAATCTGAAGGCAGAATCACCCAGAACACTTGAAATAAGAGGGACTGTCTCAGAAAGGCAACATCAGCCGTCAAAGACATCACCACCACGTGAGCCATGTCACCACCCCGCGGTCCTCGTTGAGGCAGGAGCTCCAGAGCCCAAAGTTCCACACCTTCGAATTCAAGACCAAGCTTTCCTTCAACCATTCAGTCCGTCAACACAACAGAACAAACCTGATCACTAAAAATTAGCAACATCTGAGAATTTTGATCGCTTTGCATGAGAATGAGCTTCATATATTTCTGATTCCACTCTTTATTGTAAAATGCGTATTATTTATGTTTAATTTGTATTTCTCTTGTAAACCGCACATGCAGCATATGCTGCTTGGTGCCTGTGTACCTGCTGTCAGTTTTCATTGCACCTGTGCATACGTGTCCTTGGACAGGAGAAAGCAAACTCGAGATGGAACTCATCCGCAACCCATTACTTTGTACTGCCGAAGGTCTATCCGACACTCTGTGAAGTTACTCAGCTAAGCTGAAGATCTAGGCGTCTCCAATCAGGGAGCACTGGTCTGAAAATTCCCAAGGTTTGCGAGAGCTTCGCAGTCTAACCTTCAGGTTCTGATGTAACCTCATCGAGACTGTCAACCCTCCCCACCTCCGTAAACCCTCCGGAGTGACAACCTTCCCCACCTCCGTAAACCCTCCAGAGTGACAACCTTCCCCACCTCCGTAAACGCTCCAGAGTGACAACCCTCCCCACCTCTGTAAACCCTCCAGAGTGACAACCCTCCCCATCTCCGTAAACCCTCCAAACTGAAACCCTCCCCATCTCCGTAAACCCTCCAGAGTGACAACCCTCCCCATCTCCGTAAACCCTCCGGAGTGACAACCTTCCCCATCTCCGTAAACCCTCCGGAGTGACAACCTTCCCCACCTCCGTAAACCCTCCAGAGTGACAACCCTCCCCATCTCCGTAAACCCTCCAGACTTAGAACCCTCCAAATCTCCATAAACCCTCCAGAGTGACAACCCTCCCCACCTCCGTAAACCCTCCAAACTGAAACCCTCCCCATCTCCGTAAATCCTCCGGAGTGACAACCCTCCCCATCTCCGTAAACCCTCCAAACTGAAACCCTCCCCATCTCCGTAAATCCTCCGGAGTGACAACCCTCCCCATCTCCGTAAACCCTCCAGAGTGACAACCCTCCCCACCTCCGTAAACCCTCCAAACTGAAACCCTCCCCATCTCCGTAAACCCTCCCCATCTCCGTAAACCCTCCAGAGTGACAACCCTCCCCATCTCCGTAAACCTTATGGAGTGACAACCCACCTCATCTCCGTAAACCCTCCAGAGTGACAACCCTCCAATCCAGGCAGATCCTGGTGAATCTCCTCTGTACTGTCTCCAGTGCAACCATATCCTTCCGGTCAGGTGGTGACCAGAGCTCCTCACAATACGAAAGCGTGGCCCAACCAGTGCTAGTTAATCCCTAGCTTTCTCTCAAACTGGGAGACGCAAGAGTCTGCAGCTGCTGGAAGCTGGAGAAACACCCTGCAGGAGGGACAAGCAGCATCTGTAGGAGGAAAGGAGGTGTCTAGCCGATCAGTTCCTTAAAATATTCAATTTGCTCAAATTTTCCCCCCGGTGGGATTCAAACTCCTAATGCATGGACAGGTCCAGACCTAAGGACTTTTACAAAGCTACTTCATCACTGAAGTTTGTGGAATCAAAGACCAATGTTCAAAGTAAGTTCAATGTAAATTTATTATCTAAGTACATATATGTCACCATACACAACTGTGAGATTCGTTTTCTTGCGAGCTTACACAGTAATTCACAAAAACACAATCAAATCAATGAAAGACTGCACCCAATGGGATGGACAAACAACCAATGTGCATCGGACAACAAAATGTGGAAGCACGAAAGAGAAAAAATAACAATAAATATCGAGAACATGAGATGAAGCGTCCTTGAAAGTGAGTCTGTGGGTTGCGGGAACAGTGCGGTGATGGGGCAAGTGAAATTGAGTGAAGTTATCCCCATTGGTCCAATAGCCGCATGGTTGAGGGATAATAACTGTTCCTGAACCTGGTGGTGTGAGTCCTGAGGCTCCTGTACCTTGTTCCTGTTGGCAGCAGTGAGAAGAGAGATGGCCTGGGTGGTGGGGATCCTTGATGATGGATGGTTCTTTCCTGTGACTGTGCTCTGTGCAGATGTGCTCAGTAGGGCGGAGGGCTTTAGCTATGATGGATTGAGCCGTTTCCACTACTTTTTGTAGGATTTTCTGTTCAAGGGTATTGGTGTTTCCATACCAGTCCATGGAGCAACCAGTCAATTACCCGTCCACTGTACATCTATAGAAGTTTGACAAAGTTTTGTATGTCATGCCAAATTGTCGTAAACTTCTAAAGAAGTAGAGGCACTGCCGTGCTTTCTTCATAATTGCACTTACATGCTGGGCCCAGGACAGATCCTCTGAAATGGTAACATTGAAGAATTTAAAGTTGCTGACACTCTCCACCGCTGATGCCCCGATGGGGACGGCTCATGGAGCTCCCTGGTTTCCTCCTCCTGAGGTCAGTAATCAGGCTCTTTAATCTTTCTGACATTGAATGAGAGGTTATCACCGTGGCACCTCTCAGCCAGGCATTCAATTTTCCCCCTATGTGCTGATTTGTCACCACCTTTTATTCGAATAGGCAAAGAAGTGGCAAATGAAATACAATGTTGGAAAGTGTATGGTCATGCACTTTGGTGGAAGAAATAAACAGGCAGATTGTTATTTAGATGGGGAGAGAATTCAAAATGCAGAGATGCAAACTGACTTGGGAGTCCTTGTGAAGGATACCATAAAAGCTAACCTCCAGGCTGAGTCGGTGGTGAAGAAGGCAAAGGCAATGTTGGCATTCATTTCCAGAGATATAGAATATAAGAGCAGGGATGTGATGTTGAGGCTCTATGAGGCACTCATGAGACCACATTTGGAGTTTTGGGCTCCTTATTTTAGAAAGGATATACTGACATTGGAGAGGGTTCAGAGAAGATTCATGAGAATGATTCCAAGAATGAAAGGGTTACAATATGAGGTAACTCTTTTGCTGTATTCCCTGGAGTTCAGGAGAATGAGGGGTGATCTCACTGAAACATTCCAAATGTTAAAAGGCTTGAACAGAATAGATATGGCAAAGTTATTTCCCATGGTGGGGGAGTCCAGGACGAGAGCACACGACTTCAGGATTGAAGGACGTCCATTTAGAACAGAGTTGTGGAGAAATTATGTTAGTCAGAGGGTGACAGATCTGTGGAATTTGTTGCCATGAGCAGCTGTGGAGGCCAACTCATTGGGTGCATTTAAGGCAGAGATAGATATGTTCTTGATTAGCCAGAGCATCAAAGGTATGGGGAGAAGGCAGGGGAGTGGGGATGGCTGGAAGAATTGGATCAGTCCATGATTGAATGGTGGAGCAGACTCGATGGCCTGAATGGCCTACTGCTACTCCTATATCTTAGGGTCTTATGGACCAATGACAATAGTGACATCAGCAAACTTACGTATGGCACTGGAGTTGTGCTTAAACTCATCAGCTCGAATCATTACGTTTAAAGGGCACTTAGTCATTTACATGAACAGGCAAGGTATAAATGTCCTGATGAAGGGTCTCGACCCGAAACATTGGCTACTCTTTTCTCACGGATGCTGCCTGACCTGCTGAGTTCTTCCAGCGTTGTGTACGTATTCTTTGATCCACAGCATCTGCAGTTGTATTTTTGTGTTAAGGTATAAATGTCTGCAGCTGTAGCGAGGGCAACTGGGATTAGTGCTGATGAGTGAAGAAAGTGAGCACGGACATAATGGACTGAAGATCCCATATCTGTGTTGTACACCTCTGTGTCTGAATCAGTGAAAGTTATTTTAAATTCATGGATTGTTGTAAAGTTCCAACGGAAACTGCAAAATCTGCTCATGGAAGGGAACTTCGGCCCCACACAGTGGGTGACACCAGATACCCTACTGAGTGACCTGGTTCTAACTGTAAAGAACTCAGCATTTGCCTCCCCCAAAGGGCAACAATAAATTCAAAAGCAAACTCCTACTGCGGTTGTGTGATAACGTGGATGCACATGTGCTTTCTGAATATTTGCTGTGAATTGCTTTCTCCTGGTAAACCTTCCAGGGATCAAACATAGACAGGAAGGGGGAGGCTATTCAGCCCTTTAATTCTGTTCAAGCTTTGAGATCAGGATTGATCTGCGACCTAACATCCGGTACAACATAGTGGACCAAAGGTCCTTTGTTCGAACTCTCCGTATCACCCTTACTCAGATCTTAACACCTTTAGTTAAAGAAAGTCTACCAGGATCACCTTTAAAATTAATAACTGACCACATATCAGCTGCAGCTTTTGCAAGAGAGTTTGGAACTTGCGCCGCTCTCTGTCGTAAAATTCATTTCAGCATCTTCCTGAGACACAGAAGCTGGTCATCGGCTATTTTAATTCACTTCATATGATGTCAAGGAACAGCAAACCTTGGATACAGCAAAGGCTACAGGAGTAAGCCACATCCCAGCTGTAACACTGAATACCTGTCTCTTTAGCCAAGATGATTATTGGTGTGGAGGTGATTGGTGAGTAAGTACTGCTTAATATTAATGTTGATGATGCTATCTGTTGCCATATTAATGATTGAGAGCAGTCTAATTGGATGTTAGTTGGCTTAATCCTTTCTGTGAGCAGGATGTACCTGGACCATTTTCCACGTTGCCCAGCAGATGCCAGTGTTGTCACTGAACTGGAACAGCTTGGTTCAAGGCACCGCTGGTTCTGGAGTGTAGGTCTTCGGTACTGCAGCTGAGAAGCTTGGATAGAGCAAAGACCCAGCTGCGTCCTGGCTGTAACTCTGAATACCTGCAGAACTACCTGCGTCTCTAGTCAAGATGGCCATTGGTGTGAAGGTGATTGGCGAGTAAGTACAGCTTGATGTTAATGTCAATGATGCTTCTGTACTCTCTGTGCTTTCCTGTACTCTTGGCCACTCCTTCATGTAATATGGATACCACTGACTGGACCATAAGACCATAAAACATAAAACATAGGGGCAGAATTAGGCCATTCAGACCATCAAATCTGCTCGGGCATTCCACCATGATTGATTTATCATCCCTCTTAACCCCATTCTCCTGCTCTCTCCCTGTAACCTTTGATACCCTGACTAATCAGGAAACTATCAACCTTCACTTTAAATATACCCAATGACTTGGGCTCCGCAGCCAACTGTGGCAATGAATTCTACTGATTCATCACCCTCTGGCTCAAGAAATTCCTCATCATCTCCGTTCTAAAGGGTCGTCCTTGTGTTCTTTAGTCCTAGACTCCCCCACTGTAGGAAACATCCTCTCCACATCCATTGTAGGAAACATCTTCTCCACGTCCACTCTAGGAAACATCCTCTCCACTTCCACTCTAGGAAACATCCGCTCCACATCCACTCTAGGAAACATCTTCTCCACATCCACTCTAGGAAACATCTTCTCCACGTCCACTCTAAGAAACAACCTCTCCACATCCACTCTAAGAAACATCCTCTCCACATCCACTCTAGGAAACATCTTCTCCACGTCCACTCTAGGAAACATCCTCTCCACATCCACTCTAAGAAACATCCTCTCCACATCCACTCTAAGAAACATCCTCTCCACATCCACTCTAGAAAACATCTTCTCCACATCCACTCTAGGAAACATCCTCTCCACATCCACTCTAGGAAACATCTTCTCCACGTCCACTCTAGGAAACATCCTCTCCACATCCACTCTAGTTATTCAAGCAATGTTCAGTATTCAGTCCAGTGGTGGACACAGCTTTTGGGGACCACACCAGGGGGACATAAGGATCATCAACTGGGAACTTCGAACTGTTCACGGTTGAAAATGCTTCATTTCTCTTTAGTACTCACTTGCTGTGCCCTCTCATATCGAGACTGGGGAGCTCTCGGAGCCCCCCTCCTCCCATTAGCAGTAAAGTCGGTCATCACCAGATGGGGTGCAGTCTGAGCCATGGCTGGGAGGTTACTGACTTTGGCAATTGCCTTCACACAAAGCTGGAGAAGCTCAGCACATCAGGCAGCATCTATGGAGGGAAATGACAGCTGACGTTTCGGATTGAGTCCAAATGAAGGGTCTCAACCTGAAATGTTGCTGTCTATTTCCCTCCACAGATGCTGCCTGACATACTGAGTCCCTCCAGCACCTATGGGTGCTGCTCCAGATTTCCTGCATCTGCTGTCTCTCTCGTGTCCATCTGGCCACAGTCTTGTTTTCTGCTGCTTAGCACCCATGTGCTAAGTGAGGTAGCTAAACTACACTGACTGCTCATCATAGAACCATACACACAGAAACAGGCCTTTTGGCCCTTCTTGGCTGTGCCGAACCATTTTTCTGCCTAGTCCCACTGACCTGCACCTGGACCATATCCCTCTATACACCTCTCATCCATGTACCTGTCCAAGTTTTTCTTAAATGTTAAAAGTGAGCCCACTTTTACCACTTCATCTGGCAGCTCATTCCACACTCCCACCACTCTCTGTGTGAAGAAGCCCCCCCCCCCCAGTATTTTTATATATTCTTAAGGTGATTTGAGGAAAGCATAGGCAGGATTTCCATATTCTTATATATATTCCCCCCCCCACCAATATTCTTATATATATTTCAAGCGGTACCAATTTTTATTTCGAAATCCTTTTTTGACAATGTTGATTCAAAAATTTCCTCATATATATGGCAGAATAAAAATCTTAGATTAGGTAAAAGATATTTACAGAAGTCAAAGAAAGAAGGTGGATTGGCATTGCCTAATTTTAGATTTTATTATTGGACAATTAATATACAATATTTGAAATGTTGGTTAAGGGATTTGGATTTATCTCCTAGCCCTCATTGGGTAAATCTGGAAACTAAATCTGTACAAGGATTTTCATTGGGTTCTATTTTAGGGACTTTTCTTCCCTTTGCTCTTTCTAAATTGCATAAACGAATTGACAATCTGATAGTTAAACACACTTTACATATATGGTTTCAATTTCGGAAATTTTTTGGGTTGAATCAATTTGTTTTAACAATTCCTATTGTATCCAATTTCTTTTTTCATCCCTCTATTATGGACCAAGCTTATTCAGCTTGGAAGACTAAAGGTATACTATGATTTTCTGATTTATTTTTGGACAATTGTTTTATGTCTTTTGAACAATTATCTAATAAATATAATTTGCCTAGATCTCATTTTTTTTTTAGATATTTACAGGTTAGGAATTTTTAAAATACTGTACTTCCTACCTTTCCAAATCTTGTTTCTTCAGGTATTTTGGAGAAATTGTTAGAACTAAATCCTTTTCAGAAAGGTTTAATATCAAATGTTTACAATATAATTATGAAAATATGTTCAGAGGCCTTTTATAAGATTAAAAATGATTGGGAAAGAGAACTTAACTTTACTATCCCTATTGAGAATTTTGATAAAATTCTTCAATTAGTTAATTTATCCTCTATATGTGCTAAACATTCATTGATGCAGTTTAAAATTGTGCACAGGGCTCATATGTCCAAGGATAAATTGCCTCGTTTTTATTCCCATATAAATCCTATATGTGACAGATGTCATTCTGAGATAGCTTCTTTAACTCATATGTTTTGGTCATGTCCGCTTTTGAAAAAATATTGGAAAGACATTTTCGATATTATTTCCACAGTATTGAACATTGATTTACAACTTCATCCTATTACTGCAATCTTTGGTTTACCAATGATGGAGTCAATCCATTTATCTTCTTCTGCTTGTCGGATGATTGCATTTCTTACATTAATGGCTGGAAGATCTGTTTTGTTGAATTGGAAAGAAATTAAACCCCCTACCATATTTCATTGGTTTTCTCAAACTATGTTATGTCTAAATTTGGAAAAAATTAGAAGTGTCATATATGACCCTTCTATTAAATTTGAAAAAACTTGGAGGCCATTTATTCAATATTTTCACATGATGTAATTTGACCCTGTTCCAATCCTATTTGTTTTTCCGGTTTTGATTATATATATGTTGAGAGGATTGGAGTTGGGGACACTGATGATTCTTTGTCTTTTTATGGATACTATAAACGGCCCTTTTTTTTCCCTTTCCCTTTTTCCGTTTTTTTCTTTATTAGTTAGTGGTTAGTTTGTTAGATTAGTTTTTCTTAGGGTAATAATATTTTTTTTCTCTTTTTCTCTTTTCTGTTTTTTTTTCAACATGATATACCTAGTTTTTTTTTTGTTTCGTTTATATGATATTTGTATCATTCATGATTTGGGAAGACTTAACTATATTGTACTTATTGCTTGTGTATCCTCTTATGTTCATTTTAATTTTGTAATCCCAATAACTATGTATTAATCTTCTCATGTTGATATTAATAAAAAGATTGAAAAATAAAAGAAAGAATTATGCCCTCTCATATTAGCCATTTCTGCCCTGGGAAAAGTCTCTGGCTGGCCACTCCGTCTAAGGCTCTCATCATCTATCAAGTGACCTCTCATTCTCTCTCACTCCAGAGATAAGCCCTAGATCGCTCAACCTTTCCTCAAAAGACAAGCCCTGTAATTCATTGTGAGAGGGGAATAAATGGAAAACCAGGATTTTATGGAATTATTTTTATTTGAGAATAAATGCTCATCACCTTCAAACGCAAATCGTCTATCGTATCATTGGATTGCACATAGGGTAGCTTGATAGTGTAGCGATTGAGATGATGCTTTGTAGCGCCAGTGATGGAAAGATCGAGCTCCAACCCCTGCCGCTGTCTGTGAAGAGTCTGTATGCTTTCCCCGTGACTGTGAGGGCTTTCTCCGGCCGCTCTGGCTTCCTCACACATTCCAAGCGATGCATGAGTTTTGGATTAGGAAGTAGTGAGCATGCTATGTTTGTGCCCGGTGCACGACGATGCTTGTGGCTGCCCACAGCACATCTCGGACTCTGGTTATTGGAGTAGTCAATGCATTTCGCCGTACCTTTCAATGTTTTGATGCACATTAGACAAATAAGGTCAAGCTTTAAATCTCTGTTTGAAAATGAGTCAGAAAACTCCCATGTAATTTTGCATCGATCAGCAGCAGAAAATGTTGATACTTTAAACACTCTCCTGCCTTTTCTTCGTCAAGATTGTGATTGAGCAGTTCTGTTGCTTGTTACCTTTAGTTATGTTGATGGAATAAATAGAGGGTGAACATGCTTTGGGAGATTCACTTCTTCAATATGTGGATAAATTGAGCAAATGATATGAGGGGCAGGTAACTGGGAGATCAGAGATGATAGCTCTCATCTGAGGTAACAGACAAAAAGTGCTGGAGGAATTCAGCAAGTCAGGCAGCATGTATGGAGAGGAATAAAGAGATGACACTTCGGGCCAAGACCCTTCTTCAGCACTGGAAAGGAAGGGGGAAGGAGTCAGAATAAGAAGGTGGGAGGGACATTGAGAGGGGGATGAGTACAAGCTTGCAGGTGATAGGTGAGACCAGGTGAGGGGAAAGGTGGGTGGGGGTTGGAGTGATGAAGTCAGAAGCTGGGAGAGGGTAGGGGAGAGAATAGTTGGAAGAGATAAAGGTCTAAAGTGGAAGGAATCTGACAGAAGAGGACAGTGGAAGGACCATGGAAGAGAAAGAGGCAACAAAGGGAGGTGATATCAGGTGAGGAGAAGCGAAGGGGTGAGACGGCCACCTGGCCCATGCCGTCTGGTTGGAGGCTACCCAGATGGAATATCAGGTGTTACTCCTCCAGCTTGAGTGTGGCCTCATCGTGGCAGTAGAGAAGGTTATGGACAGGCATGGGAATTTGAATTGAAATGGGTGGCCGTCATGAAATCCTGCCTTTTATAACAGCAGGAGAAAAAGTGCTCGACGAAGTGGTCCCCTAATCTATGCCGGGTCTCAATGATGTAGAGAAGATCGTACCTGGAGCTCCAGACGCAGTAGATGACCCCGAAGGACTCACAGGTCTTCTCATTTGAGGGACTGTTTGGGGCCCTGAATGGTGGTGAGGGAGGGGTTGTAGGGGCTGGAGTAGCACTTAGCATGCTTGTTGGGATAAGTGCCAGAGGGAGATCGGTGGGGAGGGATGAGTGGACAAGATAGCCATGTGGAGACTGATCCTTGCAGAAAGCAGAGAGCGGGGAAAGAGGGGGAAGATGTGCTTGGTAGCAGGATCCTGTTGTAGATGGCAGAAGTTAATGAAAATGATATGCTAGATACAGAGGCTAATGGGGTGGTAGGTAAGGACAAGGGGAACAATAACCCTGTAATAGTGGTGGTGGAGGGGGGGGGAGAAGGATGGTGTGAGGAAAATGGAGAAGATGCAGATGAGAGCAGTATTGATGGTGGTGGAAGGCACCATTCTTTGAAAAAGGAGGACGTGTTCCAGATCTTCCAAAATGGAAAGTGTCCTGCTGAGAACAGATGAGGTGGAGGTGGAGGTGGAGGAACTGGGAAAAGGGGATACCACTTTTACAATTGGCAGGGTCAGAAGAGATATTGTCGAGGTAACTGTGCGAGTCAGTAGGTTTAGAAAAGATGTCGGTGGTTAGTAATGGAGACAGAGAGATCGAGAAAGGGGAGGGAGGTGTAAGTAAATGTGAAGGCAGGGTGAAGTTTGGAGGCAAAGCTGATGAAATTGATGAACTCAGGATGGGTTCAGGAAGCAGTGCCAATGCAGCCATCAATGTTGTGCAGAAAGAATTGAGGAGTTTCACCAGAGTAGGCTTGGAACATGGACTGTTCCACATAGCTGATGAAAGAGCAGGCACAGTTGGGGCTCATGCGGGTGCCTATGACTGTATTTGGGTTTGGAGAAAGTGGGAGGAGCTGAAAGGGAAATTGTTGAGGATGAGAGTGGTGGTGGAGGGTAATTGGTTTGGTTTGTTTTCCAGAAAGAAGCAGAGAGCTTTAAGGCCTTCCTGATGGGGAGATATTAGTGTATAGGGACTGGGTGTTCAGAGTAAAACTGAGGAGATTAGGGCCAGGGAACATAAAGTGATTGAAGTGATCAAGAGCTTGTGAAGTGTCATAGATGTTGGCAGGAAGGGACTGAACCCGGGGGGTCAAATAAGGCTGAGGTATGCGGACACAAGCTCAATAGGGCGGGACCAGGCCTATTCGGGCAGTCAGATTCGTAGATCTTGGGTAAGAGGTAGAAATGAGCAGTACGGGGTACAGGAACCATGAGGTTGGTGTGGTGAACTACATATACCTGTCTGGACTCCTCCTGTGGCTCCTCCCACAGACCCCTGCTGACTGCTCCTGTGGCTCCTCCCACAGACCCCTGTATAAAGGCGATTGAGGCCTGAGCCCGGCCTCATTCTCCAGGATGTAGTGTTGTTCATTCTTCCAGTCAATAAAAGCCGATATCTCTCTTCTTACGTCTCAGAGTGAGTTATTGATGGTGCATCAGTTGGTGAAAGTGAAGAGGAGATCTTCAGAGTCGATGAGATTGGTGATGATGAAGGATACAATAGTTTGATGGTAGGATCCTGTTCAAGGGATATGTAAGAGGAGGTGTCTGAGAGCTTCCACCTTGCTCAGCAAGGTAGAGGTCAGCCCACTAGATTATAACTATACCCCACTTGCTGCAGGTTTGGTGATAATGTTGGGATTGATGCTAAGAGAGTAGGGCAGTGTGCTCAGCGGGGGTAAGGTTCGAGAAGGATAAGTTATGTGCTGAAGTCAAAACTGTTGATGTCTCATCAACAGTTAGAGATGAAGAGATCCAGAGCAAGTAGAAGATCAGAGCACTGTGTCCAAGGAGAGGAGGAGGACTGGGGACAGAAGAAGGTGTCATTTGTTGGAGTTGGGGAATCCTTGGCAAAGAAGTGGGCTCAGAGATGGTGGTGACGGAGGAAGAACTCAGCCTTACGGCAGCTGTGGAACTCACTGAGGTGTGAGGACAGTGAACTCTGCCTCCAAGAGGAGGATGACGGAGGGGTTGGTAAACACAGTACAGGGATTAGAACTGGGGTCGGCAGAAGGTAGAGAGTTGGAGGGGTGACAGGAGAAAGGAATGTGGGGATTTTTGTGGAAAGTGGGGAGAAAGGGATATGGCAGCTCAGAGGAAACAAAGGGGGGGAAGGGTAGAGGGGAGCTTGACATTAGGGGTTTGTGGGGAGTATTGGCAGAAGACGAGCCATAGGATCTGGCGGCAGAGAGACTCTCAGGCTTGAGGTGGAGGCGGCCATGGTTGAAGCTGGAGCCGGAGCTGGAGACTGTCATGGCTGAGGTGGGAGCTGGAGTTGGAGGTGGCAGGGGCCAGGGTCTGCAGGTGGGTGATCTTTCGATCCTTTCTGGAATCAAGGAAGAAGAAGAGCCAGCATCTGAAGGCATGAATCCAGCAGAAGATGAAGTGTTGGGAGAGGTCCATGCCAGGCAGTGTTGACTGAGGCCCAGAGCTGTGGCAGATAGGGCTCACAGGTTTTCCTGCATGGTGGAGGGGGCTGTGTGTAGAATCCAGAGGGGGAATCGGCGGGAAAAGCAGTCAATTGAAAGCAGGAACCCGGCATCCTCACTGCGACTGAGCAGGGTGGCCTGGAAATGGAGTTGGAAACCATGTGGCACAAGGTGGCAGCAGAGACAAGATCCCAGGAAAGGACACGTGGTCGTGGTAATGAGTCTGGGTGAGCACATGGCTGAGGAGTCCGAGATTACAGAAGGGAAGCAGTGGGAGGGCGTCTCACTAACGTCCCGAAGAGAAGATTTAAACTTCTTCAGAGCAGGCATTCTGCAGATGCTGGAAATCTTGAGCAAAATACGGAAAAGGCTGGAGAAAGTCCACAAGCCAGGCAGCAACTGATGGTTAGTTTCTTGGTCTGCCTGGAGGCATCAAGATCTGGAAAGAAGAAATTAATATTTTCAGTACATTTCTTGAAACAAATGTCTTATTACCTGTTCCTTTACCTATTAGCAGATTCACGGGCATAGATCCTTCAGAGTTGCCATGCGGGTTGGTAGGGTGGTCTGTTGGTCTTCATCAGTCGGGGGATTGAACTCAGGAGTTGCGAGGTAATATTGCAGCTCTATAAAACCCTGGTTAGCAAAAACTTGGAATATTCCTATAATGAACTGTTTATTATAATTGACTTTATTTCCCTCCATAGATGCTGAGCTCCTCCTGCATTTTGTGCATGTGGCAGGTGGATCACGAAGTGCTTTCCCTTAGTTTAATTTCCATCTACAGATGCTGCTCACTCTGCTGAGATCTTTCCGCAGTTTGTTTTTTACTCCAGAATCCAGCATCTGCAGTTTGTCGTGTCTCAGTTTATTTCAAGTTCAAGTTCATCGTCACCTGACGGTACACATATACAAACGACACAGCCTTCCTCTGGAACACGATACATCCAAAAAACACATAACACAAACAGCACATAAATCAAAATATTACCATAAATAAGTTAATACAGTGTAATTCAAAATGCATGGAACACAGGTATACAGTAAACAGCTCGCTGACCGAGTGATGACACCTCAATGGAGGCAGGCTATTCATTAGTATCAGAGCCTGAGGGAAGATGCCGTTATCCAGCCTGGCAGTCCCAGTCCTGAAGCTTCTGTACCTCCTTCCTGATGGTAGTGGGTCAAAGAGATTGTGGGGGTGGTGGGGACCCCTCAACCCACCGTGCTTTGGGCCTTTTGTCTGCAACGCTCCCAGGAAATGTCACAATCCGGGGGAAAGAAGACCACGGTGATCCTCTGTCTTGCTGTCTGCTGCCCTGCAGCTTCCATCCCACACAGTGATGAAGCCAGACAGGACACTCTCAGCGGTGCTCCTGCAGACTTGTTAGAATGGGGGCAGGGAGTCTTGCACGCCTCTATCTCCTCAGAAAGTGTCAATGCTTCTTGACTAGTGCGGAGGTGTTGTGGGTCCGGGTTAGAGTGTCCTTTATGTGCACACCAAGGAACTTTTGTGTTCTTCACTTGCTCTACAGCAGAGGCATTAATGTGCAATGGAGAGTGGTCGACCTGCGCCTACCTGAAACCCACAGTCGACTCTTCTGTCTCGTTCACACTGACATTCAGGTTGTTGTTCCCACACCGTGAGGCAAACCTCGCAATCTCCACTATCTGTATGCTGATGCGTCATTGTTGGTGATAAGGCCAACCACTTGATGATGTGGTTTGAGCTAAATGTGGTAATGCTGCCGTGAGTCAGCAGTGAGCTGAGCAAGCAGCCCTGGGGAGCACTTGGGGAGCTGCGGAGAGCAGTGGGCTCCTAGCACCGAGGTGTTCACACAGCAGTTCTTACGGATGTAGACACTCAGACATCCTCCGTGGCGTTTGCCAGAAATTGCAACATTTCTGTCCGCCCGAAAGGAGATCAGGCCTTCTAGTTGGATGGCAAAGCCTGGAATGGTGTCTTGAAGCCACGTTTCTGTCAGGACAAATGCGCAACAATTCCCCATTTCTCGTTGCTTCGGACGCAGACAATGGCAATCAATCCAGTTTTTTTTCTGGCGGTGGGATGTTAGCGAGTAGAACCGACAGAGCGCGGGGCTCCACTTGAAGACTTGCGTTAATACCGGCCATCTTACTGCGCTTCTGTGTTGAGTGCTCCGCTTCCCCCGGGTAGCTGCAAAAGACCGCAGCGCGGAGCGAGAGGCCGCTCCCCACATTGTCCGTAACTGCGCAGCACCTTCGTTATTCTGCTTGTTAGTGAGATAGACCGGCGTATTTTAGTGTTCCTAATATCCAGCTGTGTTTGTGGGTCATAGAAAAGATGAACAGGACAAGAAAGTTCACTCGTTGGTTGGAGCCAGGGAGGCTAATGTGTCCATGCACGCCGCAAGACTCAATATGATTCAGCTTCCTGCCCTCCTGTTCACTTTCATCTACCAACATTGCTTTCTTCTTCAGAACCACCTCGATTCTCCCTGAACTTCCTATTAAGTATAGTCGTGCTATGTTTCTTAGTCACACTTGTTGTGACTTCCACATTCTCAGGTTAAACTAACCTGCCCACTATCAGATATACACAAGAGATTCTGCAGATGCTGGAAATCCAGAGTAACACACACAAAGTGCCGGAGGAAATCAGCAGGTCAGGCAGCATCTATACAGAGGAATAAAGAGTTGACATCTCAGGCTGAGACCCTTCGTAAAGACATTACCTGACCACAGCATCCGAGAATAAACAGTAACTCAAAACTTTGACACATATAGTGAAATGCAACTTTTTGCTTCAATGACCAACACAATCCGAGGGTGTGATGGGGGCAGCTCGCAATAGTGAACGAGAATAGTGAATAAGAGCAAGGGAGGAATAAAACTGAGAGCCCAAAGGCGGGATGATTATCACCCACTGAACGATGGCTAACATGGCCACCAAAGTGCTAATCAATTCCGCACTCTCGTTACGACACCGATTTCATTGCTGAGTGTTTGTGACCTTACCTTGGAGGTTGGTGGATGCATTGGCTTGGGTGCTGGAACCTGTGGAGGCTGCAAGAAAGTCAAAGTAAGATTTATTATCGAAGTGCAGTAGTGAACCAAAGCAAAGGAGGAATAAAACAGAGATGCTGAAGGTATTGGAAATCCACCTGGGATGACTATCACCCACTGAACGATGGCTAATATTGACACCAAGGTGCTAATCAATTCCGCACTCTCGTTACGACACCAATTTCATGACTGAGGCTTTGTGACCTTACCTTGTGGGCTGGTGGATGCGTTGGCTTGGGTGGTGGAGCCTGTGGAGGCTGCAAGGAAGTTAAAGTAAACTTCATTATCAAAGTGCATGTACTGTACGTACGATACCCTGCCTTGAAATTCATTTTCTTGAAGGCAATAAAGAAATACCATAGCAATGACTAAAAACTATATATAAACACAGACTGACAAATAACCAATGTGCCAAAAAAGATAAATTATGCAAATACATAAAAATATGATGACAAGAGTTGTAAGAGTCCTTGAGAGTAAGTCTGCACGTTGTAGAATTAGGCTTTTTCCACTGAGGCTAGGGGAGAAGAAAACCAGTGGACATGGGTTAAGGGTGAAGGGGGGAAAGTTTAAAGGGAAGTTTGTGGGGGGGGGGCTTCTTCACACAGAGAGTGGTGGGAGTGTGGAATGAGCTGCCAGATGAAGTGGTGAATGCGGGCTCACTTTTAACATTTAAGAAACACTTGGACAGGTACATGGATGAGAGGGGTATGGAGGGATATGGTCCAGGTGCAGGTCAGTGGGACTTGGCGGAAAAATGGTTCGGCACAGCCAAGAAGGGCCAAAAGGCCTGTTTCTGTGCTGTAATGTTCTGTGGTTCAGTGTTGTGGACCCAGGTCCTTTGTTCATATTCATTCATGGAAGTAGAGTTGGTGGGGGGCAGCATTTATTGCTCATTTCCAACCACCCCTGGGAAAGGGCTGGTGGACTACCTTCTTAACTCTGTGAGACTGAGAGACCAATGTTGCCTCTTCTATATTGCTCTGATAGTGTTCTAATCCCAGGGAATCCTGGCTCCTTGCCCAGAATTTCTGCATGTCTTTCAAATTATGTTGTAGTAGGTGCAAGGACTAATTTGAGAAAGAACAACATGAAAACATTCCGTTGATCTGAAAATAACCATGAAGGTTACATTCATTGATCTGAAAGCAAATCTGCTGGGAGGCTGAAGGAATTATACTCAGTGGCCAGTTTATTAGGTATATCTGTATTCTACTTTGCTAATGCAAATATCTAATCAGCTAATCACGTGGCATCGACTCAATGCACGAAAGCATACAGACATGGTCAAAAGGTTCAGTTGTTGCTCAGACCAAACCTCAGAATAGTGAAGAAGATTGATCTGAGTGACTTTGACCGTGCAATGATTGTTGGTGCCGGACAGGGTGGACTGAGTATCTCAGAACCTGCTGATTTCCTGTGATTTTAACGCACAACGGTCTTTAGAGTTTACAGAGAATGGTTCAAAGCAGAAATCCAGTGAGCAGCAGTTCTGCAGGTAAAAATACTTTGTTACTGAGAAAGGTCAGACTGGTTCAAGCTGACCCAGGAAGGTGAATAAACAATCGTTACAACAGAGGTGTGCAGAAGAACACCTCTGAATGCACATATTGAATCTTGAAGTGGATGGGCGGAGTAGCAGAAGACCATGAACAGGAGGTACAGGAAGTATGTAATAAATGTCACCACAGAGTGTATTTTTACAGTATACGAAGAAATGTCACGGGATATTTTGTATTAATTCAAGAAGTGAAACTTTGTGTGGATTTAAGCTTCACCTCAATGAATGCAGATAGTTAATAGTGGAAGATGGGTAATTTCACCATTTTTAACTATGGGGATACTGCAACATCCCTTCAGTAGCCTGAGTGAGGAGTTCATGGTTTCCCTTGCAAGAGAATTGATGCTGTACGGACATTCCAGCGAGCCCAAAATCTTGACAGCAGGTATTGAGGTCTGGACAGGCAGGAAGTGGAAGGCCAAGGAAGTAGGGGAAATGTGCGTGCCTTGTCTGAGGCACAGGGATCTGACAGTGACAGTGGTCTAGGCAGGCCTGGGCAGCTTCCCTTCAACCCTCTTTGAGAGTGTCCAAGGCAGGGGTCGATGCAATATGGTCCAGGAAGAGGTTGTGAGCAGCTGTCGCAGAAGTCCACACCACCAGGATGGGAGGAATGGGGCAGCACGGTGCTTGAACAAGGTGAAGCAGAAGATCTCCTGGTCCAATATCTGGTAGGCCGAACCCTAGCACATCAAGTTTATGATCCAGGTTGCATACAACATCCTGCCCAGTCCAGCAAACTGTTTAGCTTGGGGCAAAAGTGAGGGACCATCATATCGTATCTGCCATGGCAGAGCGACCCTGGAACAAATCCTTAGCAGCTGCCCAGAAGCCCTGGGAAATGGCCACCTCTTCTGGCATCATGACCAGATGCTGAAGGCAGTAGCGGGAAGCATCTCCTCGGCCATTTACACCAGTAAGCACCTCCATCAACAGAAAAAGCACATAGCTTTTGTCAAAGATGGAGACCAACCACAGCCTCAGCCCAGGTCACCAGCAGGCTTGTTTGTCAAGGCGGCTGACTGGCAACTGAAAGTCGATCTTGGCAAGCAAGTAAAGTTCCCTGACTTTATTGCATCATCATCCCTGAGGCCTGACATGGTCATTCTGTCAGAAACCTTGATGCAGCTGGACATGGTAGAACTGACAGTGCCTTGGGAAGACTGGATTGTGAAGGCATTCGAGCATAAGAAGGCCAAACACACAGGAGCTGGTAGAACAGTGCCAGAGACAAGAGTGGAGGGTTTGTTGGGAGCCTATAGAAGTGGGGTGTAGAGGTTTTGTTGGCTGCTTGCTCTGCGGAACCTACCGTCCTTCAAAAAGGCTTAGAGAAAGATTGCGAGACCTTAGTTGAATATTTGAATTTCCAAGCCATTCATTTCATCTGCACTTTTCTACTCTGTCCTTACCATTACGAGAGGCTGTAAAGAGACGAGCCATCAGGACCGTCACCGAGCCTCTAGATGGCAATGGGTCAAGAGGTGTGACCCGTGGACTAATGCTGCTTGGACACATGCCAGGGGCAAAGGTGTCTGAGGTTGAAAGAACCAAAACATCCGATAACCCTAGGTTACATCACTGATGATGAGTCCCAGCTCATCCTAGGGTCTACCTCAGCATCACAGTTTAGGTACTCAATTTGGGACGGGCTCCTAATTTCATATGCCATTCCTTGCACATGGTCCCCTCCTGCATCCCATTGACTTCAGCTGACTACTTGGATCATCTCAGTCAATCACTTGGCACTTCTAGTCCAAGCACCCACTTCCTCCTGACTTTGCTGCAATGGTGCATGTACCCCACACCTCCAGTGACACTGGTTCAATCCTGACCTCAGGTGTTATCTGCATGAAGTTGGTACATTCTCCCTGTGAGTGTACAGTTTCCTTTGGTTGTCAGTGAGAGCCATAGGATCATGCAGCGTGGAAATAGGCCATTCAACCCACTATGTCTATGCTGTCCAATTTCTTTCCACATCCCAAAGATATACTAGTTGGTAGGTTAATTAGTTACTGTAGATCACATTTAGTGTAGATGGATATTGAACCATAGAGCACTACAACACAGAAAACACCAGTTTCCCCTTTAGTCCCATCTACTTGCAAGCCGACCATAGCCCTCCATAACTTTCTCGTCCTTGTAACTATCCAAACTTCCCTCAACTGTTACAATTGAATCCAGATCTACCACTTCCACTGGCAGCTCATTTCACACTCGCACCACCCTCTAAGTGAAGTTGTCCCCCTCCTCAGATTCTCCTTAAATATTTCACCTTTCAACCTAAATCTATGACCTCTAGTTCTCATCTCAACCATTCTGAGGAGAAAAAAGCCTGCTTGCATGCTTTCACCCTATCCATACCCCTCGTAATTTTGTAAATCTCTATTAAAATCCTCTTGTTCTCCTGCGCTCCAGGGAATAATGTCAAAACATTTTAAACCTTTCCCTGCAGTTCTTCAAGACTCAGCAATGCCTGTGTTAATTTTCTCTTTCAATCTTACTGATATAGATAATAAAAGCCGAGGATAACAGGTTTAGGAAGACGTGGCTTTTGAGAGATATTGAGGCCCTGGTTGAGGGGAAAAAAAGAGATGCATAACAGGTAAAGGCAAATAGGAACAAAAGAGGTACTTGAGGAGTATAAGACAACACTTGAGGAGGTGGAGCTATGGCGCCAATGGTGACTCCTTTGCTTGCATCTTCAAAAACAGTTCTATTTCCATCTTTAATATCTCTATTTTTCCCTTTCAAGGTTCTTTTGAAGACCCTGACCTGGAGTTACGTGCTCACTATTGTTTTCGGGGTTCCTTAATCGGCTGCTATTCGGCATGCCAAAGTCTTGGCCTAAGATTTCGGCACGGATTCAGAAGCCTGGGATCTCGAGGAACTGGAGACGGGTGGACCAAGGGTTGGTGTTGCCACAGGGGATCTGTGTGTCATTGGGGGAGTTGGAACATCTGTTGTGTGCCTGGGGGCCTGGTATCCTTGCGATCTTCAGGCACACAGCTCGAAAAAAACGACGTAACGGCCTTTTAACATCGTAGACCAGCGAGTTGTTTGTTATGTCTCCCTGCTCATTGGAAAATGGAGTCACCTCTTTCTCCCTTATTAGGAGAGAGCGAGAGCCTGCAGAATGTCGAATTATTGGATGAACAATGTAGTCTTTGGGGTAACTGCATGTCTGTGTCTTTGCTATTGCTTTGCTCGCGCTTGAGTGCTGGTAGCGGGTGCGCTTTACTTTTGCCAGTGGGGGGAGGGGGGATTGTTGCTCGCTGCCGCTTACGTACGGGAGGGAGGGGAGCTGGGGGGTACTTTGGGGTTCTAACATTTAACTGTGTTCATTCTTGGGGCCCTCCTGTTTTTGTGGAGGGTTGTGAAGCCTAGCCTGCTGTGTTCTACCAGCATTTTGTGTGTGTTGTTATTTCAGGATGTATATTGTGTACATATCTCTGACATTAAATTGTACCTTTGAACCTTTGAGAGGGAAATCAGGAGGGCTAAAAGAAGGCATGAGGTGGTCTAGCAGAGATGGTGAAGAGCTTCTGCAGATATGTTAAGAGCAAAAGGATTCCAGGGACAAAATTGGTCCTCTGGAAGATCAGAATGGCAATCCACGCATGGAAACAAAACAAATGGGGGAGATCTTAAATGGATTTTTTGCATCTGTATTTACTCAGGGGATGGACACAGAGTCTATAGAAGTGAGGCAAAGCAGCAGCGAGGTCATGGACCCTGTACAGATTATAGAGGAGGAGGTGTTTGCTGTTGGACCAGGAGATATTTTACACAGTGAGCGAGGCCTCTGTCAGTCAGGGTCGACCATGGATGTTGTGTCCTAGCTGTCTAGAAACACAAAGCTGGGCAATACAATATGGAAAGCAAGCTGTTCCCTGTATAGCAAGCTCCCCCTCTCCACACATCTGATGAACCCAACGGAAAGGCAGAGACCAAAACATTTTGGCCCCAGCAGCATCATAGGAGTTGCCAGCCAGAGTCGAACTCAACGTAAGACTGTCCAGCTCCGGATTTTCCCTTGGGGTTTACTCCCGAACACTTCCCCATGACTGGGAATGAGCTGCAAGGCAGCAGAGTTTGAGATCACAGTTTTCTTTTTCCTTGGTGAGTGGCTGACAAGTCATAAGCAACTGGTTTTAAGGCACCAGTGACCCACCTTTGCCCTTTCTCCTGTCAGTAGAAATGGTTCTGCTGGGCTTAGTAGCTAAGCCTCACATGAAGGCCAGGAGCTGGACTTGGTTGTCAGAGGCTATTTGAGGCGCACACCATTGGGAGCATTTAATAGGCAGTGGGAGCTTGTCCCCACCACCACCCTGGCTATAACAGCCTTAAGAAACATACTTTTGGTTATTAAGGGAAATAAGAGATATGGTGTCAGTACATGAATTGTGGCTGAGGTGAAACATCTGCCATGATTTTATTGAAAGGTCACTCAGGGTATGAGGGTTGAATGGGTTAATTCCTGCGTCCATTTAAATTCTGATGAGATAAAACTTTGGTCCAATTTTTACCATCTTTCCAGGTGTTTTATAGTCCATGCAATATGACATGAGGTGTTCCACTTCAGTCAACTGTGGACCATTACTTCACCCAGAATGCAAACCTTATGAATAAATGTCCATCAAACTGCTCATCTACTCAAAGAACTGGGCAAATGGAGTTCAACCCAGAGGAGTGTGAAGTGATTCACTTTGGTAGGTCAAATTTGAAAGCAGAATATAGAGTTAATAGCATGATTCTTGGCAGGATGGAGGAAGAGAGGATCTTGGGATTCATGTCCATAGATTCCTCAAAGTTGCTGCGCAAGTTGAAAGGGTGGTTAATAAGGCACAGTTGCGTGTTGTCCTTTGTTAGTTGGGGATTGAGTTCAAGAGCCATGAAGTAATTTTGTACATCTATAAAACTCTATTTAGACCACACTTGAGTATTGTGTTCAGTTCTAGTTACTTATTATAGGAAGAATGAAGAAGCTTTAGAGAGGGTGTAGAGAAGATTTAACAGGATGTGGCCTGGATTCGAGAGTTTGTCTTATGCAGGTAGGCTGAGTGAGCTCGGGCTTTTCTCTTTGAAGAGAAGGAGGATGAGAAATAACTTGATCGAGATGTACAAGGTGAAAAGAGACACAGATTGAGTTCACACCCTTGTCTTTTTCCAAGTGCAAACATGGATAATATCAGGGGGCATAATTTTAAGGTGACTGGAGGAAAGTATAGGGGCAAGTTCTTACACCAAGAGTCATGAGTGTGTGAAATGCCCTGCTAGGGGTGGTGGTGGTAGAGGCAGATACAGTAAAAATACAGATACAGATACATTTAAATTCTTAGACAGGCACATAGGGTAGATGATAGAAAAATTGAGGGTGATGTGGGAGCGAAAGGTCAGATTGATCTTAGAGTAGGTTTAAAGGTCGACATAACAGTTGGGGCCAAAGAGTGCATACTGCACTGTAGTGTTTCATGTTCTATGTTCTATGTAACTCACACTCTTGCACTGTTTTCTAAGAAGACTATTTTTGTATCATATGGCTGATGGCAGAGTTAAAATTACCTATCTGCTAGAACTTGTGGAGGAAGTGCAACCAAAATTAAGATGAAAAATGCAAAAACCCGACAGCACATGCCACAGGCTAAAGGGCGGCTTCTGTCTCATTGTTATCAGACACTTTAATGGGCTTCTAATACCATAAGATGGACTCCTGGCCTCACAATCTACCTCGTTTTGATCCTGCACTTCGTTTACTTCCACAGCACTCTTTTGGAGGCATTTGTGCTTCGCCCTGCATTGTTACTGTTTTACCTTGTTTGAGCTCAGTGCAATGTGTGATGATCTGATCTGTATAAACAGTACACAAGACAAAGCTTTCACTACATCTTGGTACACGTGAGGACAATAAACCAGTTCCAGTACCAGCTAACCTCCTAAACTGGCTGGTGCTGCAGTCTAAATAGCGATATGCAATGGCATTCGTGTACGCAGATGAATCCAGAAGCAGCCTGTTGTGGGATGTCAGCTTATCCCGGCACGAGTGTTGGGTGCAGCTGTATTGGCATATGGAGGAGCGGGGTGAAACATTCAGATTTGATTAGTTTTACTTGTCACATGTGCATTGAAACATCGAAACGTACAGTGAAAGGTGTTGTTTGCGCCGGTGACTAACACAGTCCAAGCAGGTGCAGGAAATCAACCTACAAGTGTCGTTGTGCTTCTGGCACTGACATAGCAAGCCTGCAACCGACTGTACATCACTGGAATGTGGGGGGGGGGGGGGGGAAACCGGAGCATCTGGAGGAAGCCCACACCGTCAGGGGGAGAACGGACTACCTCCTTACAGACAGTGGCGGGAATTGAACCCCCATCGCTGATGGCTGGTGCTGTAAAGCATTGTGCTCACCACTATGCTGCCGTGCCATTTACTGTTCAGCCTTCATTGGACCCTGGAGTATGATGGGAGAATGAGCGAGGTGGTGGTTGGAAAAAACTGACTCTGTGAAAGGAGATTGGGAGGGAAATGGCTGAAAGTAAAGCAACAGAAATGATACTAACTGCCTGATTAGAATGAGTGGACATACTCATTGAACCGAAAGAAGCTGCAGAAGGTTGTAAATCTAATCAGCTCCATCTTGGGCACTATCCTACAAAGTACCCAGGACGTCTTTAGGGAGCAGTGTCTCAGAAAGGCAACGTCCATTATTAAGGACCTCCAGCACCCAGGGCATGCCCTTTTCTCACTATTACCATCAGGTAGGAGATACAGAAGTCTGAAGGCACACACTCAGTGATTCAGGAACAGCTTCTTCCCCTCTGCCATCTGATTCCTAAATGGACATTGAAGCTTTGGACACTACCTCACTTTTTTTAATATATAGCATTTCTGCTTTTGCACATTTTTAAAATCTCTTCAATATATGTAATTGATTTACTTGTTTATTTATTATTATTATGCTTTATTTTATTTATTATTATTTTTTTCTTTTTCTCTCTCTGCTAGATTATGTATTGCATTGAACTGCTGCTGCTAAGTTAACACATTTCACATCACATGCCCGTGATAATAAACCTGATTCTGATTCTGAGTCATGTACGCAAATGGACCCAGAAGCAGACTGTTGTTGGGATGTCCACTTACCCTGGTCAAAGGTTTAGTTGCTGGTGGTGGCTTGGCATACGGAACAGGGGGTGGAGCCTTCGGCATTGGACTCTGGAACATGATGTAAGAATTAGTGAGGTGAGACAACAGATCAGCAGAACAATCATCTTCCACCTGGCTCTATCTGCCCAGTTTCAATTTCTGTATCTGTTTCCACCAATCACCCACCAGGCTCTTCCTTCATACTGCCCTCACCCCACCCGGCTCCGTCTGACTATCATCTCCCTCCTCATCTGGTTCTAATGATCACCCACCGACCCGCTGTCTCTCACAACTGGCTGTCTCCCTTCTACCCTCTCAGTCCTGATGGGGGGCTCCGACCTGAAGCATCGACCATCTCTTTTCCTCCTCAGATGCTGCTGAGTTCATCCCAAGTGTTTTACTTTTTGCTCTAGATTCCAGCATCTATGATTCTTACATTTGCTGTCTACTCAGAATCTGAAACTTAATGCCGAAGAGGCCATAGGAAGCTGAAACCAAGTGCGGAAGGGCTGGTGGTGGCAACAAAAATTGGAAGGGATGACCTTCTTCAAACCCAACAATAGGCTTGTACCCCAATCTGAATGATTCTGTAACACTGGCTGCTTTTCTCCTTTACACTGCACAGCAGGTGGTAAATAGGCACTGGGTTACTCCCTCTCTATTCTGACTGAAACAAATTGTTCACATTGGTGCTCTAACAATTAATTTAATTAATTTAACAATTAATCAACATCTAATGTCTTAGAAAGTGAAACAGCTCATCTTTCTCCTCTCTGTATTTCGAAAGCTACGTGTATTCTGGAATCTAACCGCACTATCTCAATCTCTTAGTGGTAAGTATGACTCAGTCACAATTATATTAGGAAGGTTCAATCGTTAGGTATTAATATTGAAGTAGTAAAATGGATTCAACAGTGGCTGGGTGGGAGATGCCAGAGAGTAGTGGTGGATAACTGTTTGTCAGGTTGGAGGCCGGTGACTAGTGGTGTGCCTCAGGGATCTGTACTGGGTCCAATGTAGTTTGTCATATACATAAATGATCTGGATGATGGGGTGGTAAATTGGATTAGTAAGTATGCAGATAATACTAAGATAGGTGGTGTTGTGGATAATGAAGTAGGTTTTCAAAGTTTGCAGAGAGATTTAGGCCAGTTAGAAGAGTGGGCTGAACAATGGCAGATGGAGTTTAATGCCGATAAGTGTGAGGTGCTACATTTTGGTAGGAATAATCAAAATAGGACATACATGGTAAATGGTAGGGCATTGAAGAATGCAGTAGAACAGAGTGATCTCGGAATAATGGTGCATAGTTCCCTGAAGGTGGAATCTCATGTGGATAGGGTGGTGAAGAAAGCTTTTTGTATGCTGGACTTTATAAATCAGAGCATTGAGTATAGGAGTTGGGATGTAATGTTAAAATTGTACAAGGTATTGGTAAGGTCAAATTTGGAGTATTGTGTGCAGTTCTGGTCACCGAATTATCGGAAAGATGTCAACAAAATAGAGAGAGTACAGAGAAGATTTACTAGAATGTTACCTGGGTTTCAGCACCTAAGTTACAGAGAATGCTTGAACAAGTTAGGTCTTTATTCCTTGGAACGTAGAAGGTTGAGGGGAGACTTGATAGAGGTATTTAAAATTATGAGGGGGATAGATAGAGTTGATGTGGATAGGCTTTTTCCATTGAGAGTAGGGGAGATTCAAACAAGAGGACATGAGTTGAGAGTTAGGCGGCAAAAGTTTAGGGGTAACACGAGGGGGATTTCTTTACTCAGAGAGTGGTAGCTGTGGTAGAACGGAGAGTGGTAGAATGAGCTTCCAGTAGAAGTGGTAGAGGCAGGTTCAGTATTGTCATTTAAAGTAAAATTGGATAGGTACATGGACAGGAAAGAAATGGAGGGTTATGGGCTGAGTGCAGGTTGGTGGGACTAGGTGAGAGTAAGCGTTTGGGACGGACTAGAAGGGCTGAGATGGCCTGTTTCTGTGCTGTAATTGTTATATGGTTATATACAAAAATTGGAGGATGAGGAGGATATCTGGTTCCTCAAGCTTGCATTGCCATTCAATATAATCATGGATGATCTGCCCCAGTCAAGATGGCGCCGAGCTTGATGTCCATTGGTGTCGTGGCTTAGACATTGTCTTTATTTAGGTTCATAGGGATGGTTTTGGGGACAATGTCCATTTAGGGGTCAGGCTGGGGATCAGAGATAGGAATGAATGGGCAGTACGGCAGTAAAGGCCAAAATTCAAATCTATGGTTGGCAAGTCCTGAGGTTGAAGTCACTGAGGGAGAGGTTGTTATCCTGGCATCACTGTGTCAGCCTCTCGTCTGTAGGCTGTCTCGTCACCGCTACGAATAAGGCCAATCAAAGTCGTGTCTTCTGCGAAATTTGGTCAGCAGATTGGAGCAGTGTGCGGCAGTACAGTCATGGGTGTAAAGGGAGTAGAGGAGGGGACTCAGAACACAACCCTGGGGGGGCACCTGTGTTGAGGGTCAGAGGGGCAGAAATGAGGGAGCCCATCCTTATCACCTGTCGGTGATCTGACAGGAAGCCTAGGATCCAGCTGCACAAGGTGGGCTGCAGGCCGGGGTCTCCGAGCTTCTTGTGAAAGGGGTGAGTCTTGTTTTATTGTTGTTGTTGTTGTTTTTGCTGCTGTTTGTGTCATTCAGGTAAACACTGTGGGTATGCTATGTTGCTGCCAGAACGTGTAGTGGTACTTGCGGGCTGCCCCCAGCTGATCCTTGGGTGCGTTGGTCGTCAATGCAAATGATGCATTCCTCTGTATATTTTGATAAACATGTGATAAATCTGAAATGAGGCCTTAATTCTTTCGTGTTCATTCTCCATAGCTTTGAATTCCTCAATTGTACAACAATCTATTTATTCTTCAAATACCTCCAATGATCGAGCTTCCACAGTCCTCCAGAGTAGAGAATATAGATCACAAGAGGCTGCAGAGCACTGTAAACTCAACCAGCACCAAAGGCACAACCCTCCCCACCACCATCGAGGACATCTTCAAGAAGGTATCACTACAGACACTCACCATCTGGGAAATGCCCTATTCTCAGGAAGAAGACCCACACTCAGTAATTCAGAGACAGCTTCTTCCCCTCCACTATCAGATTTCTGAACAGTCCATGAAGCCGTGAACACCATCTCATTATAATTTATTTAGTTTTGTAAAGGAAAATAATTTTATGTCTTTACAATGCACTGATGCCACAAAACACCACATGTTTCGTCATCTAAGTCAGTGATAATAGATCTGATTGTGGTTCGGGTTCAGGTTCAGACTCTCATTCACATTCTGATAGATAGATAGATAGATAGATAGATACTTTATTCATCCCCATGGGGAAATTCAACTTTTTTCCAATGTCCCATACACTTGTTGTAGCAAAACTAATTACATACAATACTTAACTCAGTAAAAAAAATATGATATGCATCTAAATCACTATCTCAAAAAGCATTAATAATAGCTTTTAAAAAGTTCTTAAGTCCTGGCGGTAGAATTGTAAAGCCTAATGGCATTGGGGAGTATTGACCTCTTCATCCTGTCAGAGGAGCATAGCATTTGATCTATCATCAAAGGTCCCCACCATCTGTGCCTTGTCAAAGTTTCATTGCTACCACTGAGCAGGAGGTACAGAAGGCGCTAGGTTCAAGAGCAGCTACCTGCCTTCAACCATTCTGTTCCTGAACCAGCCTGCACAATCCTAATCCCTACAGTTTAGCAATGCTATAACCAATTTGACTACCTTGCAATGAAGTAGACTTCTTTGTTCTATCTGTGTTTTCTTGTAGGAAATGTATAATTTATGTTTAAATTATGCAGTGAATGCTAGAATCTATCTGTTATGCTGCTGCAAGTAAACTTTGCATTGCACCCATGCATACGTGTACTTGTGCATAGGACAATGAACTTGACTTTGATTTTGATTCTGATTCCAGAGATTTCCCTCCCAGTGCAAAACAAAAACAATATATGATCTCACTTTAATTGACCAGTTCCTTATCTTGTAACTATGTCTCTCCATTTGCAGACCCTTTTCACGATCTACCCTGCCACACCCGTTTAGGCTTGTGTATATTTCAAAAAGATTGCCTCTTGCTCCACTAAACTCCCAAGAATCTGACTTTTTTTCTGCCATTCATGATGTTAGGTTTCACCTTGTAGGAAGGTCTTCACAGGAATTAGATCAGTAAATCACTTCTTGACTGCTTCCAATGCTATTGTCGCTTAAACAAGGAAAACTGAATTGAAATTGAAGATCTCAGAGCAAGATTGCAGGACCAGAGCGATATTAGGAACTGTGTTTCCAGTGCTTTATGGAAACATGGCTCACCCCTGCCATTTTGGATACAGCACTGTAGCCTGAGGGCTCCCACCATCCACCGCAAAACAAGACGGTGGAGTCTTTTAAATGGAAAGGAAGTGGACTGTATTTCATGATTAACTCATTGTGCTGCACAGATGAGTCAGTTCTGTCTCAGTTCTGCTCATCCAACAAGCTAATGGCTAAGTGTCATCCATTTTATCTGCTGAGGGAATTTTCCGCTGCCGCTGAGATAGCGGTGTACATTCCACTCCTGGCTAACATCAGGCAGGCACTGGAGGAGCTGAGCATGTGGTCAACAGTCACAAAACAGCACACCCTAAAGCCTTCCCTATCATCGCCGGGGATTTCAACCAGGCCAGCTTGAAGAAGTCTCTGAACAACCACCATCAACGATTTACCTGTGAAACTGGAGGAGCCAACACACTTGACAACTGTTACACCACCGTCAAGAACGCTTACCATGCCCTCCCATGCCCGCACTTTGGAAAGCCCGATCACCTGGCTGTAACACTTTGGCATACGGGCAGAAGTTGAGGACTGCACTACCATTGGTGAAGGCCATGAAGGTACAGTCAAGGGAGGTAGAGAAGCACTTACAGAATTGTTTTAAGTTGGTGGACTGGACAATATTCAGGGATTCATCTTGGAATATGAATGAGTATGTCAGAGTTGTTACCACTGACTTCATCCGGATCAGTGTGGATGTGTGTGTGGTTTTGAGAACATGCAGACATACCCGAACCAAAAGCCATGGATGAAGCAGAAGATTTGCAGTCTGCTGAGGTCTAGATCTGTGGCATTTAAGACCGGTGATCCAGAACTTTACAAGAAGTCCAGGTTCAACTTACATCAGGCTAATTTAAGAGTGAAGAAACAATTCTAATTGAAGTTAGGCACATAATCTGATGTGCTTCAGCTCATGCAGAGTCTGCAGGTCATTACCTCCTACAAGGCGAAACCTGACATCATGAATGGCTGTGATGCTTCACTCCCAGGTGAGCTCAATGTCTTTTATGCTCCCTTTGAAAAGGAGAGTAAAACTACCTCTTATGTGAACTCCTGCAGCATCTGGTGACCCTGTGATCTCTGCCTTGGTGGAAGATGTCAGGAGGTGAGCCCTCACAAGGCGTCAGGCCCTGAATGTGTACCTGGTAGGGCTCTGAAAACCTGTGCCAACCAACTGGCGGGAGTGTTCAAGTACCGCTTCAGTCTTTCATTGCTGCGGTTGGTAGTTCTCACCTGCTTCAAAAGGGCACCAATCATCACAGTGCCCAAGGAGAGAAGGGTGAACAGTCTCAATGACTATCGTCCAGTTGATTAAGCGCTTTGAAAGCTTCATCATGGCCTGGGTCAACTCCTGCCTAATTGAGGACCTGGACTTACTACAACTTGCGTTTTGCAATCTCATCTACAGCAGATGCCATCTCACTGGCTCTCCTCTCCGCAGTGGACCACCTGGACAATAGCAATACCTACGTCAGGCTGCTGTTTATTGATTACAGCTCAGCGTTCAACACAATCATCCCCTCAGTACAAGCTCTAAAACGTGGGCTACTGTTCCTCCCTTTGGAACCGGATCCTTGACTACCTCATCAGGAGACCACAGTCTGCGTGGATCAGAAATTACATCTCCTCTTTGCTGACGATCAACACCAGTGCACCTCAAGGATGTGTGCTTAGCCCGCTGCTCCACTCTTTCTACACCCATGACTGCATGGCTAGACAAAGCTTAAACGTCATCTATAGATTTGCCAATGACACCACCGTAGTTAGCAAAATTTCAGACGGTGACAAGGAGGAGTATTGCAATATGGTAGATCAACTGGTTAAGTGCTGTTGCAGCAACAATCTTACACAATGTCAGTAAGACCAAGGACTTGAGGAAGGGGAAGTTGAGGGAACACTCACTAATCCTCATTGAGAGATCGGCAGTAGAAATGATGAGCAATTTCAAGCTAGGATCAAAGAAACATAGAAAGCCTACAGCACAATACAAGCCTTACTACCCACAAAGCTGTGCAACTTACTTTATAAATTACCTAGGGTTACCCATAGCCCTCTATTTTTCTAAGCAGGATGTACCATTCCAGGAATCTGTTAAAAGACCCTATTGTATCCGCCTCCACCACTGTCGCTGGCAGCCCATTTCACACTCACCACTCTCTGTGTAAAAAACACTTACCCCTGACATCTCCTCTGTACCTGCTTCCCAAGCACCTTAAATTGTGCCCTCTCGTGTTAGCCATTTCAGCCCTGGGAAAAAGCCTCTGACTATCCACACGATCAATGCCTCTCTTCATCTTATACACCTCTATCAGGTCACCTCTCACCATAAAGTTCCTGCAAGTCAACATCTCTGAGGACCCGTCCTGGGCTTAACTTATTTATGCAATTGCAAAGAAAGCACAACAGTGACTATATTTCATTAGGAGTTTGAGGAGATTAGGTCTGTTACCCTACTCTAGGAGATTTTGACAGATATACCATAGAGGGCAGTTTAACTGGCTGCACTACTGTTTGAGATGGAGGAGCTACTAGTTAGGATCAGAAATAGTTGCAAATTCAGTCCACTCATTCATAGGCATTATCCTCCCTAGCATGAAGAACATCTTCAAATGACAATGCTTCAGAAGGCATCAGGGTGTCCCTCTTCTCATCGTTACCACAAAGGATGAGGTGCAGGAGCCCGAAGATGCACAATCAGCATCTGCGGAACAGCTTCTTCCCCTCTGCCACCTGATTTCTGAATGGAGAATGAACCCATTGTTGTCCAGAAAGAATGAGTCAGTGAGCAGGAACTGGGCTGGCCATTTTGTGAGACTGCCCCTGAAGCGGCCATTTTGTGAGCTCTGAACTGATTTTTTGTTCTTGGAGAATTTAATCAGAGCAATGGAATGTTGACGTGGGGAGTTTTCTGCCAGTGACCTGCTGAACCTGAGACCATTCTCAGACAAGAAGCTATTTGTTATGTAGGCTTGCAGGAAGAGCAATCTGTAATCTCGTTAGGCTCGGTGACTGGGTCACCTGGTTTGACTGGTTTGAACCAGTCGAGTTGAAAAGGACAAATGGCACATGGCTAAGGACAAAGGCCATAGAACAATGCTCGTTGTAACCCTAGACCAGAGCCAATAAGAAGGTGACCCAGGTCAGTCAGGTGACCGTGATCCAATGAGATTGAAGTGCTACATTTGAACTAGTGCGGAAAGAGTATAAAAAACAGGAGGCTTCGAATGCAAAGGAACGACAGCTCTCCAGAGATCAACCATCATGTACAAACATGGAGGGCCCCACATCACAGCTTAGATTACTTTCTACCTTTTCTATTCTTTGACTGTTCACGCAGGGTCAATAAAACCTAGTAGATGTACACACAGGTATTCAGTTGTGTAAATCCACGTGCTTTTTAGCTGAGACAATAAAACTGCTTGTCAGTAAATACAGATTCTCTCTGTGCCTAACTGATCGTTATTACTAAGGGGTAATCCTTGGGTACCAAAATGGTTGTTGTGATGTGTCTAGTGTGGTAATGCAGTGGGTAGAGCTTGTCACTCTCACTTTCAGCATCCACTATTGGCAAGCAGTCTTGTGAAAAGGAGAGTTGAATGCGTAAGTCTCTCCCTGCCAGTACACAGCCTCTCCAAAAGCAAGCCTCATGTCGAGCCTCCTCGCAGGTGACACATGGAAACTGAAGCAACACACACAAAATGCTGGTGGAACGCAGCAGGACAGGCAGCATCTATAGGGAGAAGTACAGTCGACATTTCTGGCTGAGACCCTTCGTCAGGACTATACATGGAAACTGAACTCCTTTCGGACTCAGGCTGAACTATAGAGGACAGGGAGGAGGTACCATAGAACCATAGAACACTACAGCACAGTACAGGCCCTTCAGCCCTCCATGTTGTGCCGACCCATATAATCCTTAAAAAAAAAGTACCAAACCCACACTACCCCATAACACTCCATTTTTCTTTCATCCATATGCCTGTCCAAGAGGCTCTTAAATACCCCTAATGTTTTAGCCTCCACCACCATCCCTGGCAAGTCATTCCAGGCACTCACAACCCTCTGTGTAGAAAACTTACCCCTGATGTCTCCCCTAAAGTTCCCTCCCTTAATTTTGTTCATATGCCCTCTGGTGTTTGCTATTGGTGCCCTGGAAAACAGGTACTGACTATCCACCCTATCTATGCCTCTCATAATCTTGTAGACCTCTATCAAGTCCCCTCTCATTCTTCTACGCTCCAAAGAGAAAAGTCCCAGCTCTGCTAAGCTTGCTTCATATGACTTGTTCTCCAATCCAGGCAACATCCTGGTAAATCTCCTCTGCAGCCTCTCCATAGCTTCCACATCCTTCCTATAATGAGGTGACCAGAATTGAACACAATACTCTAAGTGCGGTCTCACCAGAGATTTGTAGGGTTGCAACATGACCTCTCTACTCTTGAACTCAATACCCCTGTTAATGAAGCCTAGCATCTCATAGGCCTTCTTAACAGGTCTGGCCCCTGCACACATAGCACACAGGCCCACTGGTGTGTGGACATGCCGCGGCTATGGGCAAATAGCCCCACTGCCTTGTGGGCAGCCTCGGGAGAGGCGAAGGCTACGGATTAAACCTAGACAGCAAATCCAGAGTGGAGCCCCTAAGGCGGATGGATACCACTGAACATCCTTCTGGCAGCTCCTGCAGCTGAGCTGGTGCCAAACATATTGCTTCATAAGCTTTTCTTTGGGCTACACTGGTGAGACAGAGAGGGGGATCTTGATGACTGGGCATCTCAGGATCTCTATACCTTCCACTCAGGCTTGTGATGGTCATCATCACCCGTTGTCCTTCGAGACAGCGGATGCCAACCAATCCTTGTCATTCACTGTTATTTCTTCTCTGCTTATTCATTATTTTTAAAATTTAATTATATATCTATACATTTCTTACTGTAATTTTATTATGTATTGCACTGCTGATTCTGATTCTGACTCCAAGTCCTCCAAAGCAAAGTTTAGGGCAGAAATATCATGTAACGTGTGTCAGAGCATGGAATTCTGCTGGATTAGAGAGATGCACTCAGATTGGAGAGAACAGTTACAGAAACCACTAAGGGAACTGTGAATCAGAATTTAAAACCAAAGAACAGGTTTGGCTGGAAGGGATTGAGATTATACATAATTCCCCTGGATACAGTAGAAGAAAGGCAGAATACAGAAAGCAATTTTGCTTAGTTCTTCTTCGAATGGGGACTTCTCTGAATAAGATGCCCAAACCTGATTTACTGGGAAAGTTACCCATCTCCCAAGTTTCAAACTTTAATCACTTTATAACCACATTGGTTGGGGGCTGGAAAGATATAAAATCCAATAGATCTTAGGCAGCTGGAATCCTTCTCGGAGAAGGTCTTTTCTCAGGAGGAAGTGGGGTTTGTAGCCGGTTCAGAGAAGTTCCAGTATTCCATATCTAATCATTTAGAATTGCCAATAGTTCAGTACCTTATCGACCGGATTCTGTTTCCCACACACCATTTGAAATCCCCAGGATCATGTTCCCCACACTCCATTTAAATTCCCTGTTTCCACATTCTCTTTAAGTTCTTTAGGACCCGGTTTTCAAACTCCCTTTAAGTTTCCCAAACTCTCCGCAAATTCTCCAGGACCCTGTGTGTTACATTCTCTTTAAACCATTGGGGCCATGTTTCCAATGCTTCATTTAAGCTTTCCAGATTCACCAGAAAATTTATTATATGACTGTGTAATATGTACAAAAATGTAAATTAAAAGTGAGTTGGAGTATTACCAGTGTGTGTCCAGAAAAACTGCTATTCTAGCATCATTAAAGTTGTAAGGGTGCTGGATTAAATTACTGGAGTTTTACTGTAATTGTGCAACTTTAAAAACTTTTTTCAGATTTGGAAAAGCTCAAATATAGATATTTGAATTAATTGTTCCCACGTTATAATAGTTTCTTAGAATATCAATTCATCATTGTGACCACTTCAGTATAAGAATATTTTACATCAAAATGAAGAAGTGAAAGGACTTGCCTTAGGGTTGTTGATCCTTTGCATTTGTGGGGTTGCAGGGGCACTCCCTGCAAAGACTGGGTTTGTGACTCCAGATGTCTGAGGTGGCTGGGTCCTAAGGGGGGAAGCAAATGGTTACAAGCTAGAGTCATCACTTCAGACTTCAGATATCATCAGCAGAGGCTGCAGCATTCTTGTCACAGCTCGCCAAGACGTTAGATATCAATTCTCATTTGCTGATAAAAGTAGAACAAAACAAGCAAGGTCTTGAAGTGAGCACAAGAGTAGCCACGTTTCATGGGATTGTGGAAATAGCTGCTTTTCGGGGCAGTTTTCACATGGAAAAGGTGAAAATCAGGAAAGTGTCATGAACAGAAGCATTGGCACTCGCACGGGATGGCTGGGACGGCTCTGGGTAACGTACAGCAACAGAAGTCAGAATATCTCCTGGTAGTCTCAGAAAGGAACTGGATATAACTTGATGAATGGTGGAGGCCTGTCACTGAATAGTGGGAAATTATGTCAATGGAAACACCAGAGACTGTGGTCATCTTAAGCAGGGTAGAGTGAGTCACTCCTTCCCGGTTTTCCAAAAACTATCACCATTCCATGCCATTCTGTTTGAAGTGGGGTGGGACTTCGGATTGCCATTTGACCCCACCAGCTCTCACCTCCAATTCTGCCATGGATGGTCCCATACCTGGCTGCGAAAGGAGAGTTGAGCACGGAGCTAGCAACCCCATCCCATAAAATCCCAGTGCTACAGAAACACCGACAGAAGCTTGAAGACCTCATTCCAGAGAGAGGAAGGATCTTTGCCCTGGTGAAAGCAGAAGCCACAGGGCCAATTAGCCTTCTATTGGCCCAGGACAGAGGACTCTGGCAAGCTGCTGTTGATGACCTATGCCTCAGTAGACTGATGGGCTGAAGAAGAAGGTCTTTCATCTCCAACTACCTCAGAGGGCTGTACCCTGCACACTGAGAAGTGGAGAGGTGTAAGTGTGTGGTTAGGGTTCAACGAGGCTGTGGAAGACATAGCACCCCCAATCATGCATCAATATGAAGAATTAAATCCCAGAACTTGTAAAACATTCTGGCAGAGTGCTGAATGTGTTGTCAAAGTAGGAAATATTGCAGCCATGGTCATCCATTTTAGTGACATAGAATGAGGGATAAAAATGGCCTTGGGTATGAGAACCTCTCCGTTACATCCACCTGAGAAGGCAGACGGGCCTCACCTTAAAACCAACTTCTCCAGTGGTGCAGCACTCCCTCAGCATTGGGGTGTCAGTGTGGACCTGGACCTATGTCCTGGAGTGACACTTGAACCTATGAGGTCCTGAGTTAGAAGTGAGGAGGGTGCGACACCATGAGCCACAGTTGACTGCCTAAGTTTCCAAGTTCAACATCTGGTTGTGACCAAGGTGGACAAAGGTCATAACCCTTCTCGAATGTCACTCACCGTGGCAGAGGTCTGCTCTTTCTTGTGCACTTCTTATATGTGATGCATCCTACTCCAACCATGACGAAGATTAACACCAGGATCAAAATAATGACAATTATTGCTGCAGGGTTTTAAAGAAAAACAGATTAAATTCATGACAAATTCATGATTAAATTCATTAAAATCAAGATTAAGTTCATGACACATGACAGGAAAAGACTAGATGAGTTTAGATTGCCACACCAGATTAGATAACCACAGGGTTATTTCCCAGAGGCATGGGTTCATTACAACTGAGTAATGCAAAGCAAGTCTCCAACAACTGGCTGGAGACTTCCAATGCGATTCGAGGACTGGTGAGCAGATAAAATCAAATAAGATCAATAGAAGATTCAGGAAATGCTCAGCAGATCAGGCAGCACCTTTGGTGAGAAAAACAGAGGCAAAGTTTCAGGTTGAAGAATCTTCGTTTGCTTCCCTTCCCACAGATGAGGCCTGCCCTGTTGAGCATTTAAAGAGTTCCAGCGTAAAACATAGAACACTACAGCAAGTACAGGTCTTTTGGTCCATGATATTGTGCTGACCTTATAACCTACTCTAAGAGTAATCTAACTCCTCCCTCCTACATAATCTTCCATTTTTCTGTTATCGACCATGTGCCTACCTAAGAGTTTGTTATGTCCTTAGTGCATCTGTCTCTCCCGCAGGGCATTCCATGGACCCACCACTCTTTGTGCAAAGAACTTACTTCTGATATCCCCTGCTATACGTCTTCCAATCACCTTAAAATTATGTCCCCTCTTATTAGCCATTTCTGTCATGGGAACAACCTCTGATTAGTCTGAGGTCATGCCCAATCGTGATAACCAAAATATGGGCAATTCAAACAGAATGATGTCATTAAATATCATTACAGTTTGGGATTCAGGATAATTTACATATTGAGGAGATTTAAGTTACAGCCAATTCGTTCTATTGGCCACAGTGAATTCTGTCTTGACAAATCACTTTCATTGGTTGTAGTGACCAAACCAAAACAATTTCCGCTTCTGGTGAACCTACGGATTTGTTATACTTGCACGACGTGCCCTCACTCCAATAATTATTGCTCCAAAAGTTGAGGATATGTATTTGATCCTTTATTGACAATTAGCAAACATACAATCTTGAAGCAATGAAACCCAATTGTAAGCTAAGCAAAATGGAGTGTTATTGAGCGCTCAGCAAAAGATATGACATCCGTCAATCCCCAGCTACTACAATCTGTAGAACAAAGCATGAAGATGTAACTTATTCTCTTCACTTTTAACAACTACCCACTCATGAGACTAGTTTCCATAATAACAGACGACAATGCAGGTAGAGAGCAGATGTGTGTATCCTGCATTGGTTATTTGCAATGTTTGTGACCTCTACATACCTTACCTTGTTCCTACAGCATCACAAAAACACGCATTAAATTACACTTCTTTAAACATGTCAGAAGACTGGTGAATAGTGAATGTTTAAGTATTGCTTGTGCTTTCAGAAAGTTCAGAGCAATTAACCTAACACTGCATGAAAGCTTTAGGGAGTGAGCTTCAAAGATTTATCTGGCTGCAAGGTTTTTTGGCTCTCAGCATAAATACAAAAGGGCAGGATGTCTGTGCTACGTCAGTTCAACGGGGGCTATTCATACTTGAATGGGGGAATGCAAGCAGGGTGCCTTCCAGCTCTGAACTGAGAAAAATATTGGTATTTCCTGTAATTTTAACATGCCAGACATCAATATTAATGTCACAATAATGCTTTAGACATGACTGTAGGGAAGCATCTTACAGGCCAACAGGAAAAAAAACTGCTGGAGGAACTCAGCAGGTCAAGCAGCATCTGTGTGAGGAAAGATGCTGTTGATTTGACCTGCTGGGTTCCTCCAGAACATTGATCATTGCTGCAGGTTCTAGCATTTGCAGTCTATTAAGGCTCCATCTTACAGGTGTATTGGTTATATTGGTTAAGCCACCCTCGACTGCTGATGGAGCTGCAGTACAAACTTGCCGTGTGAAACAGAGAGGCAATGCTCAGAGGGTGTGTTCAACAGTTGAGTGAGGAACAAAATGTTTCCCACAGCTGCGTATCAAGCAGAACTCAAGTCTGCCCTGAGCTGTTTAGAGACTTCTTGGCCACAACACGGGATCAGAGTCACGGAGTGTTACAACATAGATATGGACTCTGGCAAATTTCAACAGGCACACGATGGAGAACATTCTGACAACTTGCCTCAGCACCTGCTAGGGAGACTCCGAAGCACAGGATTGAAAGAGGCTGCAGAGGGACGTAAACTCAGCCCGCAACATCACGGGCACAGCCCTCCACGTCATCGAGGACATCCTCAAGAGGCAGTGTCGCAGGAAGGTGGCGCTCACCACCCGGGACTTGCCCTCTACCTAATGCAGCTTGTTCCCATCCAGCATCATACTCCTGAATCATCCATGAACCCACAAACACAACCTCACTAATCCCCTTTTGCACTGTTTATTTTTATTGTAAAAGTAATTTTCCATGGCTAGCTCTGTATTGCTGCCACAAGACAACAAATTTCACGACAAACAGTACTGTGCAAAGGTCTTAGGCACGTACGGTATATATAGCTCGGGTGCCTAAGACTTTTTCACAGTACTGTATTTCAGTGGTAATAAACCTAATTCTGATTCTACTTCAGCATTGCCAGTTATTGCGAGACTTTGAGTCCTGCATATTATGGGCATTCTGCCGCTGTTAACATAGAAGTTTAGCTTCTTTCCCACAGGATTTGGCTGGAATTACGGACTGAAGCTTACTAGCTGTGTCCAGCCGCTCCCTGGAGCTAACAAACAAGGGAAAATGTCTATTGCCACAACCTGCTGTAATGCTGGACCTTGAGTGTCTTGGAATAGTGAATCACTTCAGCAGTACATTACTCTGACTGCATGGCTGGGCCCGGAAATTCATCCATGGCCCTCCTTGTCTGATGGAGCAGGATCCCGATTTTACTCGCGGTTCAGCAACAATTTGGATTAACAATCTGCTGGAGGAATTCAGTGGGCCGACCAGCATCTTTCAGGGGGAGGGGCATTGATGTAAAGGGAACATCAATGCTGTGGGTTGAAATCCTGCATCGTAGTCCTGATGCAGGAACCGTCAGCGTTCCCTTTCCACCACGGATGCTTCTCGACCCACTAAGTTCCACCGGCAGATTTGTTGCTCCAAGTTTCAGAATCTGTGGCATCTTGTGTCTCTAAGACTTATTGCACTTGGCCGGTTGGTAAAACTCAGTTGTGATCCCGCAGTTGAAGAACATTTAGAAATCGCTCTCAAAATGACACTTAGAAAGACCTCTTGACTCTCCAACCTTCTCCACTCCTTATTATCTTGGAAGTCACTGAGCATGCCTGCAGAAAGGGATTTGAATTACTAAGCCCAATGGGGAAACCAACACTTTTGACCAATGACTGACTGTTTCGGGCAGTCTTGTGGAGCTGTTATGGTCTTACCGGTTGTAGGGAGGAAGCTGTTCTGTTCTGTGTATCCCTCCTCAAACTGGCACTGGTCCAGGTGATTACAGCCCTGAGAGATTGAAGAGAAAGATGCAATGAGGAGTCCAACACTGAGTGATTGTTGAATGCTTCACGTAGAGGGTATTCCCGGAAACTGCGATGTTTCTCTCACCTCCATTTGACCCTTAAGTGCTACAGTGATAATATGTGAAATTGGTTTATGATATAGTTTTGTGCAAACACGAAGGACCAGAGGAACTCAGCAGGTCTGGCTGTATCTATGGAGGGGAATAAAGAGTCGATGTTCTGGGCTGAGACCCTTGAACAGGACTGGACGAGAAAGGAGAAGAAGCCACAATGAGAAAGTGGGGACGGGGGGGAAGTGCATAAGCTGGCAGATGATAGGTGAAACCAGGCCAGGGGAAGATGGGTTGAGGTAAGAAGCTGGGAGGTGATAGGTAGAAGAGGTGAAGGATTGATAAGAAGAAATTTGATAGGAGAGGACAGTGGATCTGTGGACATAGTCTTGCTAAACTGAGATAATGGTAAAGGATATGCAAGTTGGTTCAAGAACTGAGTGGCTGAGGGGTGTGGGATGAGTGTAAACAGTTGTATTGTGGACATGAATTTTCTCCGTCCTATGTGATTCTATGATTTATATTTAGTTCCTTGAAACATGATCGGTCCTGGGGAGAAAGTGTAGACATGTCAGCACAGGGTACCACAGCTGAGCTGAGGTGAGGTGTTTAACTCTGTGTTCATTGTTCAGAGGGAAGGTAAACCCTTGTCACTACTCTGAAATACGCAGAACAAGAAGAACCTTGGAAGAAGGAGAGAGGAGAGCAGGCACAACTGTGCCTAGGTGAGGTGGTGACCTTACCGCGTGCGGGGGACACTTGTTGGAACAGTTGTTGACTCTGACTTCGATGCATTCTGCATTCAAACACATCTATGGAGAGGGAGCAGAGTTACAATCAGCACTTTGGATATTAAGAGGGCGCGAGTTCGCTCACCATTAATCTGTGTTCATTTGGAGAGAAAGTGGGCATGTGAAGTCCGGTAGAAGTGAACCAGATTGCCTATTTGTGGGTTCACTCAGTGCACAGAACAACTGGGTAAGTTGCCTAACACTATGCGGTATTTATGCATATTTTATTCCATATCTGTACATCTGACATTAGATGTTAATGAGATCATAAGATACAGAAGCAAAATTAGACCATTTGGCCCGTTGAATCTGCTCTGCCGTTCCATCGTGGTTGATTCATATTCCCTCTCAAACCCGTTCTCCTACCTTCTCCCAGTAAACTTTGACACTCATATTAATCATGAAAATATCAACTTCTGCTTGCAATATACCCAATGACTTCGCCTCCATAGCTGTCTGTAGCAATGAATTCCACAGATTCACCCCACCCTCTGGCTAAAAGATTCTGCCTTATCTCTGTCGTAAAGGGAGGTCCCTCTATTTTGAAGCTGTTATTTTTTCTAATTGCTGAGTGATGCTTTTATTTTGTTGCATGTCATGCCAACACACCACAGCAAATTCCTAACATATATAAATGCATATGGTGAATAAAGTTGATCCCTGGCCTTTGATCCTTAACACCAATAGTTGAGGCAGGAACAATAACAAAGGATAATAAAGGATATTTGGATAGATAACATGAATAGAAATGGTATAGAGGGAAATGGGTCAAATGCCAGCAAATGGGGTGGACACAATGGTCAGCAAGGATGAGCTGGGCCTGATTTCTTTATTTCTCTACAACCATCTCCCCCATATCATGTGACCTAAACATACCCACTATGTGCTTTGTCCATTCAATCCACTGAAGAAAGCTTCTGTCTGGAAGGGTATTATTTCTTATTGAACCAACGTCAACAATCAGTTCCAGAAGGCACTGTCCAAGTTGTAGAATTTATCAGCCTCAGCTCCGAAGCTGTACAAGGCTCCCTGCTGGAGCAAGGCTGTTTCTCACTCAGTGGATGTTAGGGGCTGGTGGCAATTTTCCTCACAGTCCCGGCCTCAGTGGGCAGTTGCCCTCTGTGCCACCGGTACTGGGGCAGCCAATGGGGCCTTGATGAGGAGTGAGTACAGCGATGGGGAGTGGAGTTGTCCTGGAGGGCGGTGGAAGTTCTGACACAGGACATGGTTTCCTTTGGCGTGGGTGGCAGGAAGATACCAGGTAAGGGCGCGAGTGCCCTCTGCAAACGATAACGCTTTTGGGACCTAAGCATAGCGCAGCCACGCAGCTGGTAGAGCTACTACCCTGCAACACCAGAGACCCAGTTTTGATCCTGACCTCAGGTGCTGTCCCTGCGGAGTTCGCACACTCTCCCTGCAATGGGGTGGGCTTCCTTCAGGTTCTCCTGTTTCTTCCCACATCCCAGGTTAAATGGGCACTGTAACTTGCCTTCAGCATGGAGGTGAACACCGGGGTGACGGGGGTGTAGAAAAGTGGGGTTTATATTGGATTGTTGGAGGCTGAGCGAGCTAGGGCTTTTCTCTTTGCAGCGACAGAGAATGAGAAGCAACATGATGGAGTGCGATAAGATTTTGATTTGCACAAAAGATGCTGACTTTGAGACAGTTCCTTTCTTTTACCAGGAGAACAATGGCCAAAATCAGAGGACATCCACTTAAAGTGAGTGGAGGAAAGTTTCAGTGGCATGTCAGAGGTAGGTATTTTACACAGGGAGTGCTGGATGCCTGAAGTACACTGCCAGGGCTGGCCGTAGAGGTTGATACATTGGGGGAATTTTAAGCAACTCCTAGATAGGCCCATGGATACAAGGAAAGTGGAGTGTAATGGGCTGTGTAGGAGGGAAGGGGAGGTTGATTATATAGGTCAGTACAACATCCCGGGCTGAAGGGCCTGTGTTGTTTAGTGTTCTTCGGTGTAGATGGCCGACTGATGGTTAGCACTTTGGGACATTCCATCTTGTATCACTCTGGCATTCTACAGCAAATGATGGCCCTCCCAGCTGTAAAACGGTGAATTGTGTTTATTCCCACTTAGATGGTAGAGCTTTCCTTGCTAGCGCCAACCTGGCTCAGCCAGGCAGGGGCAGTCCACATCTGAGCCGAGGTTGCTGAGAAGGAAGTTGACCTGACGGTGCATCCACGAGATTGCGCACGTTCCCAGGCAAACCCCAGTGTCAGGAAGCATGGCCCATGGGCTGAGTGGCCCCTTCTTTGGCCTGCAAAAGTTCTGCACACAAGGAACAGAAAGCAATGGCATCGCAAGGTAAAGCCACAGACCAGAAACTCAAACGCTGTGGCTCCTGAGAAAGGAAAGGAACAAACATTGGGTCCGGGTCGAAAATCGTAACCCACCTCCCAACTCTGCGTTGCGGGTATGGGGCAGCATGGTGGTATGGTGGTTAGCACAATGCTTTACAGTACCAATGGCCCAGGTTCATTTCCTACCACTGTCTGTAAGCAATTTCTACATCGTCCCAGTGACCACATGGGTTTCCTCCGGGTGCTCTGGTTTCCTCCCATAGTCCATACACGCACCGGTTGGCAGGCTAGTTGGTCTTTGTAAATAGTCCCGCGATTAGGCTAGATTTATGTTGGGGGTGTGGCTTTAAGGGTCTATTCTTCACTGTATCTCAATAAATAACTAACTCTTCGCATCTTTTTTCACATTCATTTTAGTACCTTGTTGGTTCCACACTTTATTCCATCTTGCACCAGTCCTGGGTTAACTCCAGCTTTGTCTATGAAGGAGCGGCATTTATCTCTTCCTAAGGTTAGAGTATTGTAGCCATAAGACAGCAACATCTTCCCGCCGACACAGTGTAGCTGCCCACACATTATGTCCCTGTGGAGGCAGGAGAATGTGTTAGGTACAGCTGACAGAGACCACCCAACCATTGCCTTGATTGTTCTCAAGTTCAAGTTTAATGGACATTCAACAAGTGTACAGCTAAACGAAACAGTGTTCATTCTGGGCCAAAGTGCAAAGCACAGTACACATAGTCACACACAGCAGACAGACATATAGTTACGACTGCACGTACAGTCACAAAATAATATTGGCACAAGTCACAAAATGCTGGAGGAACTCAGCAGGTCAGGCAGCATCTAGGGAAAGGAATAAAGAGTCAATGTTTCGGGCCGAGATCCTGCATCAGGACTGGAAATGAAAGTGGAAGAAGCCAGAATAAGAAGATGGGGGAAGGGGAAGGAGTACAAGCTGGCAGGTGATCGGTGAAGCCAGGTGGGTGGCGGGAGGGGTTTGAAGTGAGAAGCTGGGAGGTGATAGGTTGGAAAGATAAAGGGCTGAATAAGAAGGAATCTGATAGGAGAACGGGTGGACCATGGGAGAAAGGGACACCAAGGGCAGGTGATGGTCAGGTGATGGGAAGAAAAGAGATAAGAGGGGAGCCAGGGTGGGGAATGAAAGAAGAGGGAAGAAAGAGGTGATTGGCATTTAAACTTGTTTCCAATAGAGAGGTGTTGTTGGGTTTAAATTAGTAACTATGAAGCAATCTGTGAGTAGTGTATATATGAAGGCGAGGGAGTGGGAATGACTGGAAGAATTGGACCAGCCTATGATTGAATGGCGGAGCAGACTCGATGGGCTGAATGGCCTACTTCTGCTCCTGTGTCTTAAGGTCTTATGGTTGTAGAAGCTGGAGGAAGCCAAAGAGAGCCCCATGTCACCTTGAAGAGGTGGTGTCTCAAGAAGGTTGCATCCATCACTAACAATCCTCACCATCTAGGATACAGCCTCTTCTCATTACTACCATTGGGGAGAAGGTGCAGGAGCCTGAAGACTCACACTCAATAATTCAGGAATAGCTTCTACAGTCAGATTTATGAATGGTCCATGAACCCATGTACACCACCTTCTTAATTCTTTTGTTTTACATTTTTTAATTTATTGCTGCAAGTTATAGTAATTGTATGCCTTTGCACTGTACTGCTACCATAAAACAGTTCATCTCAATAAGTGAAAATAAATCTGATTCTACATAAAATCAGCTCAACCTCCCTGCCTATCTAACTCCCAGAGACATTCCTCATCTTTGTCACTCAGGATACAAAAGTGATGTGATGGACATGTGTAGTTCTCATTATTAATCTTGACCTAATGCTAGATTGCCGGAAATCTACGTACTTCCCATAAACACAACAGACTATTCAGCTCTGAAGCATCAGCCCTGTTTTCCCCACCACAGATCATCAATGGTGGAAAAATCACTGGGAAGTTGATGGACCTGTGGGAGAAACTAGATTACAGGGAAATAACGGAGGGAAGTAATAATTCTCTGAGGGATAGCATCAACATAATGGGCTGAAAGGTGTCCTCCTATGGTATAATAATATGTAAAATAATTAACATTTTGTCATCAACAATTCCAGTTCATGCACTTTTAATTTACAGAGGACTGGGGGAATTGTGTGATATGCGGTATACTGAGCAGCCATCTAGTGGGTGTGGGGAGGGTGGGAGAGGAAATACTATAAATGACTGTTTCACTATTGACACTCACTTAGGTTTGCAGGGTTGGTATGTGGTTGTCTTCTTACAGTAACCGTACCGAGCACCGACACTATTGCTTTCGAAACATCGACTGGCTCCTTGCCGAGCATCTGATAGAAAAGAGCAGAATACTTGCAGGATTAACCATGGCATAAAGTACATTGTCAAAATCAAGGTCAAAATTGAGTTTATTGGCATGTGCACAGTTACACACAAATTTTACAGGAAGAAACACAAAAAGAATAAAAATGATCCATTTTGTACTGCATTGTTGATCAAAATGGAATTTGGACAACAATCGGGTCTCCATGTTATTCACCATGAGGATGAAGGTAGTGGTGGAAGAGGTTTGGGAGTCTGATAGTCTTCAAAACTACTAAAACAGATAACCTAGCAACTATTGTAGTACCAATTACAGAAGCTTTGGCAGACAACTTGGTTGAGCCATCTTCCCTGAGCACACCCGTGACTATCCGGCAAAAGAGCTTCACTGGCCACATGTTAATTTCAACAGGCAAAGAAGTTTATTTCATCTTTTGCAAGTCCAGCTGGATCTGTCCATAACACATAGGTACGTAGTATTCAACTCACCTTGTAAAGGACCTCCCACACCCTCAACATCTTAATTTCATAACACTGGGAACACAAAGATCCTTTAATTCATTTGACCCTCACCATATATTAGAACAAAGATCTCTGTAGCACTGTATTGCCTCTCATTTCATTCAACTAATATCTTGCTCTCAGGTGCAAGGATCATTTGATAGTAACCAGAATAACTCAGCTGACAAGCAGAATATTTGTGATATACTATGTATGCATATGTCATAGAGTCGTACAGCATCTAAACTGAATCCTTTTGTCTGCAGCTCTCTCATACACCAACTTGGTTTGTTAGCAGTTTCTGCTAATAGCCACGTGATTCTGCAGTGAGAAGGCCACCTTTCATAAGCAATGCACGTCGAGAGTCAGTATGATTTGGGGTTCAACCAATCAGGAATGACGGGATGTTTCGATTGACGGAACATTGATTTGAGCCAATGCTGTATAAGTACTGCCCAAACACAGTTTTCGGTAGCCCAGAAAGGACTGATCGTACACCAGCATAAAATTATAAAAAAGGTATATTTTCAACTTTATCAAACTGTTAACGGAGGAAGATAAAAGGGCCCATTACAGTTAAACCAGTCCAAATGTGCACTTAAACATTGGAGCTCATTTCTGTAGTAACTGGGAGTATCTTTACTCATGGCACTGAATTCTCCTCACCAACCATAGGCAGAACTTTCCTTCTTGGAACCTCTGCCTCATAAAACACTCCTTGCAATAGGGTCTCTCCTTCAGATGCGATCATCCAGGCATCTTCCCTGCTCCTCTCCCACCTCCCACCAAAAGACCCTAAACCAGACTACAGTCCTTCAGAAAACTCTTCCCACACAGCTCTTGGGAATGTGTTATGCCATCTCACTCCTGATTCACTGTCACAACATTCCTAAGGTGGGCAACGTGGCTCCTGACCTTTAGCTGAAGCGAAAACACTCTTACCAGCAGGATACACAGCTTTTACAGAAACTGCTAAAATTAAATATGCCATAGCATAGCGGAAGAAATCTTTATCAGGGCATTACATGTCCAACTAGTCATAGCCAACCAAGTGTAATGCCTTGGCTCATATGTTTACTGTTATGCTGTAAATATTTCATTTTGACAGTTCTGGGAGAGCTGCTTGATTTCCGCTTATATTTGAGTTATTGTTGAAGATAAGAGATGAGGAGAAATGTGTGCCAACCAATTAGGATGGTTGAATTGAAGGGGCTGTTTCTCTGGTGAGGGACTCTAAGTTTGGGCTTGGGGATTTTTTTTTGCTCGAGTGGAGATGAAAAGGGAACATGCTGAAGAGAAATGTTCACAGGATTCGACCCGGAGAGGGACCGTGATTCGACGAAGCCCAGGGTGAGATCGATGGAGGGTCGGTGACTTGGGGAAACTGTGAGCTTCAACTTGCGCACGTGAGACTGTTTTATTAAAATGGGCCCCTTTCTTTGTTCTTTTCTTTACTAGCCCTTTAGTCAAATTAAGAATTATAAAGATAAATCTTTTAATCGTATGCGGAGTACCGTCTGTTATTTTGTGGCATTAATTTGTAACAGGGTAACGAATTACACAGCATCCACACAAGCAGGGGGTTTGGGCAGAGCTCGCGCCTCAATCTCACGAGTTTGGCGGGGCCAGAAATCGTCTTCCCTAGACTTACGCAGCAGAGGAAACCCGAGTGTTTCACAAGATTCCCATCGAACCTTGTTCTATCTGCCCATGTTTGTCCCATATCCCTCCAAAGCTTTCCTATCAACGTACCTGTCCAAGAATTCTTTAGATGTTGTTAATGTACCTGCTCAACCTCCTCTTCTGGCGGTTTATTACATATACAGCCCACCTTCTGGGCACAAAAGTTGCCCCTCAGGGTCTGATGAAATCAGTCTCTTCTCACCTTAAACCCATGTTCTCTAATTCTTCATTCCCTATGCTGGGAAAAAGCCTCTGTGCATTCACCCTATTCATGTCCTTTATGAATGAAGGATAATTGCTAAAGGTTAGCATGCTTCGCTTCCTTCCTCATTCTATGTTACTTCTTTGCCTGTTCCCTATTTAACACAATTTTTAAAACTATAATGTCTATTTCATCATTTTTATGGAATGACTCAATTTTTGGTTAAGATTATTTCATCCCTTTCTCCATGAGCTCACCAGCTGGTGTTATAATGAATATCCTCACTGGAGGGATGAACAGGATTCTTCCTAATAATTTGGAGTGTGTTGCCTGAAGGGACTGTGGAATCTGATTCAATAGGAAGGGCCAAAAAGTTATGGGATAAAAAACAAAGTTAAAACAGACACATGTACTGTGTGTCTCTCTCTCTCTCTCTCTCTCTCTCTCTCTCTCTCTCTCTCTCTCTCTCTCTCTCTCTCTCTCTCTCTCTCTCTCTCTCTCTCTCTCTCTCTCTCTCTCTCTCTCTCTCTCTCTCTCTCTCTCTCTCTCTCTCTCTCTCTCTCCATGATGACGATGTCCACTCCTTTAGCGGTGAGATCTTTGATGACTATACAGTCCTATCCTGGACCCACAAGTTCTATTGCAGGGGGGACATGTATATGGTAGTGGTGGTAGTGATGGCAACCATGGCTGCATTTCTCCTGGCTCTCTTCTGCTGTCTCCTGGTTGTTCTTTCCATCTCCAGAATATGGTGCAACTCAAACTACCTGCATCTCAATATCACCAAGACCAAGGAGATGGTGGTGGACTTTAGGAGATCTAGGCCTCATATGGAGCCAGTGATCATTAATGGAGAATGTGTGGAGCAGGTTAAGACCTACAAGTATCTGGGAGTACAGTTAGACGAGAAGCTAGACTGGACTGCCAACACAGATGCCTTGTGCAGGAAGGCGCAGAGTCGACTGTACTTCCTAAGAAGGTTGGCGTCATTCAATGTCTGTAGTGAGATGCTGAAGATGTTCTATAGGTCAGTTGTGGAGAGCGCCCTCTTCTTTGTGGTGGCGTGTTGGGGAGGAAGCATTAAGAAGAGGGACGCTTCACGTCTTAATAAGCTGGTAAGGAAGGCGGGCTCTGTCGTGGGCAAAGTACTGGAGAGTTTAACATCGGTAGCTGAGCGAAGGGCGCTGAGTAGGCTACGGTCAATTATGGATAACTCTGAACATCCTCTGCATAGCACCATCCAGAGACAGAGAAGCAGTTTCAGCGACAGGTTACTATCGATGCAATGCTCCTCAGACAGGATGAAGAGGTCAATACTCCCCAATGCCATTAGGCTTTACAATTCAACCGCCAGGACTTAAGAACTTTTTAAAAGCTATTATTAATGCTTTTTGAGATAGTGATTTAGGTGCATATCATATTCTTTACTGAGTTAAGTATTGTATGTAATTAGTTTTGCTACAACAAGTGTATGGGACATTGGAAAAAAGTTGAATTTCCCCATGGGGATGAATAAAGTATCTATCTATCTATCTATCTATCTATCTACTACACAGCTGTCGCCAAGTGTTACGGTCAGCAGCAACATCCTCTAGGTCCTCAGGTCTGATCTTGCACTTCCTTAAAGCATTCTTCATCTGATCCTTATAGCGCTTCTTCGGCCCTCCAGCTGAGCGTCGACCATGATGTAGCTGGCGGTATAACACTCTGCGGGGTAGCCGACATAGGGGCATCCTTATCACGTGCCCCAGCCACTGCAACTGATGCCGGGTGATCACGGCCTCAATACTTCTGCAGTTGGTCTTTACAAGTATTTCAGTGTGAGGCACCCGCTCACGCCAGGTAATTCCCAGGATGCGCTGAAGGCAGCTTATGTGGAAGCGCTCCAAGGACCTGATGTGATGGCTGTAGGTTACCCAAGCTTCACAGCTATAAAGGAGGGTGGTGACACAGACCGCCTGGTATACAGCGACCTTTGTGGAGGGACGAAGGCTCCTGTTCTGAAAGACTCTGCGTCGAAGTCTCCCAAAGGCAGCTGATGCCTGTTTAATGCGGCTCTGGATGTCGTCGTCAATGCCGCTATCCTCAGAGAGAACGCTCCCCAGATATTTGAAAGATGGCACTACTGACAGCTTTTCATCACCAAGTGAAGGCGGGTAGGGTGGGTGGGACACTAGTACTCCATTGGCAAACCACTTCTGTCTTGGTGGCATTGACAGTCAGCCCCATCCTGCTGTACGCTCTCACCGCCACAGCAAGGACAGTCTGAAGATCCTCCGGAGTATGGACCACAGGAGCACAGTCACCTGCATACTGCAGCTCCAGGACCCATTCTCTGTGGAGTTTGGTGGTTGCGTGGAGCCTCCTGACGTTAAAGAGGTTGCTGTCTAATTTGGCGTCCACTGCCACACCGCTGCTGTCTTCAATCTCGTTGTGCAGAAGCTTGGTAACACACAAGAGGAAGATGTTAAAGAGCACTGGTACTAGCACACACCCCGGCCTCACCCCTGTGCGTACAAGGAAGGGCTCGGACTCTTGTCCTCCTATGGTCACCCGAGCAGTCATCCCATCGTGGAGCTGGCGGAGGATGTTAACAAATTTATTGGGACAGCCAAACCTGAGGAGGACATCCCATAAGAGCTCTCTTTGCAAAGTGTCGAATGCTTTGGAGAGGTTGACAAAGGCCATAAACAGATCTTGATGTTGCTCCCGGCACTTTTCCTGAAGCTGCCGGGCTGTGAAGATCATGTCGATCATGCTCCTGTTCTTCCTAAATCCACACTGCGATTCAGGCAGCATTGACTCGGTGATGTTGCTGATGAGCCTCTGAAGTATCACCTTAGCCAGGACCTTTCCAGCAACAGAAAGGAGGGATATGCTTCTACTATTGCTGCAGATGGCCTTGTCACCCTTGTTCTTATAAATGACAATGATGTTTGTATTTCTCCATTGCTCTGGGATGTTCTCATCAGTCCAGCCCTTGGTGATGTACTGGTAGAGGTGTGCATACACATGTACCCTCCGTTCAGTAACTCGGCAGGGATATTGTCAGTCCCTGCTTAATCAGGACTCTGACGCAGACCCCACCATCCTGAATGAACTGCCTGAACTTCCTCCTATCCACGACCTCAGTCTACCACCAGCCTTCCAGGAGGTTCTATTAGCTGACAATTCCCTTAAGAACAACACACACACACACACACACACACACACACACACACACACACACACACACACACACACACACACACACACACACACACACACACACACACACACACACACACACACACACACACACATATATATATGGTGTATATGAGAGCTTGTAACACACACAAAATGCTGCAGGGACTCAGTAGGTCATGCTAAGGAAGTAAAAGACAATGTTTCAGGCCGAGATCCTTAAGATATTGCTTTCATATTATGCCTGGACCGTATTGTTTAAGGTAATAGACTGATGTAGAATATGCTTAACTACCTTCTAATGTATACCAGGCCACCTAATGTTGTTTGGGATATCCCTATAAAAATCAAGATTCTCAATTGCAGGATTCACTGCACAGGTTTCTCCAGTACTGTTGAGTTATATCATTTGCACTGTGGCATGTTCTATTGCTTCATTTCAAGTTCTTGCAGCTGTAATCACGGAGAAATTTATTGATACCACACTACGAGCAGCACTCTGCCAGCTACTGGAGAACGCTGCCACATAATGGATGAAAGTTGCAATGAGGTGAGGGTAGGAACTGGTCAAATTGGCAGGTGATTGACTCTATCAGCGATGAGTTGAAGCACATGTGGAATGTGCATCTGAGATTATAGAGGAGGAGTGTGATGGATCTCAGTGAGGACAGAGAATGCAGTTCACATATTAGCCCTATGGATAGCACCTTCTTGGAGGATACAGGGTGAGTGTAACCCGGCTGTTCTCTGAGTCAAACTATTATTTTCCATATTAGTGTTGTCAAAGTGATAAGAGTATATATTCTGAGATATAGTCTGAGGTGGAGGAGTGGAGAGGAGGATTTCAGGGTTGGAAACATTTATGAAGATGAGAAGACTGGATAGCAAATTTTAAACATTACTTTATTGGGAGTTACTTTGGAGGAGAGAGCATGGGGATTGAGTTGAGAGACGGGCAGTGGAGGTTTGGGAGAGAGTATATATATATAGAAGTATATGGGCTGGCCGGTGGTGTAGTGGCATGAGCACTGGACTTCGAAGCAGATGGTCCTGAGTTCAAATCCAGCTGGTTCCCAACCTGGGCAGCAGCAGTATCTGTGTGGAAGAAAGGCCTGGCAATCTACTTCTGTAATCTTGCCATGAAAGCCAAATGGACCCTATGGTCATGAAGAGTTGGACTCAACTAAACAACTGAACAACAAAATATATAGAAGTGCTTATGGTTAGAAATGAACCAACCTGGGCCCCACAGAGACACACACTGGTCCTGGTGAGTAGGGCAGTTTCCATTGTAACAGAAGCCCATCCCTCTCTTGCAAGGGGTCCCGTTCTGGCGGAACGCATCCGGTGGGCATTTGTTGGACTTGCCATCGCAATTCTCTGAAAGATCACATTCATGTTTCACACTCCTGCACAGTAAGCCTGCGGCTTTGATCTGAGAACAATGGATAAAGAGCATTTAGTCTCTTCCCACGACGACCCATGTTTCCTGTGCGTGCAAAGAAGAACACGAGGCACTCTCAAGCGAAACCATGCCTAACAGTGTGTGTAGTAGACAGAGAGAGGAAATGTGCGGGAAGCAAGGAAAAGAGACATGGAGAGAGAAGGGAGATAAGGGGAGAGTGATGGAGAGGTGGACAGAAATATATGAAGAACCAGCATGGGAAAGAGACATTTACAGAGAAGGAATAAAGGAGAGGGAGGGAGAGCATGGGGGAGAGAATGAAGAGAGAAAACGAGAGGGGGAGAAAGAGAGGGTTAGAAAAAGACGGGAGAAAGAGCGAGATGGAAAGAGAGCAAAGAAAGAGAAGGAGAGGAAGTGAGAGGAAAGATAGAGACAGGAGGTGACAGGGAAAAGAGGAAGGGAAAGACAGAAACATAGCGAAAGAGATGAGAATGCAGGGAAATGGATTGGCACAGTGATGATGTAGCGGAGCTCATAGATCCAGTGACCCATATTCAATCCTGGCCATTGGATGCTGTTTGTGTTGAGCTTTCATTTTCTCCCTGTGACTGCATGGGTTTTCCTGGGCTCTCCACTTTCCCCCCATACTCCAAAGACATGCAGTTGGCCACTGTAAATTGGCCTTGGCGTGTAGGCGAGTGGGACAGTCTTGGAGATATGGGCTGTTGCTGTGAATGTGTTGGGGAATGAGTTGGGGAGTTTAGTATAAAAATGGGCGCGTGATTGTCAGGAAGGAGTCACTGGGTGGAAGGGCCTCTCTTGTGCTGTAGCTGTCTGTGAGTCTGGGAAAACAGAGAGAGAAAGACAATGAGAGAGGAAAAGAGACAAAAATAATCAAGGTTAAGTGAGAGAGAAAGAGAGGGGTGGAGCGAGGGTGAGTGAGAAGGAGAGAGAAAAAGAGAGAAATACAAGGAGAGAGAGGGAGTAAGAGATTGAAAAAAAAGATAAACATGTAGAGAGAGACATACCCACAGACAGAGGGAGAGAGAATATATGGATTTAGACACACAGAGATGCAAGGAGATACAGTGAATGGAAAAGAAAGTTTCTAGAGTCCCGTTTGCTGAAGAAAGGTAGAGATGACCGACGTGTTGGAAATACCTTGCAATCTTGGCAGCATTCCCCATCAACACACTGTGCTTCCTCTTTCATTTTGCAAGTCCGAGGCTCGCAGCAAGGGTTTTTACATTCCTGTGGGTAACAGGACACAATGAGGGAAGACCACCAATACACTCATCTATACACACATAGACAGAAGGAATGCCTCAAGAAAACATACATCCAGTGACCCATATTCAATCCGGACCCTTGGAGAAAATATACTTCCTGACACTCCTGACGCTGGCTGGAAGAATAGTGGAAGCGGGACCCCACACCACATTAAAAAACACATAAAAGTGTTCTTGGAGACCTAAGACCTGCACCAAGATTTGGAAATTAGGATTAAGTAGTTCTTTGTGGACAGGAGGAATGATGGAAAGGAGGCTATTTAGTCCTTCAAATATTTCCCAAGGGACAACTCATATCTCCTGCAGATATTGCAGTTCTCTTTTCCTGGGATAGTCCATCATTAACTGGCAGCCCTTTCTGAGGATTGTGGATGATGTATGGGCTGAAAGATAAAGGAAAGAATGCTCTAAGACAGAGATGTCGAACTCAGTTGCACATGGGGCCAAAACTCAAAGCACACTTTAGGTCGCGGGCCGAACAGGATAAACATTTATTGAACACACTAAAACTAAACATTTTTTGAACATAAATATGAATAAAAACAGACAGGAATATTATTCCAGAAAAAATAAACTAAAACTTTAAATAACTTAAATATTTTGCTCTCCATAAAAATATCTCCTGTATTATACAAGTTAGAAATATGAGCATGCTGCAAAAAAACCCTGAAAATATAAATAAAATTTGTGCTTTTCAGCAAAAGTTAAAACAACAACAAATCAAAACACTCAGTTTTCTTTGCTCTTATGCCGTTTTGTCAGAGCTGGATGCTTGGCATCTTTTCTTGGCAATAAGTTCGTTTAGGTTTGGTGTAAGGTTCTGTGTTGTGGAGATTCTCAGGATGGACTGCAGGTGTTCATCAGTGAGATGACTCCTGTGTAATTAAATTCCTTAATTACAGCCACATTAGCTCCACAAATAAGACACACGGGTTTACCGGTAATGTCAGTAAACATATACTCAGCAACCCATCGGTTTTGAAAGACTCTTTTTTCAGAATCAACTTTTCTCTTCGCCATTGTTAGGGGTTAGCTTTGACTTCAGAATAGCGTTGTATACAGCAACAGACGCTTGACGCGGGAATGTTCCCGGGTAGCCTATCGGCAGCTGTTGCGCTGCATTATGGGATCTGTAGTTTGTGTGTTATCAGCACTTCATATCGCCGGGCCATTAATAATTAAAATAATAGATCTATCTAAAATGATCTCACGGGCCGGATATAATTGTACGCCGGGCCGGATATGGCCCGCGGGCCTTGTGTTTGACACATATGCTCTAAGATATTGAAATACCCTCAGCAGTCACCTTATTAAGTACACTGCACATTAATGCAAACATCTAATACGCCAATTGGGTCTCAGCAACTCAATGAACAAAAGCATACAGACATTGTCTAGAGGTTCACATGTTGTTTAGGTCAAACATCAGAACGGGAGAGGTATATGGTCTAAGTGACTTTGATGTAGAATGATTATTGGTGCCAGATGGAGTGGGATTTTCAGTCTCTGGAGATCACAAAGAATAGTGTGAAAAACAAAAAACATTCAGTTAGTGTCAGTTCTGTGGGGTAAAATAAAAAGAAACACCTTGTAATGAGACAAGTCAGAGGAGAATGGTCAGACTGGTTTAAGCTAATATGGCAAAAATAACTCAAATAACCATGTGTTGCAGCAGTGGTGTGCAGAAGAGCATCTGTAAGTGCACAACACATCAAACCTTGAAGTGGATGGGCTACAGGAAGAGAAGATTAAGAATGGGATAATCAGTAGTCAGTTTATTAGGTAGTGGAGGTATAATTAAAGTTGATGATCTGGAACCTGATCTTCAAGCACTGCACTGCATCAGGGAGGGGGAAAGTTACCTGAACGATGTGTTTAAGAAGGCAGTCTCACCCGCAAGCAGGACTACTTCACATTCGGTCTGTGGCCAGCGACAAGAGGGTGTGACTGCAATTAAGGCAGGTGGGATGATCCAACAGGTAGTGCTGGAGGAACTCAATTCTTTAAGCTTGTCCAAGAATATCATTGCTCCCTGTGAGGATGAGAGTCAGGGCTGTAGGAAGGATGAACAACCGAATCATGTCACCACGGATCAGGAAGCTTTTCAAAAGGGGGGAGAGAAGAGGAATGTACTTGTATTTGGGGATGGCATAGTCAGCTGAATAGGCACAATTATCTGTCACAAGGATCAAGAGTCCCAAAGGTTGAGTTCTCTGCCTGATGCTCAGGTCCAGGACATCTCATTTGAGCTGCAGAGTAATTGGAGCAGGAGAGGAAAGATTCGGTTTTGGTTAGGGAGCTTAAGGTAAAGGAACCCTTAGGAGACAAATGGTACAGCAGTAATGCCTGGAGCTTCTGAGAGTAATTCAAGAGATGTAGGAGGCACATGATAAAACAGGCCGAAGTTAACATAGTTTCCTTAAGTGGGACTCTTGCCTGATAAACCAGTTGAAATTCTTTGAGGAAATAACACAAGGTATAGACAGTGGAGAGTTGGTGGATGTTGTTTACTTGGATTTTCATAAGATCTTTGATAAAATGCCACACGAAGCTCACAAAAAAGTTAAGAGCCCATGGTATTACAGGAAGGATACTCATACATACAATACCCAACAAGCCACATTAGGCTTGTATGTGGTAAAAACAGGGGGGCCAGCAGTGTGGGGTTGTGATTGGCTGAGTCAACTACAACTTGATTGGAGATCCATTAACCATTTGTATACTACATCCCCTGCAATAGAGTCAACTGAAAAGCAAATTACAAAAGGTACTGGATGCTGCCAAAGCAGAGCTCAAGGGTGGCAGTGGAAAACTCAAACAAATCAAGAGTAAAATTATGTTCAATGGAAATGCCACACCCAAGTTTTATAAAGTCTGTCTGGTTCCTTATACTATCCGTGATAAAGTAGCCAGTGAGCTTGATCACATGGAGGCTGAAGGAATACTTTTCAAGTTTGAGTGGAACCCTTAGTCCCAGTAGACAAGAAGGATGTATCTGATGGTTTCTGTGGTCATTCTAAAGTAACCATCAACCCAGTACTAGAAGTAGATCAATGCCCTTTGCACCGGATAGAGGATATCTTTGCAAACCTTTCTGTGAGAATGTGAAGAGGGTAAGGGGTACATGTAGAAGGGGTGGGCGAGGGGTAAGTGTAGCAGAATATGTAGACAGGATCAGGGAGAGGACACGTCATTGGGGAAGTGTAGGAGAACAGGGAAGAGGTAGCTAAGATAAGATGTCAGATAGCATGTGGCAACCACAAAGAAGAGGAAACTTGCGACCACAAGACAATGTGTTCGGCAAAGTATTTTGAGCTATATACCTATTTCAAGTGTTTTGCTTGCATCCATACCCATTCCAAGTATTACGCTTGCATCTATGCTTATTCCAAGTATTTTGTGTGCTTAGCTATGCAATAGCCAATCAATTGATGAATTTGAATCAGTAACCATATTTGCCCAAGTAGTACCCTGCTTTTGGGTATAAGTATGACCTTATTGGGAGTTGGCTACCCTACGCTCGAAGTGCGTGGGGCTGCGAACTCCTCTCTGAATAAAAACCGTTTCAGAGGTAATTTCGTGTCTCTGGTGTTTTTCCTCAACTGAGCAGGTTAATAATTTCAGGTTGACAATTTCCTCCTGTGATCATGAAATGATCACTTCTGAAGGGCAACTCTTCGATAAAGTGGACTTAGCTGAGGCCTATCTACAGATGGAGATGGAAGTAGAGTCCAAAATGTTTCTCCCCACAAACATTTATAAAGGGCTTTATCGCTATAATAAGCTTATTTTTGGAGTAGCATCTACACCTGCTCTCTAGCAGAAAGCTATGGACCAGGTGCTGCAAGGTTCCCCAGGCACCTCTGTGTTACCTGGATGACATCATTGTTACTGGTGAGGATGACAAGGAACATCTCCAAAATCTTAAAACAGTGTTAAAATGTTTAGACGATTATGGTCTCAGAGCATGATGCAAAAGTGTGAATTCTGTAAACCAACCATCACTACTGTGGTAACACCATTGACACACAAGATTTACATAAGTGTGCTGAGAAAATTGAAGCAGTGATCAATGCCCAAGGCCAAAAGATGTGTCACAGATGCAGTCCTTTTTCTGAATTGTCAATAGCTATATCAAGTTCCTGCCAAACCTGACTACTGTGCTCCACCCCGTGGACATATTACTGCAGATCGGGAAGAAATGACAATTGACAAAACAGTGTGAGGTGGCTTTCCAAAAGGCAAAGGAAATGTTGATGTCAGATTCTGTACTCACATATTATGATCCAAATCCAGTGCAGTTTGCCCACAATGCCTAGCCATAAGGCATAGGAGCAGGGATGTCTCATGTTATGAATGATGGCAGCCATTGCTGCAGGGAAATGTTTTTACCGCTGCAGAGAACAATTACGTGCAGATTGAAAGAGAGGTCTTGAGTCTGGTTTGGGGTGTAAAACGTTTCATCCAGTACTTTTATAGGAGAAGGTTTACCCTCATTACTGATCATCAACCACGAGTGTCCATTTTCAATCTACAGAAGGGTGTTCCACCATCAGCAGACACGTGAGTACAGAGATGGGCTCTGTTTCTTGGAGGACGCAATTACAAGATCGAATTCAAGAGGACGACTAATCTTGGAAATGATGATGGATTGCACTCTTTACCCTTGGAAAAGGAAATACCTGAAAATTTACAGAAGAGTACGCTCCTCTTGATGTATTCTCCCTAATGCAAATCGAGAAAGATGATCCAAAGAAAACCAGAAAAGACCCCACACTGTCTTAGGTTTACATGGCCACCCAATATGGCTGGAATTCCAGTTACCCCATTTTTACCAGTGCTGGATGAACTTGCCCTTGATGGGGGTTGCCTTATATGGCGATTGAGAATTATTGTACCATCCAGTTGTTGTTGTTGTTCCTTTCTATGCCCTGAGGTGCATCGGAGGGCAACCTTGCCATTTCTTCAGCGTCTTTGTCTGTTTTTTTTACGAAGCTGAGTGACTAGCTCGATGCTCAACCCAGCGCAGATGGAAAGCAAGGAGCTGGCTGGATTCGAACCTGGGGCCACTCGCCTAGAAAGTCCAGTGCAGATGCGACTATGTCACCAGCTGTCCATGTACCATCCAGGCTGAGAGCTGAAGTGTTGGAGCAGCTACATGCTGCTCATCTAGGCACGGTCAAAATGAAAGCCTTGACTTTAAGCTTTATCTGGTGGCTTGAGAGCGTTTCACAGCCACGAGTCCCGATTGCCAAGCAGAGCGACTGTATATATAAATGATTAGAGAAAAGAACGTTACATATTTGAGTTGGGATGCGCGCTATGCCATAGGGATCGGTCCCAGGTCTGCTGATGTTTATCATCTGGATGATAACGTAGTTAAATGGATCAGTGAATCATTGGATGACACCAAGACTAGTGGATAGTGGGGATCTGGACCAGCTGGAAAATGGGCTGAAAAATGGTGGGTGGAATTTAATGCAGACAAGTGCAAAGTGATGCAGTTTGGTAGGACCAACCAGGATAGGTCTTACGCAGGGGATGCTACGGCACTGAAGAGTGTGGTAGAACTAAAGGTCTGGGAATATAGGTCCATAATTCATTGAAAGTGGCAGCACAGGTAGGTAGGTTCGTAAAGAAAGCTTTTGGCACATTGATCTTCATAAATAAAGTATTGAGTACAGGAGATGGGACATTATGTTGAAGTGGTATAAGACGATGTTGAGGCCTATTTTGGAGTATTGTGTGTAGTTTTGGACACCCGCCTACAGGAAAGATGTAAATAATGTTGAAAGAATACAGGGAAAATTTACAAGGATGTTGCTGGGACTGGAGGACCTGAGTTATAAGGAAAGATTGAATAGGTTATTACTTGGAACATAGAAGGCCGAGGGGAGATTTGATAGAGGTATACAAAACTATGAGGGGTGTAGATATGTGAATGGCATACATCATTACAACCCCACATTTTATATGAGCACCTCACTAAAAGCAAAACTAAGTACACCAGTTATCCCTGACTCCTGTATTTTTCTTTTGGTTCAATTTCTGATATGACAAAACATAAAAAAATGCAAAATAAATCAGCCTTGATTGAATGGCAGAGCAGACTCCATGGACGGAATTACCTAATTCTTCTGTGCCTTATGGTCTTATGATCTAAAAGGAGATGAGAGTGCAGATGTTGTGAAGATGTTTCCTACCTTGACAGAACCAGGAATTAAGTTATAGTTCACAGAAAAAGATTCTTTAAGATTTAAGATGTGGTCCAGCAGATTTCTCTCTTTCAGAGCTTTGTGGACGCTGATTCATTGCACCCTAATCTATATGATATTTAACTAATTCTGGGCTGAGAGTTACAATTTACTCAAGCAGCTAAACAGATGTGGAACAAGAGATGTTTCATCCTTATGGAAGATTTTTAAAAAGAACTGCAGATGTAGGGAATCTGAAATAAAATTGGTTTCGCTTTGCACAGTGATGGTGCAAAGTGAAACAGATAATGTTCAGGTTGAGCACCCTTTGTCAGTCCAGCCTAGTTTTGTTCCTGTTTATTTTGTTCTGACATCCATACATAGGGTATAGCACAGTCCAGCCCCTTAAGCCTACGGTATGGTGCCGACCTTCTAAACTACTTCAAGTTCAATCTAACCCTTTCCTGCCACTTATAACCCTTCATCTACATGCCTTAAATATCCCTAATTTGCCTGCCTCCACCACCAGCTCAGCATTCCATGCACCTACCACTCTCTGTAAAATTGTACCTGTGACATCCTCCCTATACTTTCTTCAATCACCTTAAAAGTACGTCTTCTCACCTTGTACATCAGAGAGACCCGACGCCGATTGGGAGACCGCTTCGCTGAGCATCTACACTCTGTCCGCCAAAGAAAGCGGGACCTCCCAGTGGCCAACCATTTTAATTCCACTTTCCCTTCCCATTCCGATGTCAATCCATTGGCCTCCTCTACTGTCGCGACGAAGCCACACTCAAGTTGGAGGAACAACACAGTCTGGGTAGCCTCCAACCTAATGGCACAAACATGGATTTCTTGAACTTCTGGTAATGCCCTCCCCCCTTCACCATTCCCAATGCCCTTTTCCCTCTCTCACCTTATTTCCTTGCCTGTCTGTCACCTCCCTCTGGTGCTCTTCCCCCTTTTCTATCTCCCTAACACACCATCTGCTTTCTTAACCACCCCACTAACATGCACAGCATCCTTGAGGGACCTACGGACTTGGACACCAATATCTCTCTGTTTCTCCACACTGCTAAGAATCCTATCATTAGCCTTGTACTCTGCCTTCTTCAACCTTCCCAAGTGTATCACTTCACATGTTTCCAAACTGAACTCCATCTTCCTCTTCTCAGCCCAGCTCTGCTTCCTGCCTATGTCCTGCCTTTACCCTATCCACAACACCACCAGCCTTAAAGTAATCCGCAAACTTACTTTCCCATGCTTTCACTTCCTCATCTTAGGCATTTATAAAGAGCAGTCAGGTGAATTGCTTTGCCAGGGGACTTCCTCCTCGCTGAGGGAGTTAAGGAGTGAATTCACGCTTACCTCTGGACTGCCACAGTCACAGTCTTCCCCCTTTTCCACAAAGTGGTTGCCGCAGATGGGCGGTGCCTCAATCTCATCCAAGTTGGGAACATTCCGCACACAGGAAGCGCCTTTGTTTAGAATGAAGTTCTGGAATTTCTGGTGACTGCAGGAACTGAACTCCGTTGGTAACTGTGAGCTGTAGAAAAGGAGAAAAGGAGAAATGACATTTGCGTGGCCTCAAAGCCCGTCAGTGCCGGTACTATGGAATGACAGAAGGTGAATTGTTGCAATCTGGTGGGCAATTCACATTCAGGAAAGGTGGGCAAGGATATTCTGAGGACTTAATGACAGAGAACTCTTCCCTGGTTAACATAGAACATAAAACAGTGCAGCATTGAACGGGCCACTCATGTCCATGCAGATAATGTCTCTAAGAACATCGAAATCTACAGCACATTACAGGCCCTTCGGCCCACAATGTTGTGCCGACCATGTAACCTACTCTAGAATCTGCCCAGAATTACCCTGCTGAATAGCCCTCTGTTTTTCTAAGCTCCATGCACCTATCTAAGAGACCCTATTGTATCCACCTCCACCACTGGCAGTGCATTGGCAGTTCAATCCACACACCTACCACCCTCTGTGTGAAAAACTTACCTCTGACGTCCCCTCTGTACCTTCTTCCAAGCACCTTAAAACTATGCCCCCTCGTGTTAACCATTTCAGCCCTGGGAAAAAGCCTCTGGCTATCCACACATTCAATGCCTCTCATCATCTTATACACCTCTATCAGGTCACCTCTCATCCTCCGTCGCTCCAAGGAGAGAAGGCCAAGTTCACTCAACCTATTCTAATAAGGCACACTCTCTAATCTGGACAGTAAATCTCCAGCCTTATCTTCATCAAACACCTTTATCACTTCCTCAAAAGAAGTTGATCAAGTTTGTCACTCATGACCTGCCCTGCACAAGACCATCATGACTATCCCTAAGCAAGCATGCCTTTCTGAACGTACTGTATATAATGCTCAGTATCTTCTCCAAGAGCTTCCCTACCACTGACGTGAGGATCACTAGATTGTTCCCAATTCCTACTTTGAACAAAGGCACAACATTCGTGACTCTCCGGTCCTCCGAGATGTTGCCTGTTGCGAGTGAGGACAGACAGATCTTTGTCAAAGTCCCAGTATACTCATCACTTGCTCCTTTTAATATTCTGGGATGCATGGAATCCCATCAGGTGCTGTGAACTTATCCACCTTAATGCCATTCAGAAGAACATTACCATGCTCAGCTATATTTTCACTATCAGGATTTATGTAAGGAATTTTTACGCTCTTCTTGGATCGCCTGGGCTTCCTCCGGGTGCTCCGGTTTCCTCCCTTGTTCCAAAGATATGTGGGTTAGGTTAATTGGATGCATGGGGGTAATTGGGCAGCACAGAATCATTGGGCTGAAAGGGCCCATTACTGTGTTGTATCTCAAAACAAATAAAAATCGAACACAATAAGTGATGTTAGGCAATGGAAGCTGGAAGTCAGCATATTGTGTTAAGACCAGATGAAGGGTCTCAACACTCAATTTTCCTTCAAAATGCCTCCTGACCCATTCAATTCCTCCAGTATATTTATCATTCTTTTATTGCTGGGTCAGTTTAATGTGCCCATTGATTCGTCCACCTCTTGGTTCTTATCAGTGGAGAATGAAGGCAGAGTTACTCTGGTTATGAGTCATTGTCCCCCAGTTCTTTGATTTGCTACCACAGGGCAAGTCCTTGTGTCAAGGGCAGACGGGGATGAATCAGACTTACCTTAAGGAAGGAGACATGATGCAATTACCAGTTTTGCAAAGGCAAGTCGTATCGTCATGTTCCATCCACAGGTTGTGTCCCATCTCATGAGCGATGGTCGAGGCAACCCCGTGGACATTACTTGCGTGATCCTGAGAATGACGTCATTTCAAAGTTACTCACCGCATCCAGCCTGACAGCACTTCCCTCACCCACAACTCCTACTACCAGGAAGTTATCGGGTAGGACACGCAGAGCAACCCCCATCCTTCGCTGGTTCCCTCCAAGTTGTAGAGCAAGCTGACTTTAAAATGTTCCTCAAGTAAACCCAGAAACTGCAGGAAGATCTGCACGTGAAAACAACAATTCTGTATTCTCTTCCCTCAGACGCTGCTTGACCTGCTGGGCATCCCCAGCATTTTCTGCTTTTGTTTCAAACTTCCTGCAGCCACTCTGGATTTCCACTTACTGTTGGAAACATGTCACTGCTCCCTCATTACCTCTGCCTCTAAACCCTGGAGCTAATTTCCTGTAAACAGAGGGGAGAACTTTCACCTGAAGTACTGCAGTACTTTAAAGTCAAGTCAAAGTCAAAGTGAATTTATGAGAGATAGGAGCAGAGTTAGGACTCCACCATTCCATCATGGCTGATTTATTATCCTTCTCAATCCCATTCTCCTGCCATCTCCCCATAACCTTTGACACCTTCACTAATTAAGAACCTATCAACCTCCACTTTAAGTATACCCAATGATTTGGGTACACAGCGCCTGTGGCAATGAATTCCACAGATTCATCACCATCTGGCTATATATTAAAAAAAATCCTCCTCACCTCTGTTTTAAAGGGATCCCCCACTATAGCAAACATCCTGTCCACGTCCACTCTATCTCGACCTTTCGATAGGTTTCCGTGAGATTCTCCCACATTCTTCTAAACTCCAACAAGTACAGGCCCAGAGCCTTCAGACATTCCTCATATGCCAATTCTTTCATTCCTGGGTGCATTCTCGTGAATTTCCTCTAATGCCAGCACATCTTTTCTTAGATAAAGAGCGCAAAACTATTCACAATACTCCATGGGGTTTGACCATGCCTTATAAAGCCTTAGCTTTATTTATTTATACACTTATTACCAAAGAGCATATATGTAAACATGTACTAGCTTGAGACTGATTTATTGCAGACATTTAAAGGAAAAGAAAATCATGTGATTTAATTGAAGAACTGCAAATAACAAAGGCTTACAAAGAACCAATGTGCAAAAGAAATCAAATCGCACAAGTACATAAAACTAGTAAATAAATAACAAAATGAGTCTTCAGTGAAGTGACTTTGGTTATCTACGTTGGTTCAGGAGCCTAATGGTTGTAAGGTATTAATTGTTCCTGAACCTAGCAGTGTAGGACCTAAGGCTCCCTGTACCTTCTGCAATTAAGCCACCTCAGATTAAATCACCATATCTTCTAGTTTTGCCTCCACTGATCTGCTGCTGACACCCACATCCATCGATCTCCAGCTACACCAATCTTCTCCTACTTGTAGACCAATGGTCTACAAACTCATCTGAACCGCTGCAGCCTTACAGATGATGAGGCCCACTCATTGAGCACCTTATTGGGACCAACTGCTAGAACTGCTTAGGCCATTCAGCCCATCAAAGGACTGCTTGCATGATGCATGGAAGGATCCATGTGATGACATCCAAACAGTTTTTCGCATTACTTGGTACAGTTGACAGCAATAAACCATTACCAATATTGATCTGAAAATGAAGCATACCTGATTAATTGCTCCGGAGTCAGAGGTGCACATTGCATGCATTGGAGCCAGACCAATGGTAGTTCCATCGAAATCCACGTAACTGGGAAAAGAAAGTGACACTTTGCACTGAGACATCTTTCTTCACCAGGTCCATCCTAAGACCAAGTGTGAGGTGATGCATTTTGGAAGGACAAACCAGAAGACTGAATACAGGATTAATGGTCAGTTACTTAAGAGTGTGGATGAACAAAGGGACCTTGGGGTTCAAATCCATACATCCCTCAAGGTCACTGCACAGGTTGATAGGGTAGTTAAGAAGGCCTATGGGATGCTAAGCTTCATTAACAGGGGGATTGAGTTCAAGAGTAGAGAGGTCATGTTGCAACTCTACAAATCTCTGGTGAGACCGCACTTAGAGTATTGTGTTCAATTCTGGTCACCTCATTATAGGAAGGATGTGGAAGCTATGGAGAGGCTGCAGAGGAGATTTACCAGGATGTTGCCTGGATTGGAGAACAAGTCATATGAAGCAAGGTTAGCAGAGCTGGGACTTTTGTCTTTGGAGTGTAGAAGAATGAGAGGGGACTTGATCGAGGTCTACAAGATTATGAGAGGCATAGATAGGATGGATAGTCAGTACCTGTTTCCCAGGGAACCAATAGCAAACACCAGAGGGCATATTTACAAAATTAAGGGAGGGAAGTTTAGGGGAGACATCAGGGGTAAGTTTTTTACACAGAGGATTGTGAGTGCCTGGAATGACTTGCCAGGGATGGTGGTGGAGGCTAAAACATTAGGGGTATTTAAGAGCCTCTTGGACAGGCACATGGATGAAAGAAAAATGGAGGGTTATGGGGTAGTGTGGGTTTACTACTTTTTTTTAAGGATTATATGGGTCGGCACAACATGGAGGGCTGAAGGGCCTGTTCTGTGCTGTTGTGTTCTATGGTTTTATGGTTCTAAGACTTTACAGCTGTACCATCATATTTACCTTTCCGAAATGGTTAGGCCTCTTTAGGTGAGAAAGATGTAAGGGATTTCCATAGCAACCACACAAAATGCTGGGGGAACTCAGCAGTTCAGGTAGCATCTATGGAATTGAATAAACAGTCGACTTTTCTGTCCGAGACCCTTTTTCAGGACTGGAAAGGAAAGGGAAAGATGCCAGAATAAAATGGTAGGAGGAGGGAAAGGAAGACAGGCTAGAAGATGATATGTGAAGCCAGGTGGGTGAGAAAAGTAAAGGGCTGGAGAAGAAGGAATTTGGTAGGAGCGCAGAGTGGACCATGGGAGAAAGGGAAGAAGGAGAGGCACCAGGGGGAGGTGATAGGCAGGTGAGGAGAAGAGATAAGAGGCCAGAATGGGGAATAGAAGAAAAGGGAAGGAGAAATCGATGTTCATGCCATCAAGATGGAGGCTACAAAGATAGTGGTCTCATCCTGGCAAAAGAGGAGACCATGGACCGACATATCGGAACAGGAATGGGGATAGGAATTAAAATGTGTGGCCAGTGGGAAACTCCGCTTTTGACAGATGGAGCAGAGGTGATTGACAAAGCGGTCCCCAAATTTACATCGGGTCTCATTAGTGTAGAGGAGGCTGCATCGGTAGCACCGGATGCAGTAGATAATCCCAACAAATTAGCAGGTGAAACGTTGCCTTACCCAGAAGGACGTTTGGGGCCCTGAATAGAGGTAAGGGAGGAGCTAAATGGGCAGGTGTAGCATTTATCTCACTTGCATGGATATGTGCCAGGAGGCAGATGAGTGGGGAGGGATGATTGGACAAAGGAATCATGGAGAGAGTGATCCCTGTGGAAAGTGGAAAATGGGTGGGGGATGTGGAGGGGAAGATGTGTGTGGTAGTAGGATCCCATTACAGATGACAGAATGATATGTCAGATGCAGAGGCTCAAGGGATGGTAGGTGAGAACAGAAGGAACTCTATCCCTGTTAAGGCAGCAAGGAGATAGGGTGAGCGTGGATGTCCAGGAAATGGTGGAGATGCAGTTGAGGGCAGCAACAATGGTGGAGGAAGGGAAATCCTGTTCATTGAAGAAGGAGGACATCTCTAATGTCCTGGAAAGGAAAGAAAGCCTCATCCTAGGAACAGATGCAGAAGAGACAAAGGAACTGAGAAAAGGGAATAGCATTTTACAGGAGACATGGCGAGAAGAGGTATAGTCGAGGTAACCATGGAATTCGCTAGGTTTATAAAAGTGTTGGTAGACAGTTTGTCTCCAGAGATGGAGGCATAGAAATTGAGAAAGGAGTGGGAGGTGTCAGAAATAGACCAAGTGAATTTAAGGGCTTGGTGAAAGTTGGAGGCAAAGTTGATGAAATTGACGATCTCAATATGGGTGAAGGAAGCAGCACCAATGAAGTCATCAATGTATCAAGGAAAAGTCACGGAACACTACCATGAGAGGCTTGGAACACGGAATGTTCTATGTAACTAACAAAACGGCGGGCAAAGTTGTGGTCCATGCGGGTGCCCATGGGTATCCCTTGAGCCTGGAGAAAGTGGGAGGAACCAAAGGAGAAATTGTTGCGGTTGAGGACCTGTTCTGCAAGGTGGAGGAGGGGAATTGGTGGGGTCTTCTGTTGAGAAAAATGCGGAGTGCTTTACGGCCTTCTTGATGGGGGACTGAAATGTATAGGAACTGGAAATCCCTGGTAAACTGAGATGGTCAGGACCATGGAATTGAAAGATGTTGAGGAGATTGGGAACATGTGAAGTGCTGTGGATATAGATGAGAAGGGGCTGAATTAAATGGGATAGAATGGAGTCAAGGTATGCAGACACAAGTTCAGTAGGGCAGGAGCAGGTAGACACCGTGGGCTTTGTGGAGCTTGGGTAGGAGGTAGAAATGAGCAGTGTGGGGTAAGGGAATTATGAGTTTGTGGCAGAGAGTGGGAGTTTCCAGACTTGATGAGGTTAGCGATGGTGTCAGAGACAATGTTCTGATGATCTGGAGTGGAGAACTTTTCAAGGGGTAGGTAAAATGAGATGTCTGAGAGTCACGACCTGGCCTCACAAGGTAGAAATCAGTCTGCCACACTGCAACACCACCCCACTTGTCTGCAGGTTTGATTGGGATTGGTGCAGAGAGAGTGGATTGCAGTGCACTCAGAGGGAGTGAGGATAGATATTTGAGAGAGGAATGCTGAAGTTGAGCCGATTGATGTCTTGTCGGCAGTTAGAGAGGAAAAGACCCAGAGCGGGTGTCCGAGAAGAGGAGAAGGGTTGGAGATGGAAGAAGGGGTCATCGGTGTGGGATGAAGAATTCTTGCCATAGAAGTGGTCTCAGATACGGAGGCAATGGAAGAAGCACTCAGGGTTGTAGCAGGTGTGGAACTCACTGAGGTGTGGGTGAAAGGGGACAGAGGTAAGACCCTTGCTGAGGACAGAACATCCGCCTCAGAGAGACGAAGATCAGAGGGACAGGAGAAAACATGGCAGTAGTTACAGCTGGGATCAGAGGGGGTAGGAGGGGCAGGGTTGACGTATTCATTCTCGTTTTAGAGTCAGAAAATCATAGAGCTTGGAAGTAGGCCTTTCAGCTCATTAAGGTTGTGCTGTTCATCAAGCATGCACATACACTCATCCCATTCTCCTGTCAACTTCCCCCCCCCCCCCACCCCGCGACTGTGCACAATTTATAATGGTCAACTCACGCATCTTTGGGATATGCGGGGAAAAGAGAGGACACTAGAAGTCTGACGAAACCTATGAGGCTACTAATATCATGCGTGGTTAAATGCCAGTGAACAAGCGTTGGACAGTTCATTCTCTCTCACGTCTGTACTGAACACCAGTGCTTCCAATATGATTTCTGCAACTAAATGTCCACTATGATTGATCTTATCTCTTTCAAGTCTCTCATTTCTGGACTCCCTCCCTCCCTGAAGAAGGTCAGTAAAGCAGATGTGCACTTAAAGATAACCCAATAGTTTGTGGTTATCATGACTGAGTCTAACGTTTCTCTTAACAAAGTCCCCGAATGATATAACAGCTTGAACTTGACACATCCCAATTTCCATGGTACGGTTTCAAACCTCAGCAGGAAGATGGTGGGTGGTGGGGGCTGGAGAGTGAGGAGAGGTATCAAGGCAGGATGCAGATTTGAAGGAAGCTTATTTATGCTACATTTTAAGGCCTATTCAGGAAGTTAGTGGTGATAATTAGCCATTCTTTACATTATCTCTCCCCAGTTGAGTGTTATTTTTAGTAAATGCTATAATTTTTCCTCCTGTTCCCGGGTAACTAATGCAGAACGGTTGAGCCATTGCAAGGTGTTCCTGCAGATCACTGCTTCTCATGGCTCGGTAGTCTAAATTGTCCGGCTTGATGCTTTATATATCGTACTCAGCTGGTGACAACTCTTCAAACGATCTGTCCCACAGTGAAGTTAACTTTTCTCACCAATGCAATCCTTGACCTGAGGCTATTGTCCTTGTGTGTGACGTAGACAGATGAAGGAGTAGTGAGCTTATAGACAAATGTGTGGTGTGAGGAAGTGGATGTGTAGCATAATTGTGAGTGTTAGCTGGTTTGCTTCTGTGTTCAGTTACTGAGTCACTACCCCGTGTTTCTGACTTGGACTCTAGAGTTTACAGGGAATGGTGCGGCAAACAGAAAACAGCCAGTAAGCAGCAGTTCTGTGGGCAAAAAGTACCTTGTTAATGAGAGAGGTCAGAGGAGAATGGCCAGACAAGAATGGTTCAAGCTGACACGAAGGTGACAATAACTCAAATAACCGCATGTTGTAACGGTATGCAGAGGAGCATCTCTGAGTGCACAACACGTCAAACCTACAAGTGGACGGGCTACAGCAGCAGAAGAGTGCCAATGGACACTCAACGGCCCAAACAGGAGAAAATCTGCAGAAGCTGGAAAGCCGAAGCAACACACACAAGTTGCCGGAGGAACTCAGCAGGCCAGGCCAGCATCTATGGAAAAGTGTCAACAGTCGATGTTTCAGGTCGAGACCCTTCATCAGTACTGGAAAAAAAAAGATGAGAAGTCAGAGCAAGATGGTGAGGTGGAGGAAGGAAGTAGTACAAGATGGCAGGTGATAGGTGAAACCAGGAGGGGAGGGGTGTGAAGTAGACAGAAAGATATACACTAAGTGACCACTGTAACAGATGCAGCAGGTAACTAATAAAGTTGACACTCGGTGTATGTTCATGCATCCTACACAGAATTTAGCACAGGAACAGGCCCTTTGGCCTGTGCTTTTGTACCTGATTAATTAAGATAGTGATGCTGAATTAAGCTATTTTTTTCTGCATGCACGTGGCCCATATCCCTCCATTCTCTACATGTTCATGTGCCTACCTAAGATCTTCTGAAAGACCTCTGTTGTATCTACTTTTACCACCAGTATTGGCACCAGTTTGCAGGCACTCTCTATTCTCTGTGTAAAAATAACTTGCTCCACATATCTCCTTTAAACTTTCCTTCTCTAAACTTAAATATGTGCCCTCTGACATTTGACATTTTAACCCCGGGACAAAGTTGCCAGTTGTCAACTGAACTGAAGTCCCTCATAATGTCACAAACTTCCCTCAGCCTCCACTACTCCAACTTGGTGTTTGAGCAAGTGATTTCATGAATGTGCGTATGTGTATACGAGGCCGTGCACGCGCACATGCACACGCCCGTGTTCTCTGTGTTTGTCTACGTGGATGTTAAATGGACAAAAGGCGAAGGATTTGGCTTCCAGAGTCAGAACTGATATTGATTTCTCTTCCGACCGTGGTGATCATGTGGGTCTTTTGCAGATAGAAACGAAACAGCAAGTGAAAGGAAGCTGTTGTTGTGGTTGCTCCAGTACTTACGTGATGAATTGGATGTTGTCGTGTTTCTTAACTGATAGCAGCTTCGTTTTACGCCACATCAACAAGTTGTTCAGAGTTTTGTTGGGATCGGTTTCAACGATTATTTTATTTCCTTTGGACCAGATTTCCAGGCCAATCAAAGCCACGTGTAGGTTAAGTGGCCTGTACAACTGTGGAAAGAGAGATGCAAGTTTCTGTATTTTCTACAGTTCATTATGATACAGTGTAACCCTCTCTTATATCCAATCCCTCCCGAGCTGGTGTGGTGAGTTCCTTCATCCTGTCACACAAGATGACGTCGTTAGAGCATTTCTGCCATTTCTAGATGAGAAAGGATGGCATAACATTTAAAGTCCATGATCTTCTCAACATCACTGTACACCAGATGGTACAACCCTGCCCCATGTCTCATGCACCAGCTGCCAGGGGTCCTCCCAACACCACTGAGCACAGGATAGTGTGCTCGGCCAATACCATGTACACTAGATGCGTGCCCATCGTTACATAGTAGACGTGGCTTTAAGGTCCTGTGCCAACTGCAATGGTGCTTGAAAGTTCTGTAATCAGTTTTAAAGTAGACAGTTTGAACCATGGGTACTCTGTCAGTCAAAAATTGTAAAGGGAAGCAATAGTCTCTCAGAATTGAAAGTCATTTGCAGAGTGAGTGTATTCACCAAACAGATTTCAGTGCTTCCAGAGTTCCTGTTTACATCAGCAAGAAGTGGCTTTCAGTGAGAAAATAACCGGCAAAGGGATCATGTGAATTAGTCATAGAGTCATAGTTATAGAAAACTAAATAGTGCAAAAACAGGCCCTTTGGCCCATCTAATAGGGCCAAGCTATTATTCTGCCTAGTCCCATTGACCTGCCCCGGGGCCATAGCTGTCCATTCACCTTTTGGTTTGGGTCAGAATTCATCTGCACAGTTTGTCAATGGCTTCTCTAAAGCTGAACATCAGGATTGTGTATGAGCAGATGGGGTTTCGAAAGGTGACCGGCGAGCTGCTCAAAATGCACGGTAATCTCATGGTGCTTTACGGGTGGATGTCATAGAGTCATAGAAAAGTAGTGCACAACAGGCCCTCCAGTCAGTCCAGTCCATACTGAACTACGTTCTTAATCTGCCTACTCCCATTGACCTGCACTGGGACCACAGCCCTCCATACCCCTGCCATCCGTGTACCTATCCAAACTTCCCTTAAATGTTAAAACTGGGCTTGCACGTACCATTTGCTCTGGCAGCTCATTCCACACTCTCATGACCCTCTGAATGAAGAAGTTTCCCCTCATGCTCCCCTTCAACTGTTTACCTTTCACACTTAACCCATGACCACTGGTTGTAGTCCCACGGAACTTCAGTGGAAAAAAGCCTGCTTGCATTTACCCTATCTGTATCCCTCATGATTTTGTATATCTCTGTCAATCTCTTCTCAATCTGCAGCATTCCAAGGAATAAAATCCTAACCTATTCAATCTTTCCATATAACTCAGGTCCTCCAGACCCAGAGACGCCCTCGTAAATTTTCTCCGTTTTCAACCTTATTTACACCTTTTCTGTAGGTCGGTGAGCAAAACTGCACATAGTGCTGTCCCCTCTGGCTGGAGTGCTTAGGAATCAGGAGCACACTGTGGAGATAAATAGTCAGCCATTCAGCAATGAGGTGAGAAGAAACACCTTCACCAAGGAGGTGGTGAACCTTTGGAATTCCCCACCCAAGAGGACTGTGGATGCTGAGATGCTGGATATCTTCAAAGCTGAGTCGGGACATTAAGTTAATCAAGGATGTAGGTTAAAAGCAGCTTCCACTCTACTGACGCCATCTATAATTCCCACGGCCTTGGGTAAGCAGCCAGCATAATCAAGGATCTCTAGTATTCTGGATATTCTCTCTTCTTCTTCTCTCTCCCACTGGGCAGAAGATTCAAAACTTTGAGTTCGTGTACCAGAAGGTGCAAAGACTGTGTCCATTCCACTGTTCAAAGACACTTGAATAGACCTCAATACACATTTGAAAACAATAAAAAAAAGTTTTAAAAAAAGACCTCAATACACATTGACGGTGAGCTCCTGATTGCCCAATCTACCATGTGGAGGCTCTTACATGTTATTTGCCTACCTGCCCTACCATTTCTCTGCAACTGTAACACTATATTCTGCACTCTGTGTTATGTCTCTTCTGTACGTCCATGTGGAGTGACCTGCCTGAATGGAATCCACTCTATCTCAGTACAAGTGACGATTTGAACCAATGATAACTGTAGTGGAAGAAAGTAAGGCTGAGGTCTGTTATAGTGAGCAGGGATATGAGAGGCCGAGTGGCCTCTTCTGTTTCTGTTTTTTATGCTCTGGGTAAATATCAGGGCAAAGACACTACGTGGAGTGGATGCAGGTTTGTTTGCAGTAATGAAGAGAAGTTTGGACAGGTACATAGATGGGAGGGGTATGGTTTGAACGTGGGTTGATGGGACTAGGCAGAATAATAGTTTGGCATGAATTGGAAGGACCAAGGGGTCTTTGTGGTGCTCTATGACTACGATTCTATCCTTGCAGATTATACTCAGTGGCTCAGATAACTGCACTCCCATCTCATGTCCCACTCCAGAGACCTGAGTTCAACACCTGGGCTTACAGTCTCAGGGTAAAGCTAATGGAACGCTGCACTAAGAGGTGCCAGTCCTTCAGCTGTGAGGCATTGACAATGTTCTCTCTCAGCTGGATTTCAAAAGAAAAATCTGAAAGAAGTGGGGTTATCTTGTGACAAGAATTATCCCCCACCAACATTATTCAGGAAACAGATTTCTATGAAGGCATTGTGGGAAATACTGTGTGCAAATCCAGTGCTGTGTTTCCATTATCACAACAAAAGATATTCTTAATCTTGACTGCTAGTACTGTCTATATGACATCTCCTCTTATTAATATTCAAAATATAGCATCAATAAGCAACAAAAAAGTTCCATGATTGCCATTGCCTGGTCTCAGATGGAAGGGGTGAGTAACATGGGAACAGCTGTTTAGCGGAGAGGTCACCAGGATAAAACTATGGTTAGAGATGACATAGCTTCCAAATGAACCAATTGGACATAGCAATCACAATTAGATATGTTGTTTTATTCCTGAAATCCCATAAGAATGAAGAAAAGATAACAAACACGATGTAGAAAGGGGATAAAAATAGCGAATGAAGTGGTGCAAGAGAGCCCTGTGTAGTTCAAAGTGTTCCTGCCCAACCAGTTAACAGGGACATTTTCACAGAAGCTAGAGTTTAAAGAGTTACCAACCAGGTTGATGTGATTGATTGCCTCAAACACTCTTTCCCTCACTGCTGTAATGGAACCAAGCTTCTGGAACTGTGAAATAGAAAGAAGAGGAGTTATTAGTCTTTAGTCCTTCAAGATTACCTAAAGCAAACAGTTGAAGATACAGACTGTCGTCTCTGCGTCCACTGAAGTGGAAGTTTGCATTTCCTTTCATGTGACATATGAAGCAGAGGTTTGTCCAAAGATCTTATGATGCTAGCTCAACTATCATCTTACAAACAGTACCTGTCAATTATCCCCAGACAATACGCTTCGGTTATATCAGAGGTTCTTGTGGCATTGGTCTTGTGCCAGCTCTCTGAACAGTCACATTCCATCCCTTGTTCTCTATCTATCTACCCCTCTCACTCTCCCTCTCTCTTTCTCTCTCTCACCTCTCACACTCTCATTAACTCACCGATCCACTCAGCTTTCCTGTCACCAACCTATACAAAGGGGTGATTAGCAGCACCAAATTAACCCACCAACATGCACTTTATGAGGATATGGGGGAAACTTATGTGGTCACAGGGAGATCGTGCAATCTCTACACCGGCAGCATCTGAGTTTGGGATTGAACTGGGTCACTGGAGCAGTGAGACAGCTCTACAATCTGCAGCACTACTCGAGGCAATCTGGTTATTGCATGATAAGTGAGTGTGGGGGCTTGCTGAACACAATTGGGTTTGCTTCATTTGAACAATTCTGCAACTGCACTTCAAGTTCAGCCTTTGTAGTATTAATTAACTTGATTAATCAATTAACATCCCTAAAGGTATACTTCTCATGTTTCCTTAAGGAGTAGAACAAAGCCTTTCAGCCCATTGAATTGGCTCTCATTGTTGGCTCTCAGACAATTCACCAAACCCATTCCACCACCAATTTCAAAGTCATGGCATTATTAGAGAGCTTAAGGTAAAGGAGGCAGTGATCATAATATGACAGAATTCACCTGCAATTTGAGAGGGAGAAGCTAAAGTCAGATGTATCAGTATAAGAGTGGAGTAAAGGGAATTGCAAAGGCACGAGAGAGGAGCTGGCCAAAGTTGATTTGAAGGGGACACTAGCAGGGATGATGGCAGAGCAGCAATGGCTGGAGTTCCTGGGAGCAATTAGGAAGGCACAGGCTGGACAATTCCAAAGAAGAAGTATTCTAAAAGCAAGATCACATAATCATGGCTAACAAAGGATTCAAAGTCAACATAAAAGCAAATGAAACCACCTTCGTTTCCTTGGCTGCTTAAGTCTAGGGAAGGCAACCTCTGGCCCTGCCAAACTTGTGATATTGAAGTGCGCTTGATCCCATCCCAAACCTGTTACAAATTAATGCCACGAAATAACAGACAGTGCACTGCATATGGTTAAAGGAATTATATTTATGAATCTTAACTGAGGAGTCAGTAAAGAATAACAAAAAGAAAAGGGCTCATTCTAATTAAACAGTCAAATGTGCACAAGTTGGAGCTCATCGTGAACAACTCTGTCACTCATGCGCTGGGCCTGGTCAATGTGAAAGCACACACCACCTTTCGAACGATGGACTACACCCAGGGTTCTGAAAGAGGTAGTTGAAGAGCTTGTGGAGGTATTAGTAATGATCTTTCAAGAATCGCTAGACTCTGGCATAGTTCTGCAGGTATGGAAAATTGCAAATGTCACTCTACTTTTCTTGAATGGAAGGAGGCAGAAGAAAGGAAATTATAGGCCAGTTAGCCTAACTTCAATGGGTGGGACAATTTTGGAGTCGATTGTAGAGGATGAGGTCTCAGGGTAAGTGGAAGCACATGATGAAATAGGCCAAAATCAGCATGGTTTTTTTAATGGAAAATCTTGCCTGACAAATCTGTTAGAATTCTTTGAGAAAATAACAAGTAGGATAGACAAGGAAGAATCGATGGATGTTGTGTACTTGAATTTTCAGAAGGGTCCAAACATGAAGTTTCTTAGCAAGATAAGAGCCCGTGGTATTACAGGAAAGATATTAACATGAGGGAATAAAGGGAGCCATTTCTGATTGGCTGCCGGTGACTAGTGGTGTTCAGCAGGAGTTGGTGTTGGGATCACTTCTTTTTACGTTGTATGTCAATGATTTGGATGACAGAATTGATGGTTTTGTGGCCAAGTATGCAGATGATAAGAAGAGAGATGGATGGGCAGGTAGTGTTGAGGAAGAAGGGAGCCTTCAAAAGGACTTTAACAGATTAGGAGAATGGGCAAAGAAGTGGCAAGCAGATGCATTTTTGGGAAGTGTATGGTCATGCACTTTGGTAGAAGGAATAAAAGTATAGACTATTTTCTAATCAAGGAGAAAATTCTAAAATCCAAAGTCCAAAGGGACTTGGGATTCCTCATACAGGATTTTCTAAAGGTTCATTTGTAGGTTGAGTTGGTGGTAAGAAAGGCAAATGCAATGTTAGCATTCATATTGTGATAGCTTGAATATAAAAACAAGGACGTAATGCCAAGGCTTTATCAGGCACTGGAGAGGCCTCACATAGGCAGTTTTGGACACCTTATTTAAGAAAGGATATGCGGACGATGGAGAAGGTTCAGAGGATGTTCTTGAGAATGATTCCTGGATAGGCAGGCTTGTCATATCAAAAGTGTTTGAAGGCTCTGGGCCTTTACTTGCTGGAGTTTAGAAGAATGAGAGGGATTTCATTGAAACCTATCGTATGTTGAAAGGCCTTGATAGAGTGGATATAGAGATGATCTTTTCTATTGTCCTATCCAGAATCTATTAAAAATGGAGATGAGGAGGAACTTCTTTAGCCGGAGGGTGGTGAATCTGTGGAATTCATTGCTACAGGCAGCTGGGGTGGCCAGGTCATCAGATGTACTTAAGGCGGAGGTTGATAGGTTCTTGATTAGTCGGGGCATGAAAGGTTACTAGGAGAAGATGGGAAAATGGGACAGGAAATGGATCAGTCATGATGAAATGGTGATGCAGACTCAATGGGCCGAATGACCTAATTCTGCTCCTATGCCCCGTGGTCTTATGGTCTTTTCATAGAGGCATACAACACTACATCCATGCCATTAACCCCATCACATTCTATGCACTGGCAATGTAGGTGCATGTCTAATCACAAACAAGAGAAAATCTGCAGATGCTGGAAATCCAAGCAACACAGACAAAATACTGGAGGAACTCAGCAGGCCAGGCAGCATCTATGGAAAAGAGTAAACTGTTGACGTTTTGGGCTGAGACCCTTCAGCAGGACAGGAGAGAAAACTGAGCATTCAGAGTAAGAAGGTGGGGTTAGGGGAAGAATAAATAGAAGGTAGTAGGTGACATGTTAATTCCCACCCTCCCCGGCCCTTTCACCATCTACCTACTCAGTGCAGTTTACAGTGGCCAGTTAACACAACAGCTCATGCCTATTTGGGATGCTTTTGGGGGTGTGGAACTGGGGCATCCAGAGGAAACCCAGTGATTATTGGGAGAACAGGGGTGCAATTCTCCCTTTCTTGGGGAGGAAGAAAATGTGAATTTGAGTGTGGCAGCAAACATTGCAAAGGATTAACAGAGAAAAAGAGGAGCACCTCAATACATAAATGCCAACACTTCCAAAAGATATTTCTGTGGAATTTTCAGCAGGGCGGTAAGAAGTATGCAGGAATACTTCAAGATGCAAGACTCAAGATTGTTTAGTTCTTGAGTGTAAAGGAGAACAAAATATTTGTTTCTCCAGATCCGATGCAGCATAATAAAAACACAATAAGCATAAAGAATACCATTTAAAAAAACAAAAGCAATAAATATAAATACAAAAGAAATCATGTGAAAAACAATCCTCCAAGAGGACCAAACCCTTGTTATAGGGTTTGGAGGCTTGCATGCCTCAATGCCCCAGAGAGCTACGTTGGCTGGAGTCAGGGCTTTATGCTTTGGCTCTTGGTAGGGTCACCCATGCCAAACAGGTCAAAGGGTAGAGGCCAGACTAAGAGTGGGCCACCGGTCCTCCAGGTTCAGGGGTTCAGCTCGGGGACTAACAATCCTGACTGGTGAAAAAATAATTGATACAGAAACAGCAATGTGGACTACAGGAGGAACAGAGACAGGTTCACCCCTATTGACATCAGTGGATCTTGGGCTGAGAGGGTGAATAGCTTCAAGTTCCTCGGTATACACATCACCGAGGATCTCACTTGGTATGTATATACCAGCTGGGTGGTGAGAAAAGCACACAGCACCTCCCTCACCTCAGACGGTTGAAGAAGTTTGGCATGTATACCCAAATCCTAAGGACTTTCTACAGGGGCAGAATTGAGAGCATCCTGACTGGCTGTGTCACTGCCTGGTGTGGAAACTGAACTCCCCTCAATCGCAGGGATCTGCAGAGAGTGGTGCAGACAGCCCAGCACATCTATAGATGTGAACTTCCCACTATTCAGGACATTTACAGTGACAGGTGCATGAAACAGCCCGAAGGATCATTGGGGACCTGTGTCACCCCAACCACAAACTGTTCCAGCCGCTATCATCTGAGAAACGGTACTGCAGCATAAAAGCCAGGACCAACAGGCTCCGGGACTGCTTCTTCCACCAGGCCATCAGGCTGACTAACTCACACTGACACAATTGTATTTCTAAGCTATATTGACTGTTCTGTTGTACATCTTACCATACATACTATTTATTGCTTACTATAATTGATTACTATAATTTGCACATTGCACATTCAGATGGAGAGGTAACGTAAAGATTTTTACTCCTCATGTATGTCAATTCAATTCAATTCTCTTCAGACAGAGATGGAGGACGGGCAGTAAGTAAGTTTAAGATGTAAAATACAAATTGTTCTTTTCTACATGGACTAATACTGTGTACTCAAAATAGCAAGTATGTATTGTATTTAAATATTGGACTGTGTGTGGTCAACAAACCACCCTAAACTAGACCGAACTGAGAAGCCCCATCAACAGTGCCATTAATAGCTTTGACCAGCCGGTTCAGCAGGAACTCCTCTCACCTCTGAGTGATCTACCACCACGTACACTTCGATGTATTTCTTTGCTTTCAGGAACGTGTTCCTCTGAAATAGAAAGGTACAGTAAGTACGGCATGACCCTGGTGGTTCTCATGGTTGACATTGTTCCCACTGTTAACCAACAAATGTGCAAACAAATAATCCGAGACTGTAGATCAACACTGATGTGAACAAATTGCTGCAAGAACATACAGGCATCTGACAGGCACAATGCCGACTGTAAATGAAGATTAAAAAAAAATCCAAACGCCGGAATTCTGAAATAAGAACAGGAAACACTCAACAGGTCTGACAGAACCTGCGGAGAGAAAAATAGGACATCCGACATTCAAAGTTCAAAGTAAGTTTATTATCAAAGTACGTCTATGTCACTATAAACTATCCTGAGATTCACTTTCTTGCAGACATTTACAGTAGAATAAGAAATATAATAGAATCCATGAAAAACTGCACACAGACCGTGCACACAAAACAAATGTCTGAAAGAAGACAAATGGTGCAAGCTCAAAAAGAACAAATAGTAAATAAGTAAATAGGTAAATAAGTAAACAAACAGATAGTTAATAAGTAAATAACACGGAGAGCATAAGTTGTACAGTCCTTGAAAATGAATCGCTAGGTTGCGTTCAGTCATCAGTTCAGCATTGAGGTGAGTTATCCATGCTGGGACATAGAACGGTCCATCACAGGCACAGACCCTGTGCTGAATTCATGAAACATTGAACTGAGCAAATCCCTTCAGCCTGCACAATGTCCAGCTCCCTCCATCGCTTGCACATTTTGCTCCTATGTCTTATTAATGTGACCATCTAAGAATCCTTTAAACATCTTTATTGTATTTGCTTCCATTGTCTCCCCCAGGCACCCTCCACTTACTATCCGCAGATGCCATCCTACCTGTTTTTTCTATTATCATTGCAGAATGGAATCTAATCAAGGGGCTGGGGAATTCACCTTGCTTTCCATAAGTTAATGCCCATTACTGTGGCTGATTAAGCACAGACTTGGTTTAACGTACCTCACTTGGAGAATTAAAGGTCTCTTCCACCTTTGGCTCCGGACTGTCCCACGAAGTGTTCTCCACACCACAAGTCTTCAGTGGCAGCACGAGCTCCTCATATCTATAAAGTGCGTGCTCATTGCTGACTGATTCCTTTAGAGGTTCTATTAGATATCGTTGGCCATCAGTGCGGATATAACCACTAAAGAAAGAAAGACCGAAAGAGAATGTTGGACTTTCCAGTTATGGTCAGAACCTTAAGCAAATAAGAAAGCCCAAGCCAAAAGCAGCAATATTATTGCAAATTGTCCTGTTTTTTTTTATCAGGTTTGGGTTAAATCAGGGATGTTAGAGGTTGCTGGGGCAGTGCTGCTCGAAGGGCTGAAAGACCCTACTCCTTGCTAAATCACTGAATAAACAAATAAATAACATAGACCAAAATCAGCATGGTTTCCATCTTGCCTTACAATCTGTTGGACCTCTTTGAGGAAATAACATGGCATAGACAAAGGAGAATCAGTAGATGTTGTTTACTTGGATTTTCTGAAGGACTTTGACAAGGAGTTGCACACGAGGTTGCTGAACAAGCCAACAGCTCATAGTATTACAGGAAAGATGCTAGCATGAATAGAAGATTGGCTGACTGGCAAGAGGCAAAGAGTGGGATAAAGGGGGCCTCTTCTGGTTGGCTGCCAGTTACTGGTAGCATTCCAGAGGGGACAGTGTTGATACTGTTTCTTTTTATCTTACTTGGAATTGATGGCTTTGTGTCCAAGTTTGTGGACAATATGAAGATAGGTTGAGGAAGCAGAGAGGCTGCAGAAGGACTTAGACAGATTAGAAGAATGGGCAAAGAAGTGGCAGATGGAATTTATAGTGTAAGGAAGTATATGGTCATGCACTTGGGTAGAAGGAATAAAAGTGTAGTCTGCAATATTCAGAAATCACTGGAGAGGCATCATTAATTCATATGTTCTGGACATGCCCGAGCCTTGAAAAATACTGGAAGGAAGTATTTCAAACTTTTTCTGTACTTTTTAAAGTAAATTTTAAACCAAACACTTTGACTGCCTTATTCGGTATTGTTGGAGAAAAAGATATTATCTTGGGGACACCAGATTTGCACATTTTGGCTTTGATTTCTCTTATAGCTAGGAGGGCAATGTTGCTTAGGTGGAAGGATGTTGCTCCGCCTACTCATGCTCAATGGCTAAGCGATGTTATGTCATGCTTAAATTTAGAGAAGATTCGTTGTTCAATTTCTGAATCAAGACAAGACTTTCTAACATTGTGGGAACCTTTTTTGAATTATTTTCAAAATCTTTGACTTGCTATCAAGTACAGATGTTGACTAATAATATGTCTTACTATATGACAAGAATATTTTTTCCTTTTTTCTTTCTTTACCAAACAGCTTTCCTTGGTAGTGGGTTTAGATTCTTTTTGTATAACAAAATTATTACTTTTCAATATTACAATTCAATTTAATTTACATGAATATGGGGTAATGAGACTATAAGTGTGATTCGAATATATTGTAATTGATATATGATATATATCCTCCTGTGTATTCTTTTTTTGTAAGAAATCAATAAAAATATTGAAAAAGAAAAAGAAATCAGAGGTGCAATGGGACTTGGAAGTTCTTGCACAGGATTGCCTAAAGGCTAACTTTCAGGTTGAGCTGGTGGTGAGGAAGGCAAATGCAATGCTATCATTAATTTCGAGAGGACTAGAATAAGACAGCAAGAATGTAATGTCTTTATAAGGCATTGGTCAGTCCGCACTTGGAGTACTGTAAGTAGCTTTGGGCCCCTTATCTAAGTAAGACAAGATGTAATGGCATTGGAAAGGCTCCAGAGGGGGTTCACGAGAATGACTGCAGGAATGAAAGGTTAATGTATAAGGAGCGTTTGATGGCTCTGAGCCTGTGCTCACTGGAGTGAAAAATGAGAGGGGATATAATTGAAATCTATCCAATATTAAAAGGCCAAGGTATAGAGAGGATGTTTTCTATAGTGGGAGGGCGCTGCCTCAGAATAGAGGGACGTCCATTTAGAACAGAGTTGAGGAGGAATTTCTTTAGCCAGAGGATGGAGAATCTGTGGAATTTGTTGCCATAGACAGCTGTGCAGGCTAGGTCATTGGATATATTTGAGGCAGAGGCTGATAGGGTCTTGATTAGTTCGGGGAGAAGGTAGGAGAATGGGGTTGACTGGGATAATAAAGCAGCCATGATGGAATAGTGGTGCAGACTCGATGGGCCGAATGGACTAAAACTGCTCCTATGCCTTAAGGTCTTTTGGGCTGTTTAAACCAACAAATTAAGGACTCCTTCACAGGACAGGCCCTCTGATCCATCTAGTTCATGTCAAGCTGTTATTTTGCCTAGTCCCATCAACCATGATGCATTGCTTGTTAAAAGTTAGGGGCGTAGACAGCAGATCCAGTGCCACACGGCGGCAGAGTTCCCTGTTCAAATCCAAACCTCCAGTGCTGTCAGTGTAGCATTAGCTTGTTCACTCTGTAACTGTGTGGGTTTCCCACATGTGCTCCAGTTCTCTTTCACATCCCAAAGGCGATCCCATAGAGTCAATGAATGGGCCGGTAAGTTAATTGGCTACTCGAGCATGCAGGAGAGTGATAGAATCGTTGAGGAATTAATGAGAACGTGAGGAGAATAAAAATGAAGGATGAGTGAGAATAGGAGGCTGTTGCCCAGCATGGTCTCAAAGGGCCGAAGGGCCTGTTTTCATGCCATTGTCTCCATGACTCTCTGAATGGCTTCATCAGTACTGACGAGACCTGGGCAGAAGGAGGTTACCTTACCTGAGTCCATCACAAGTGCTGAAGCTGGCCGTGGAGTCGTTGTCCCCCTTTATGTAACCATGGTAATAGCAATGATCCTAAATGTGGCAGAGGAATAGGCATGGGATAGTTAGCAAATCATTTCACATAGTGGCATTCGTTTCAAAAAGAGTTTGATGACAAGGAGCTTGACAGAGCAAGTGGTTTAACAGAGACAATGTGTTTTTTTGTCTCAGCTGACCAGGCCTGAGCTAGATGAAGTCTGGATCGGTCTCCATTTCCCAGACATAGATCAGGATAGAAGAGCAGGGGATTTCCTCCAGGGTTCTGCGGAATACTAATCCTTAACCCAATGATTAAGACAGGCGATCTGATCGCTTGCTTTACAGTTGATTGTTGGAGCTCACAGTGCCCAGGCTCTCTGCTACATGGTCTATAGTTGCAGCAGTCTATATACAGTGTTGTGAATGTGATATTGGAGTAATCTTTTATATTGGTTGATTCAGCATTCTTGTTCATTTAAATAATTTATTACAGGTTATATACATAAATACGCAAATTGCATACGTCATCACATTATATGGCGTGCCTTGCTTGAAGTAATCTCAAAGTGACATCGGAGTCAGGTTTAATATCACCAGCATGTGCCATGAAATTTGTTATCTTAGTTGCTGCAGTACAATGCAATACATGATAATATAGAAAGAAACAAAAATAAGTAAATCAATTACAGTAAGTACATACAAGTATATCAAATAGTTGATTAAAAATAGTGCAAAGCAGAAATAATATAAAACAGGGAGTTAGTGTTCTTGTATTCATTGTTCCTTTAGGAACTGGGTGGCAGAGGAGAAGTTACATTCACATTTGGGACTCCTGTGTCTTCCTTTGAATTAGATTAATGTTTTAACGTTACAGAACATAAAATGCAGCATTGATGTAGAGTGCATCAGCTTTCTGGGAATGCTGATAATGTGACCCAGCGGGGAGATCTACTGCCCCTCAGCTTCACCAACCTGACCTCCATAGCGTTTCCAGCACGAGGAGATCTGTGGATGCTGGAAATCAAAGCAACGTATACAAAATGCTGGAGGAACTCAGCAGGCCAGGCAGCGTCTATGGACGAGAGTGCACAGTCCTGATGAAGGGCCTCTGCCTGAAACGTCGACTGTACTCTTTCCCATAGACGCTGCCTAGCCTGCTGAGTTCCTCCTGCTTTTTGTGTGTGTTGCCCAGTAGAGTTTGCACGCTCTCCCTCTAATCACATAGGTCTCCTCTGGTGCTCCAGTTTCCCCCCCCCCCCCCCCCCACATCTCAAAGACTTGCAAGTTGATAGGTTACTTTGACACTACCGGGTGGATGAGTGGGAGAATCTGGGGGGGGGGGGGAAGAATCAATGTGGGGAGAATGAAATAGGCTAGCAAAGGGTTAGTGTGAAAATGAGTGGCTGATAGTCGGAATGGACTCAAGAACCTGCTTTCTGGGCTGCCTCTGTGACTCCATGACAAGCTTGTAGTTAAGAATCTAAGTGAATGCACCCCACTCTGAGAAACATTGCATTGTGGTGGGAAAGGTAGCCTGGGATTGTCAGTGACCACTTAGAACACAGCAGATAAGGCTGCTGCCACACGGTGGGTCTGATCCTGCTCTCAAGTGATTCCAGACACTGACCACAGGAATGCTCGCTGGCCACGTGTTACACTGCCTGAATCATCAGAACATCTGTAATATCACCAGTGTTTACTGTGAAGCACGGTTGCAACACATCCTTTCTTCCTAAGAATTTCCTTGGTGTACAGATGCAGGGGCTGGACTAATACTTACAGAGGGTTAAATGAGCATGAATAGTCTTAATTAAGACAAGGTGATTGGAATGACAGACATCACCAGCACTTGGAACATTTTGTTTACAGACGGGCTGTGATTGTCTCTGCTGCTGATGGTGCATTCCAAGACATGTTGCAACCTGCTGAAGAAACCTGCTTTAAAGTAGATAATTGACTCTATAACTATTCTTGCCCCGGGGCTAATCAGCGCACATGTTCTGTAGGCTCTCAAGTGCACCATCTAATGGTCTGTAAACCAGATGGGAATGGGGCCTCTAAAATCAACACCAGTACAGCCTGGGGCAAGAGGTGGCAGTTGTACCCTTCTACCCTCCCACTGTCAACAAGAAGACACACTCTCAATATTGTAGGAACAGCTTCTTCCTCTCCACCACCATGAATTGCTCTTTTTGTACTATCTATTTATTTTTAATAATTCATATTACAACTATTAGTATATTTTAATGTACTGCACTGTATTGCTGCCACAAAACAACAAATCTCATGATGTTTGTCGGTGATAATAAACCTGATTCTGATGCTGAAGGAGGCTTTTCAGCCCATCAATCCCCTGCTTGCTGCTGCATAATAATTGCATCAGTTCCAATCTTTCTCTTATTTCTCTTTATCTCTGAAACTTATTTTCTCCATCAACTTCCCTGCCACTCACTGACACACTAGGGACAATATACAGTGCCCAATTCACCGCACATCTTCGGGGTGTTGGAAGAGGAATCCAGAGCGGAGGAAACCCACACATTCTCATAGAGGGATCAGAAGTGGAGAGAGTGAGCAAATTCAGGTTCCTGGGTGCTGTTATCCCTGAGAACCTAACCTAGGCACAACCTATTGATGCAGCTACAAAAAGGAAAGACCGTGGCTATATTTGATTAGGAGTTTGGGGAGATTTGGTTTGTCTCCAAAAATACTCGAAAACTACAGACATGCCTCAGGGACCGCTCACTGTCTGGTATGGAGGTGGGGCGGTGGGGTGGGGGGGGCAACTGCTTGAGATCAAAGTAAGTTGCAGAAAGTTGCAAAGTTAGTCAGCTCCATCATAGGTACTAGCCTTCGTAGAATCCAAGACATCTCAGAAAGGCAGCATCAATCATTAAGCATGTCCCCACCACCCAGGACATGCCCTCTTAAGTTCATAAGACCATAAGACATAGGAGAAGAATTAGGCCATCTGGCCCATCGATTCTGTTCTGCCTTTCAATCATGGTTGATCCTTTTTTTGGACCTCCTCCCCAACCCCAGTCCCCGGCCTTCTCCCCGTAACCTCTGACACCATGTCTAATCAAGAACCTATCAATCTCTGCCTCACATATACCCAATGACCTGGCCTCCACAGCTGCATGTGTAAACAAATTCTACAAATTCACCACCTTTTGGCTAAAGAAATTTCTCTGCATCTCTGTTTTGAAAGGGTTCCCCTCTATCCCGAGGCTGTGCCCTCTTGTCCTAGACTCCCCCACCATGGGAAACATCGTTTCCACATCTACTGTGTCTTGACCTTTCAGCATTCAAAAGGTTTCAATGAGATCCTCCCTCATCTTTTTGAATTCCAGCAAGTACAGACCCAGAACCATCAAACGTTTCTCATATGATAACCCTTTCATTCCTGGAATCATCCTTGTGAACCTCCTCTGGACCTTCTCCAAAGGCAGCACATTTTTTCTAAGATGAGGGGCCCAAAACTGTTCACAATACTCAAGGTGAGGCCTCATCAGCGCCTTATAAAGCCTCAGCATCACATCCCTGTTCTTGTATTCTAGACCTCAAAATGAATGCTAACATGGGATTTGCCTTCCTCACCACCAACTCAACCTGCAAGTTAACCTTCAGGGTGTTCTGCACAAGGACTCCCAAGTATCTCTGCATCTCAGCGTCTTGAATTTTTTCCCTGTTTAGAAAATAGCCTGCACGTTTATTTCTACTATCAAAGTGCGTGACTGTGCATTTGCCAACATTGTTCTCTTCTTTGGGATGTGAAAGAACAACTCTCTTCCCAATGTTCTCATCAGGAGGGAGGTACAGAAGCCCGAAGGTGCACACTCAACGATTCTGGAACAGTAGGTTCCTGTCTGCCATTGATTTCTAAATGACACTGAGCCCATGAACACCTCCTCCCTACTTTTTATTTCTGTTTTTGCACTACGTATTTAACTAAGATATGCAATAAGCAATGCAATACTGGATAAATATAGAAAAAAAACTGAATTACACACACATACATACTTATTGTAATTCCGTTTTTTTTAATATTTATCCAGTATCGCGTTGTGTTGCTGCCGCAAAGTTAACGGATTTGATGATGTGTGCCGGTGATTCTGATTCACAGGAAGAGCATGCAAACCCCACACAGCACCAGACGTCAGAACGACGTCTCCAAGCAGCTGGAGGTGTGAAGTCGCAGCTCTGCTGAAGATCAGACAACACAGGGGCAGAATGAGGTAATCTGGCCCATCGAGTCTAATCTGCCATTCGATTCATTATTCTTTCAACCCCGTTCTCCAGCCTTCCCACCAGCTGCTCTGCTCCCCTCGCCTGGTCAATAAGCATATTCAAGCCTCAGCTCGCTTTTAGAATCAAAGATCACATGGCCTGCCTAGTGATCATGTCAGTCATTGAATGGTGATCAAGCTCAAGGAGTGTACGGTTTGCATTTCAGATAGATAGATAGATAGATAGATAGATAGATAGATAGATAGATAGATAGATAGATAGATACTTTATTCATCCCCATGGGGAAATTCAACTTTTTTCCAATGTCCCATACACTTGCTGTAGCAAAACTAATTACATACAATACTTAACTCAGTAAAAAAAATATGATATGCATCTAAATCACCGTCTCAAAAAGCATTAATAGCTTTTAAAAAGTTCTTAAGTCCTGGAGGTAGAATTGTAAAGCCTAATGGCATTGGGGAGTATTGACCACTTCATCCTGTCTGAGGAGCATTGCATTGATAGTAACCTGTCACTGAAACTGCTTCTCTGTCTCTGGATGGTGCTATGTAGAGGATGTTCAGAGTTATCCATAATTGACCGTAGCCTACTCAGCGCCCTTCGCTCAGCTACCGATGTTAAACTCTCCAGTCCTTTGCCCACGACAGAGCCCGCCTTCCTTACCAGCTTATTAAGACGTGAGGCGTCCCTCTTCTTAATGCTTCCTCCCCAACACGCCACCACAAAGAAGAGGGCGCTCTCCACAACTGACCTATAGAACATCTTCAGCATCTCACTACAGACATTGAATGACGCCAACCTTCTTAGGAAGTACATTCGACTCTGTGCCTTCCTGCACAAGGCATCTGTGTTGGCAGTCCAGTCAAGCTTCTCGTCTAACTGTACTCCCAGATACTTGTAGGTCTTAACCTGCTCCACACGTTCTCCATTAATGATCACTGGCTCCATATGAGGCCTAGACCTCCTAAAGTCCACCACCATCTCCTTGGTCTTGGTGATATTGAGACGCAGGTAGTTTGAGTTGCACCATATCACAAAGTCCTGTATCAGTTTCCTATACTCCTCCTCCTGTCCATTCCTGACACACCCCACTATGGCCATGTCATCAGCGAACTTCTGCACATGGCAGGACTCTGAGTTATATTGGAAGTCTGATGTGTACAGGGTGAACAGGACCGGAGAGAGTACGGTTCCCTGCGGCGCCCCTGTGCTGCTGACCACCGTGTCAGACCTACAGTCTCCCAACCGCACATACTGAGGTTTATCTGTCAAGTAGTCCACTATCCAATCCACCATGTGAGAGTCTACTCCCATCTCATTTCAATACTAAAGCCTTGTGAAAATAGAGAGTGGAGATTTAGTAACTGATTGCAAAACGGGCCAGTATTTCATGGGCTGGCAAGAATTTTGACACTTCCTGAGCTTTCAAGAGGCATAACTGAAAGACAAGTCTGATTAATGGAAGGAATTAAACAAAATCATTCAGCAGAGACATTCTGTGCCCTGTTAATGTGGTTACTTTTCCTCAGATGTCGAGCAGTTTGTGTTATACTCACCAGATAGACCGGGTTGTCGTGCACTTCAGTCCCATTCTCCAATGTGTAGGTTTCTGAGTAGTTCTTGCCAAATAGACCCCTGTAAAGTGGAGAGATAGGAAATGGTGCCATGGAACTTAGACATAAGAAGTGCTAAAATACAATCTGCTTTGGTTAACTATTAATATGACTGGTGGTAGCAGAAACAAATACAATGCGCAGATCTGTCACCTTAAATGGGGACAGAAGTCACAATATGATTCAGCTGAACAATATGGTTGTTCAGTGACCTCTCACCTAAGGTTATAACCAGGCTGGTTGCTAGGTTCCGGCATGGGGTTTCAGGCAGGAGAGTGCCTAGATATTCCTACGTATTCGCCTAGAGTATTGAGCACCCTGCCATTCCAGGTATTTGAAGGTTGGGTCCTGAGGTAATGGTGTAGTGATGGATGGAGAAGGGGTGGGGGTGGGGAACAGTGATTTTGAAGTGACATAGATCAATTCTCCTCTGTCATCACTGGCTGTGGTCTTCTCCTGATATTATGTCCCTCATTCTGTTCTCTTCATTATGGGGAAAGAGCCACTCAGCATTCACACTGCCAATGCCTCCAAATTACTCAGTGCAGGGTTTCAGAGTTGGGCATAAGGAGGATTACCAACAGTATAAAGACAAGTTTGAACATTGCATTGATTAGAGTGAAGAGTAGGACTCTCATTGCCCTGTGTTATCGCACTGTGATCCGCATCCCTTCTCTGAAGTTCCTATCCCTTCATTCCAACCCCTTGGGAACAGTGGATGTTGGTACACTGCCTACCACTATTCCTGATTTCACTGGAATCTTCGGGGAATCCTGGTCAGATAGTCACAGGGCAGACTATCCTGTGGCACGACCTGTCAGAAGCAGCCCAAACCTGGGGGGAAAAATGGGAAAAATCGCCAACCCTTCTGAAGGCTCTCATGTAACCATACTGGTACAATTCTTGGAATAAAGACACCTACTCATTCTTCTCGAGGTGTATCACAAGCTCTTTGCCTTCCACAGGTACTCCATACCGAACAACAGATGGATAAAGACCCTGCAACAGAAAAGATCTCAAATGAAGCAAATTGAACTTAGAATTCATTGTATGTTTAAAGACCTGATTGGCAACTCTTCTCCCACGCAGATCCGGATCACTAGCTTTCAGTTTTTCTGCCTGTTATCCCCTGGCTAAATTACTGACTAAAGCCAGCACTGTATTGCTATGCCGTTATAAACCCCCATTACCATTACTCCCCTAGTTATCCTTCTCTCTGTCCATCCAAGAGTGCAGTACATTCAGACCTTGCTATTTACTGATTTGTTATCCCCAGGTCTCTCAACTCACAAGTTAGTCCCAAGTCCAAGTTAGTCCCAAGTCCAATGTGAATTATTTTCAAACAAATATATATCTATATAAACATTGAGGAACTATTCACTATCTCTGTAAACAGTGTCCATAACGCTTGTGTCAAGTGGGTCCCCACTGTGTACTTTTCCAATAGAGACAGCATTTTTTGCTTACAAAGCTGCATTGTGTCGTTTCATAAAAAAATCACTGCTTGCAAGTTTCAATCGAGGTAGATTGTTAGCTAATGTCATTAGATTTTTAGGAATTTAGAAGTCTTAATGTGTTTATTAATACATATAGAATATTCCAGAATAAGTTCTTGTTTATTTGGAGTCTGTAATGAGGACAAAGGAGAGTCTCACAGTGGTATCCACATTTTTTTTATACCTTGGGAAGTCCATCCTCATATCCCTGATGAGCAACAAGCACTTACAAGGTCTTGTTTTATTTGGAAACATTATCTCTCTGTATGCCATTGTAACATCAGGACCCCTGTTCCACACCGCGAACCCTTTGACTGAAGCGCCCACATGCTGAGGTGTTATTGCGAGCCTATCACTGGGCTTTGCCCCATACAGTACCTGGCTCTCTCGTTTCTGCCTGACGTGCAGTCTGCGTGGCTTCACCACCTGGTAGTTCTTTATTCCGGGGAGCTGGGAGGTGGCGCTCACTGCAAGCAAACAATGCAGATCGGTCAGAACCAAAATGTCTGGTGGAAACGAGTTCCGTTCTCCCTTCTGGGATAAGATGCAGGAGCTTGAAAGCCCAGTCAACCAGACTCAAGAACTTGTTTACTGTCAGTTTCATGGGAGGCAGGAATATCATTGTTCCCCAGTGTATATATAAATTAGCTAATCTGAATCTGAATTCAAACAAGGCTATGTGCTTGGCCATCCTGCTTTACTTGCTTTACAAGTAATGTGAGGTTGAGTACAGCTCCAATGCCATGTTCAAGTTTACTGACCACAACACTGTTGGCCAAGTGAGAGGTGGTGACAAAGTAGCGTATAGGAGGGAGACTGAAAATCTGGCTGAATGGTGCCACAATAACAACCTTTCACTCAATGTCAGCAAAACCAAAGACTACAAAACCAAAGATTATTGACTACAGGGGAGGAAAGCAGAAATACATGATCCAGTCCTCACCTGGGGATTGGAGATGGAGAGGGTCAGTAACTTCAAATTCCTTTGTGTTATTTCAGAGGATCTGCTCTGGGACTAGCATGTAAATCCCATTTCAAAGAAGACACAGCATTGCCTCTACTTTTTTTGGCAAGTCATCTAAAACTTTGCTGATCTTCTATAGATACACAGTAAAGAGTACCATGACTCCTTGCATCGTAAACTGGTGTGAAAACACCAACACCCATGAATGGAAAAGCCACCAAAATTAGGGAATACAGCCCAGTCTATTTGGAAGGAAAAAGCCCTGGCAACACACACAAAATGCTGGTGGGGATCAGTGGGTTAAGCAGTATCTCATAGACGCTGCCTGGTCTGCTGAGATCCTCCAGCATTTTGTGTACGGTGCTTGGAATTCCAGCATCTGCAGATTTTCTCTTGCTTGTGAGAGGAGAAGCCCTCCTACCACTGAGCACATTTACAAGCAGCACTACCATGAGAAAGCAGCATTCATCAAGGACCCCCACCATCCAGGCCAAGCTCTCTTCTCACTGCTGCTGTCAGGAAGGAGGTACTGCAGCCTTTGGCCCCACACCACCAAGTTCAGGAATAGTTACTAACTTTCAACCATCATGTCCCTGAGTCATTGTGAATAACTTCACTCATCCCCAACACTTAGCTATTCCACAACCTATGGACTCATTTTCAAGGACTCTAGAACGCATGTTCTCGATATATTTTATATTACTTATTTATTAATACTATTTTGTTTCTTCCTGTTTGTCTTCTTATGTTCTTTGGTTGCTTGTCTGTCTTTGTATGTGTAAAGTTTTTCATTTATTCTATTGAATTTTTTTGTTCTACAGTGAGGGCCTGAAAGAAACTAAATGTCAGGGTAGTTTATGATGATATATATGTACTTTGATAATAAATTCACTTTGATCATGAGCCACCTCTGGACCCTCTCCAATGCCAGCGTATCTTTTCTTAAATAAGTGGTCCAAAACTGCTCACAGTATGCCAAGTGCAGTCTGACCAATGCCTTTTAAAGCCTCAGCATCACATCCTCAGATTCATATTCTATTCCTCTCGAAGTCAATGCTAACATTGCGTTTGCCTTCCTTACCATTGACTCAACCTGCAAATTAATCTTTTGGGAATCCTGCACAAGTATCTTTGCACTTCTGATCTCTGAGTTTAGAAAATAGTCTCCACTTGTAATTCTTCTACCAAAGTGCATGACCATACACTTTCCTACATTATATTCCATCTGCCATTTCTTTGCCCATTCTCCTAATCTGTCTAAGGCCTTCTTCAGACTGCCTGCTTCCTCAAAGCAACCTGCCCCTCCACCTGTCTTCATATCATCTGCAAATCTGGACACACAGCCATCAATTCCATCAACCAAATCATTGACATACGACGTGTTAAGAAGCAATCAAAACTTTGACCTCTGCGACACACCACCAGTCACTGGCAGCCAACCAGAAAAGGCATTCTTTATTCCTACTCTTTACCTCCTGCCAGTCAGCTGATCTTTTGTCCACACTGCACATTTCCTCAAAGAATTTCAACAGATTTGTCAGGTAAGATTTCCCCTTAAGGAAACCATACTGATTGGCCTATTTTATCATGAGCCTCCAAGCACCCCGAATCGTCGTCCTTCATAAAGGACTCCAAATTTTCCCAACCACTGATTTCAGGTTAACTGGCCTATAATTTCTTTTCTTTTGCTTCCCTCGCTTCTTGGAGAGTGGAGTGATATTTGTAATTTTCCAGTCCACTGGAACCATTCTGGAATCTAGTGATTCTTGAAAGATCACTACAAATGCCTCCATAATCTCTTCAGCTACCTCTTATGGTGTGGTCCATCTGCTCCAGGCGCCTTATCCATCTTCAGACCTTTCATCTTCCCTAGCTACTTCTCCTTAGTAATAGCAACTGCACTCACTTTTTCCTTCTGACACTCTTGAATTTCTGGCATACTACTGTTGCAAAATTTACTAAATTTATCCGCCATTACTACCTTTGAGCAGCATTTTCTTGTATCTATTCTCGCCTCTCTTTTATTTTTTATATATCTGTAAAAAATCTTTTATATAAAAAAGCTCATATATTATTGGCTAATTTAAGAGAAGTCTAGATTGGTCTATGGATGAGATGGGTGCTCTGATCTGGGTGCAAGTAGATGGAGTTAGGCAGTAAAGCAGGCTAACAGAGCCCAGATGGGCCAAAGGGCCTGTTTCTGTTCCATAGTGCACTATGACTCTATGAGGAAGGCTACAGAAGGACTTAGACAGATTAGGAGAAGAGGCAAAGAAGTGGCAGATGGAATAATTTTGGGAAATGTATGGTCATACACTGAGGTAGAAGAAATAAAAACTCAGATCATTTTCTAAACGGAGAGAAAATGCAAACATCTGAAATGCAAAAGGATTTAGGAGTCGTCACACAGGATTCCCTAAAGGTTAATTTGCAGGTTGATTTGCTGGGGAGGAAGGCAAAAGCAATGTTAGCATTTATTTCAAGAGGACTAGAATATAAAAGCAAGGATGTAATGTTGAGACTTTATAAAGCACTGGTGAGGCCTCACTTGGAGTATTGTGAGCAGTTTTTGGGCCCCTTGTCTAAGAAAGGATGTGCTGACATTGGAGAGAGTTCAGAGGAGGTTCACGGGAATGGTTCTATGAGTGAAAGGATTACTATTTGAGGACTGATTAATATCTCTGGGCCTGTACTCACTGGAATTCAAAAGAATGAAATCTATTCATCGAAATCTATTGAATGTTGAAAGACTTAGATACAGTAGATGTGGAGAAGATGTTTCTTATGGTGGGGGAATCTAGAGGGCACTGCTTCACAATAGAAGAACGTCCATTTGGAACAGGGATGAGAAAGAATTTATTTTGCCGGGGAGTGGTGAATCATTGGAATTCATTGCCACAGGCGCCTGTGGAGGCCAGGTCATTGGCTATATCTAAGGGAGAGGTTAATAGATTCTTGATTAGACAGGGCATACATTGGTTAAGGGAAGAAGGCAGGAGACTGGGGCTGAGAGGAAAATGGATCAGTCGTGATGAAATGGCAGAGAAGACTTGATGGGCCAAATGGTCTAGATCTGCTCCAGCTACCTTATGGTCTTATGACTCTATATCCCCTGAGAAATATGTCAAGAAAGGAAAGAATTGGTGCTGGAGGAAGAATTCTTCTACCTATTCTATTCAGAGACAGGCAAAAGAGAGAAGTGTGGATGATCAAATCTGGAGTAATAAACAATCTGCTGGGAGATCTCAAGCAGTACCTGTAGGAGGAAGGGAATGTTCCTGATGTCCTGATACAGGCTTTTGACCTGGCACTTTGACACTTCCTTTTCCCTCACAAATACCACATGATCTACTGAGTTCCTCCAGCTGAATGTTTGTAGCTTCAGTTACACAAATAGCTTGGTCTGAATCAGATTTAGGTTTACAAATCAGGTTTACAAAGCTACAGCTTTGATTTTGAGGAAGTGAATGGAGTTAATCCTCCAAGAGGACCACAGCCTTGTCATAGGGTTTGGAGGCTTGTGTAACTCAGTGACCCAGAGAGCTATGTTGGCTGGAGTCAGGGCTTTATGCTTTGGCTCTTGGCTGGGGTCACTCATGCCAAACAGGTCAAAGTGTAGAGGACAGACTAAGATGGTCCACCCGTCCTCCAGGTTCGGGGGTTCAGCTCAGGGCTAACAACCCTGACCGATAAATCAAAATTGTTACAGAAACAGCAATGAAGATTCCTTCTACATCTGAGTGCGATGGTATTCCTGAATCATCACCTGGGACTTCTGTGACTGACAGTAATGAAGATGGCGAGGAAGCTACTGACATGATGAAGGAAGCCCTGAACACCGCCAGAGATGGAGGACCTTCATTGCCCTCCTAAACGCCCCGAGTGCAGCAGGCATGGAGTTAATGGAGAAGTCGTTCAATGTGCTATGGTATAGAGCCAGGTGGTGGAGGGTGGCTGTTTGAGCCTCTGCTCAAGGGAAAATTGAAAGACACTCAGAAATGTTACAAATACTTCAAATAATTCATTTAAATTTTGTCACAGTTTTTCTCCCCTCACATGCTGAGTATTTCCAGCACATGCTGATTTGATTTCATGGATTGATACAGCAGGGAGTAAGGCCATTCATCCTAATTGGTCCATGCTGTCCAGTGGACTCCCATTTGAATTAATCCCATTTTCCAGCACTCAGTCCATCACCTTCAATGTCTAGATGAGTCAAGTGATGCCTAGGCACTTAACTGATGTCAGCAACTTTGCCTCCACCACTCTCTCAGGCAGTGCATTCCAGGTACTCACCACTATCTGTGTAAAAAACGTCCCATCTGATCTTCTCTACCTCTGGAGTTCTTACTCCTTATTCTAAGTCCTCTAATTTTATCCGTATTTATGAGTTTATGTCTTATGAGTTTATATTTTAAAGCAAGATTGTGGTGAATTATGTTTTCCACTTGATTGTGCCTGTGTTAACAATCAGATTGAGTTAAATTGCTATCGGATCCTGTAACATGTTGGATTGTTTTCTGGTTTCTGACAGGCTGCATCACTATCTGGTATGGGGGGTGGGCTACTGCACAGGACTGAAAGAAGCTGCAGAGGGTTATAAATTTAGTCAGCTCCATTTTGGGTACTAGCCTACAAGGTATCCAGGACATTTTCAAAAACATTTCAGAAAACAGCGTCCATTATCAACCATTATTAATGACATTCAGCAGCCAGGGCATATCCTTTTCTCACTGTTGCCATCAGATAGGAGGAACAGAAGTCAGAAGGTACACACTCAGCGATTCAGGAACAGCTTCTTCCCCTCTGCCAGCTGATTCCTAAATGGACATTGAACCCACGAACACGGCCTCATTTTTTAAATATACATTATTTCTGCTTTTTAATGCCTTTTAATCTATTCAATGCATGTATGCTGTAACTGATTTACATGTTTATTTATTTTTATAATTTTATTATTTTTCCTCTTCTTCTATGTTTTGTATTGCATTGAACTGCTGCTGCTAAGTTAGCAAATTTCACGACACATACCAGTGATAATACCCCCATAACTAGTACTTTCTTTCCTTGGTTGTGAGGGTTGACAGTGAAAGTAGGGAAGTCATGTTGTAGCTGCACAAAACTTTGGTTAGGCCACATTTGGAGGATAGAGTGCAACTCTTGTTGCTACAATACAGAAAGGATTTACTGTAGAGGCTTTGGAGAGCACTGTCACATTGCTTGAATTAGAAAGAATTAGCTATAAGGAGAGATTAGAGAAAGCTGGATTGTCTTTTCTGGAATGTTGGAGGCCCAACAGAGTCCTGATGGAGGTTTATAAATTAATGAGGGGGTATAGGTAGTCACATTCATTTTCCTAGGGTGGGAATGTCAAATACTAGACAGTTTTAGCTTTAAGCTGAGAGGGGAAAGTTTACAGAAGATTTGCGAGGCAAGATTTATTTTACACAGAGCGTAGGAGGTACCAGGAACGTACTCCCAGGGAAGGTTGTGGAAGCAGATACAATGGTAATGTCTAAAATGCATTTGCACAGCAGGGAATGGAGGGACATGGCCTTTCTGCAGGTAAATGGGATTAATTCCATTGCTACAGTCATCACTGACATTGTGGGCTGAAGGGCATATTCCTGTGCTGTACTGCTCCATGTTAATAGAAGGCAAATGCAATGTTGGCATTAATTTTAAGAAGGACTAGAAATTAAAAGCAAGGATGTAATACTGAAGCTTTATAAGGCATCAGTCAGACCACATTTGGAGGATTAGGAGCAGTTTTGGGCCCTTTCTCTAAGACAGGATATGGAGAGGGTTCAGATGAAGGTTCATGAGAATGATCCCGGGAATGAAAGGGTTAAAATATAGAACCATAGAACTTTACAGCACAGTACAGGCCCTTCAGCCCTCCATGTTATGCCCACCCATATAATCCTTTAAAAAAGTACTAAACCCACACTACCCCATAACCTTCCATTTTTCTTTCATCCATGTGCCTGTCCAAGAGGCTCTTAAATACCCCTAATGTTTTAGCCTCCACCACCATCCCTGGCAAGTCATTCCAGGCACTCACAACCCTCTATGTAAAAAACTTACCCCTGATGTCTCCCCTAAACTTCCCTCCCTTAATTTTGTACATACGCCCTTTGGTGTTTGCTATTGGTGCCCTGGGAAACAGGTACTGACTATCCACCCTATCTATGCTTCTCATAATCTTGTAGACCTCTATCAAGTCCCCTCTCATTCTTCTACGCTCCAAAGAGAAAAGTCCCAGTTCTGCTAACCTTGCTTCATATGGCTTGTTCACCAAACCAGGCAACATCCTGGTAAATCTCCTCTGCAGCCTCTCCATAGCTTCCACATCCTTCCTATAATGAGGTGACCAGAATTGAACACAATACTGTAAGTGCAATCTCAAAAGAGTTTTGTAGAGTTGCCACATGACCTCTCTACTCTTGAACTCAATCTCCCTGTTAATGAAGCCTAGCATCCCATAGGCCTTCTTAACTACCCTATCAACCTGTGCAGCGACCTTGAGGGATGTATGGATTTGAACCCCAAGGTCCCTTTGTTCATCCACACTTTTAAGTAACTGACCATTAATCCTGTACTCAGTCTTCTGGTTTGTCCTTCCAAAATGCATCACCTCACACTTGTCCGGATTGAACTCCATCTGCCATTTTTCTGCCCAACTCTGCAGCCTGTCTATATCCTCTTGTAACCTTCGACAACCTACAGCTCCATCCACAACTCCTCCAATCTTCGTGTCATCTGCAAACTTACCCACCCATCCTTCCACCTCTACATCCAGGTCATTTATAAAAATCACAAATAGCAGGAGTCCCAGGACAGATCCCTGCGGCACTCCACTAGTCACCGACATCCAGGCAGAATACTTCCCTTCCACAACTACCCTCTACTTTCTTCCTTTAAGCCAATTTTTTATACAAACAGCCAAGGTTTCACTCATCCCATGCCTCATGACTTTCTGGATGAGTCTCTCATGAGGGACCTTGTCAAATGCTTTGCTAAAGTCCATGTAGACCACATCCACTGCCCTACCCTCATCAATTTCATTTGTTACCTCTTCAAAAAACTCATTCAGGCTCGTGAGGCACGATCTTCCCTTCACAAAGCCATGTTGACTATTCATGAGTACACTGTACTTCTCCAAATGCTCGTAGATCCTATCCTTGAGAATCCTCTCCAGTAGTTGGCATCCCACCGACATAAGACTCACTGGTCTATAGTTCCCAGGTTTCTCCCTATTACCTTTTTTAAACAAGGGAACTACATTTGCCATTCTCCAGTCCTCCAGCACTTGCCCTGCAGTCAAAGAGGATTCAAAGATCATAGCTAATGCTCCAGCGATCTCTTCTCTCAATTCCCACAACAACCTGGGGTGTATCATATCCGGCCCTGGGGATTTATCAATCTTAATGTTTTTAAGAAGATCCAGCACTTTTTCTTCATTAATCTCCACATTGCCCAGCACACGTGCCCGCTCTACTTCGACCTCATCCTGATCAAGATCCTTTTCACTTGTGAATACTGAAGCAAAATATTCATTTAGGACCTCCCCGACCTCCTCCGCTTCCAGGCCCATGTTGCCCTCTTTATCCTTTAGCGGTCCCACCTTTGCTCTCGTCATCCTCCTATCCTTCACATACACATAGAACGCCTTGGGGTTCTCCTTAATCCTACATGCCAAGGCCTTCTCATGCCCCCTTCGAGCTCTCCTAAGTCCTTTCTTTAGCTCCTTCCTGGCTACCCTATACTTCTCATAAGCCCCTCCTGCTTCCTGCTTCCTTTTTCCTCTTGATGAGTTGCCTTACATGTTTCGTCAGCCACGGTTCCCTTTATCTACCATTTTTTCCTTGCCTCAGTGGGACAAACCTATCCTGAACCCAACTCAAGTGGTCCCTAAACTTCTCCCACATTACTTCTGTGCTTTCCCTTTGAACATCTGTTTCCAGTTTACTCTAGCTAGTTCCAGCCTCATCCCTTCAAAGTTAGCCCTTCCCCAGTTAAGCACTTTACCATTTCGTCTGATTTTATCCATTTCCATAGCTAAGCTGAAGCTAAGGGAGTTGTGGTAATTCTCACCAAAATACTCCCCCACCAAGAGGTCTGTCACCTGACCAGGTTCATTACCCAGAACTAGATCCAGTATAGCCTCTCCGCTCATTGGCCGGTCCACATACTGTATCAGGAATCCTTCTTGAACACACCTGACAAATTCAGCCCCATCTATGCCCCTTGCAATCAGGAGGTCCCAGTCAATATGAGGGAAGTTGAAATCACCCATAACTACTACCCTGTATTTCCTGCACAATTCTAAAATCTGCCTGCTTATCTGCTCCTCGGTGTCCCGAAGGCTATTTGGGGGCCTTTAGGCTACTCCCAGCACAGTAATCGATCCCTTCCTATTTCTGACTTTCACCCAGACTGACTCCGTGGACACTTCTTCTGCAGCGTCCTCCCTTTCTATAGCCGTGATACTATCCCTGACCAGCAACGCCACTCCCCCACCCACTTTTCTACCTCCCATCCTATTCCTTTTAAAACACCTGAACCCTGGGTCCTGCATCATCCCGTCCTGCCCTTCCTCCAACCAAGTTTCAGTAATGGCCACAACATTGTAGTTCCAAGTACTAATCCATGCTCTAAGTTCATCCTCCTTGTTCCTAATACTCCTAGCATTGAAATAGGCACATTTCAACCCCTTTAACTGGCTACAATTATTATATACAAATATGAGGGGGGCTTGATGGATCTGGGTCTTTACTCACTGGAGTTTAGAATTTTGAGGGGTTGGGGGGATCTATCGAGCACTGAAAGGCTTAGGTAGAGTGGATGTGAGAGGATATTTTCTGTAGTGGGTGAGTTGAGGACCAGAAGGCACAGTCCCAGAATAGAAGGACATCTCTTTAGAACAGAGATGAGGAGGAATTTGTTTAGCCCAAGGGCAGTGAATCTATGGAATTCATTACCACAGATGGCTGTGGAGACCAAGTCATTAGGTATATTTAAAGTAGAGTTCATGATTAGTTAGGGTGTCAGAAGTTATGGGAGAGAAAGCAGGAGAATGAGGTTGAGAGGGATAATAAACCAGCCATGAAGGAACAGTGGCGCACCTGATGGGCCAAATGGCCTAATTCTTCCCCTATGCCTTATGGCCTCAATCATTTCCGTTCCAGAACCCAGATGATTTCAAAACATGCAAAGTAAATTCAGTACAGACAATGATCGAGCATATACACACGCAGATGCTGAGTCACTGTTAATTCTATCATCACTGAAGCATAGAAGAGGATTGGTCTTAACATAAACCTCAGGAAGAAATTGGTTCACTCAATATCTGCTTTCACAACTATTGACCATGAAGATCTCCAGCAAGATCCATGTTTCAAATGCCATCTCTTAGTGAATGCCGGCATCAGTGAGAGAATTCACCAGTGTAGAGAAAAAGATATCTAAAGACCAGGACATTGAATGCAGCCCAGGGTTCATGGTCTACTGGGCAGCAGTGATCCTGGCCCTCCTGAATGCTTCCTTGTCACAAATAGCAAAACCCCTCGTAATGTTGGGCCGATACAGCCAATCTGTCACAATTCAAGATTCAAAATTGTTCAGGCCTCAGATTCCTGAAAAGGGGAGCTTCAAAGGAGCACGACATCTACAGAAGGCATGAGGAAAATGTGCAAGAAAGTTTTCATGTTTTCATGAATCACCAAAGCATAGAACAGTGGGGACCAAGTGCTTGTAAATGGGATTTTTATGGTTGGATGCTTAATAATCAGCATTGACAGGTTGGGCTTCTGTGCTGGGTGACTCTATCCTCATGAGAAATTTTACCACCTTCATCTTCATGCTTCTATTAGCATCTACGCCAGGACCACCAGACTCAAAACGAGTTACTTTTACATGCACTCAGGCTAATCAACCCCTCCACTCACTAAAGCACCCGACAGCAACCCTGCCATATCACCACTAATTTATTATTTCCTGTCAGTTACCTTATTTACAGACACTTCTGTGCCTAGCGTCACTTTACGAACGTACAGTCAGTCTATGTACATAATCTATCTTATGTATTTATATTTACTGACATTTCTTGGCCCACTTGACTTCAGCAAATGGGGAAGGAAGTGGGTTTCTTAAGTCGCAAGTAGGGGGAAGTAGTTCAGCTTATCGAACATACTTAGTGCAATTCTGTCAGTCCTATCCTCACTTATCCCACTCTGTCACACGCCTTCTAACACCTCACCCCTCCTGGTATTCCCATATCTTCTACTTACACTTGGGTTCACATGGAAGCCAGTTTACCCCGACTGTGTTTGGTCCTTTTCTCATTATTGGCTTGAGAGGTTTGGGTTTCATGGGCTGAGCCCGTACTTCATTGTCCATCCCTGACAAATTGGTGGTGAGCTGCTTTTTTTGAACTGCTGCAGTCTTGAGGTATGGATATCGGCACAATGGTGTTCGGGATGGTGGAGGAACAGCGATACATGGGCATGCTACATTGGCCAAAAGACCATAAGATCATAATCAGGCCATTCAGTCCATCGAGTCTGCTCCACCGTTCTATCATGGCTGATTTATTATCCTACTCAACCCCCATTCTCCTGCCTTCTCCCCATAACCTTTCATCCATTTACTAACCAAGAGCCTATCAACCTTTGTTTTAAATAAAAGCAATGACTTTGCCTCCACAGCCACTTGTCGTGATGAACTCCACAGATTCACCACTCTGTGACTTAAGAAATTGCTTCTCATCTCTGTTCTAAAGGGTTCAACTTCTTTGCTGACGCTGTGCCCTCTGGCACCTGAATTTGTGGCACCATTTGCAAGCTGCCCCGGCACATCTTTAGGTCGTGTTGGTTGTTAATGGAAAGGACACATTTCACTGTACGTTTGATATGCATGTGATAAATAAATGAATCTGACTCTGAAAATCAGGATTGTAGGTGGTGTGGAGGCAACTTTCAGCTAGTGTTCCCATTCTTTTACTGCCTGTGTCCCAGATGATAGAGTTGTGGGTTTAGAAGATGCTACATAGAACAGTACAGCACAGAAACAGTGCTTTCAGCCCACGGTGTTGTGCCGAACTAATTAATCTAGTAATTAAACACCTAACTCAACTAAACCCTTCTACCTAGACAATGTCCATATGCCTCCGCTCTTTGCACATTCATGAGTCGATCTAAGAGACTTTTATATAGGTCTTCCACATTTGCCCACACTGTCACCCCTGACAGTGCATTTCAGGCACTGAAAAAAACTTACTCTGCACATTGCCTTTGAACTTGGCCCCCTCTCATCTTAAATGCATGCCATCTAGTGTTAGACATCTAGTTTTGACCCTGAGACAAAGACTTTGGCTGTTTATCCTGTCTACGTCTCTCATAATCTTAGAAACATAGAAAACCTACAGCACTATACAGGCCTTTCGGCCCACAAAGCTGTGCCGAACATGTCCTTACCTTAGAAATGCTATAAATTTCTATCAGTCAATATTGCCCCCTCCCACCACCCCCCCCACCCCCAGCCTCCTCTGCTCAAAGAACCCATATTTGTCCAGGCTCTCTTTATAGCACACACCGACTAACCGAGGTAGCATCACACAATCATTCCTACAGTTCTGATCAACAAGCTCCAAAACCTGGGCCTCTGTACCTCCCTCTGCAACTGGATCCTTGACTTCCTCACTGGAAGACCACAGCCCGTACAGATTGGTAATAACATCTCCACCTCGCTGATAACAACATTGGCGCTCCTCGGGGATATGTGCTTAGCCCACTGCTCTGCTCTCGGTACACCCATACGATCGTGTGGCTCGGCACAGCTCAAATGCCATCTATAAAGTTGCTGATGACATTACCATTGTTGGCAGAATTTCAGATGAAGACAAGAAAGCGTACAGGAGCAAGGTAGATCAGCTGGTTGAGTGGTGTCACAGCAACACACTTGCACTCAACATCAGTAAGACCGAAGAATTGGTTCTGGACTTCAGAAAGGATAAGACGAGGGCACACCCACCAGTACTCGTCGAGGGGACAGAAGTGGAAAGGGTGAACAATTTCAAGTTCCTGGGTGCCAGCATCTCTGAGGATCTATTCTGGGCCCAACATATTGATGCAGTTACAAAGAAGACACAACAGTGGCTTTATTTTATTAGGAGTTTGAGGAAATTTGGTATGTCACCAAAGATACTCTCAAATTCCTACAGATGTATCGTGGAGAGCATTCTAACTGGCTGCATCACTGTCTGGTACAGTGAGTGGGGCCACTGCACAGGATTGAAATCAACTGCAGAAAGTTCTGAAATCAGTCAGCTCCATCAAGGACTCTAGCCTCTGTAGCATTCAGGACATCTTCAAGGAGCGATGCCTCAAAAAGGCAGCATACATCATTAAGGACCTCCATCTCCAGGACATGTTCTCTTCAGGATCAGATTTTCCAGGGATTTATATTCCCAGTGAAGTATGCTAGGTCCACTCAAATATAGACACACATAGGAGATGGGACCAGGCCTTCTGCAGTGCCCGTTAACCTACCTTGCTGTAGGTGGGCGTGGGAACATGGAGGGGGGAGTTGACGGGGAAGGTGGGGAGAATAGGTTACAGCGAACGACATTGGGAGATTGGGATTGTGAGCCTGTGGAGACTCGTTGGGCCAAAAAGACTCTTTCTAAATTATTAGGAGAGATTGTATTCAATCACGAGGATGATAAATTCAAGCCTCAGCAAAAATACTCAGAGAATTGCCATCAAATAATTCTGCTGAAAGGTACATGAGTTAGCAATAAAGAATACCAAACTTACCAAACTGTGGAACAAAGTAACAGAAGAAGAGAGAACACACAAGGTACCAGGTATTAACCATGTTTCCGACACTTCACTCGGACAGGAAGCAGCTGGCTACTCAGCTAGTACAGTTGTGGAAGGGATCTCAGGGTGGCTTGTTCTTGTGCTCCTCATCTGCAACCGAGTTTCACTTCCTCATTCGGTGTCTGTGTTATAACTTGTAAGAGGAGGGATTTCATCAGAGGATGGTGGTTAGGCATGCAGCTTAGTAATCATATCTGCAAAGCACAGTCAGCTCACATGGATATTTTATTCCACAGGAAACACTGGAAGTTAACGTGTCTAAAAAATTAAAGCCAAGTGCGAGACATCATGGTTTGATGTAATCGATTGAGGTAATCTATTTCAGGATTTCCCCCAACTTCCACTAACGTCCGTGCACACTGATCCTTGCACCACAGATGGCAGAGTGCCAAGACACTGTAATCACAGGCTGGACCTTGCTACTTCCACGGTGGGTTTTAGCCTTGTTTGCCTTGGCCAGCAGTAACTGCTTCCATCGTCAAGGACCCCCACTTGGTCATCAAGGACCTTCCACCATACTCTCTTCTTGCTTCCATTATCAGACAGGAAGCCTGAGCTCCCATGCCACCAGCTTCAGAAACTGTTATTATCCTAGAGCCTTCTTGAACTAGCGTGACCAACTTTAATAGACTACAAATTCATATTCTCAGTATTATATATTTATTTAAAATTTTAATTTACAGTATTTTTTTGCACATTGTCTGTGCCTTAGTTTATGAATTTTTTAATAAATTCTGTTGTGTTTCTTTATTTTCCTGTAAATTCCTGCAAAAAAACTTGATCTCATGGTGGCATATAAGACCATAAGACCATTACACTGTAAGACGTCGGAGCAGAATTAGTACTTCGTCCCTTCGAGTCTACTCCACCATTTCATCGTGGCTGATTTATTATCTCTGTCAACCCCATTCTTCTGTCTTCTCCCTGTAATCTTTCACGCCCTTACTAATCACGAACCTATCAACCTCCGCTTCAAATATACTCAATGAGTTGGCTTCCACAGCCGTCTATGGCAATGAATTCCACAGGTCAAATACAAGTAAGTGGGACTGGGATAGAGTAGCACAACGGTTCATGGACACCTTTCACTGAAAGGCCTACTTCTATGCCGTACAGCTCGATTCTAAATAGGCCCTCTCCCCTCACCATCTGTGGGTCACTGGTCCGTACGTGCACGGTAAAGTGAGGGTGGAGAGAAGCTGTTACCACTATAATACTGAGACAGACCAAGATAGAAGTAGGTCCGAAGGATATAGATGTGGGGGTAAAACCTTGTGTTGAATTGGGTGAAGGGGTGGACATGAGGGTGGGATGTTGGATGTCGTTGGACAGAGATCATCAGGAGAAGGGACAAGCACCAAGAAGGGGAACTTACAAGGGGAGGGTTGAAATGTCTGCTGCTTTAGGAGGTACAGATGGAGGAAGCTTTCCTAGCACACACACAAAATTCTGGAGGAACTCAGGCAGCATCTAACCCATGTTTGCTTTTGCCTTGAGGCAGACTAAACGTAGGCAGATGTTTCTTTGAAGAAGAAAGATGAGAATAATATCTGTGGAAAGACAAACTGAAGCTGTAGCACGCAAGTTGCCCACCAGCTTAAACCCTAATCACGCTCTCCCACCTGCCACAAACCCACAAGTGGGCCTCTATTGTCACATGAACTAAACACCTTCAACATCTTTCCAATTCGTTGTCCAGAGTGTTGACTTTTAATTATATTCACTCACTGTGTCGTTGTTGGAAAGACCAGTATTTATTGCGCATCACTAAATGCTCATAAATTGTTACTTACGAGTTACAAGTTAACTGCATTGCCGAATTTGCTTGGCCAGAGCAAATTTCCTACAGAGACGCATGATTCCTGGTCGCCATCATTAATGCTAACACTTTAATTCAGATTACTCGATAAACTGAAATTAAATTCCCTAGTTGCGCACCATGGACAGGCTGGATCTTTTGCCTTTGATTACAGAGCTGACAAGTGTGAATGAAAGGTTGGTGCAGACTTGGGGGAGGGGGGAAAGGTGGTTGGTTGAGGAGATGATAAGGAAAATAATAAGAGAAGAGGTGGAGAGGCAAATTCAGAAGAAAAGGTGAGAAACTAGAAAAATAATTGTAACTTGATATGTTGTAATAAAAAGAAACAGATCAAAAGATTATTCCTTGCTACTGGTTATTTTTATGAAAGGGCAGTGTGACATATATTACAACACCGGCTCTCCGGTGCACTTGTCATACCTTATAAAACTGCGATGACCTGTGATAAGAAAGGGAAACTTCAATATCTGGAGGTGGTCAAATTATTCCACAGATATTATATTAATTAGAAATGCGCTGCTAAAACTAGCCCTAATATTTTCTGAGTTTGCCTGTGTCAAAGCAATTTTGTATATTTAAAGGCTTTCATTAAATCTTTAATTAAGATGCAAGGGATAGAAACCTTTTGTTCTGCTTCCTTAATATTTCTGACTCTCCAGCTACCAAACAACCACCATAAAAAAGAAGGCTTGTAGAAAAAGCCTTTACAGTCAAATGAGTATTAGACCACAAGATGATAAGACAAAACAGCAGAATTAGGCCATTCAGCCCATCAAGTTTGCTCTGCCATTCCATCATGGCTGATTTATTATTCCTCTCAATCCTGCTCTCTTGCCTTCTCCCCATAAACTTTGATGACTTTACTAATCAAGAATCTATCAATCTTCACTTTAAATACACCCAGTGACATGGCCTCCACAGCTGTCTTTGGCAGTAAATTCCACAGATGCATCACCCTCTGGGTAAAGAAATTCCTGCTCATCTTGTTCTAAAAGGACATCTTTATATTTTGAGGTTGTGCCCTCTGGTCCCAGACTCTTCCTCATTATGAAACATCCTCTCCATATTCACCCTATCTAAACCTTTCAATATTCAATAAGTTTCAATGAGATCCCCACTCCCACCTTCATCCTTCTAAACTCCAATGAGTACAGACCCAGAGCCATCAACCACGCCTCATAAATTAACCCTTTCATTCCAGAGAGCATTCTTTGGACCCTCTCCAATGCCAGTACATCCTTTCTTAGATAAGGGGCACAAAACCACTCACAATACTCCATGTGTAGTCTGATCAACATCTTGTAAAGCCTCAGTTCAATGATTGAAGTGTACTATGCTTACAAAATTATGCAGAACAAGATTCCACAGAGAACAATTTGATCAGGGCAGAACTCCCATTTTATGAGTGTAGGTTGATGGACAGCAGGGGATCGGGCTGCCATTTCATTGAATTGGGATCCTTCATGACCCTCTTAGACCTTGTTTTAAGACATCCCAGTCTGAAGACATTGCCCACTAAGACTGAGGTTAGTTAGTCAAATGGTGATATCAGGTGACTGGTGTGTTACAATGGAATATGGTCACAACAGAAGGAGTCAGATTTAGTTTGCAGTTGGGTCAGGAGATTTAGATCAATAACATAATCAGACACTCTTGACAACTAGGGGTACCACCACTATCCACAAGTTGTAAAAGGCTTTGAGGAAGCAGTATATGGAATATTGTGTTAGTTTTGTTTACTTTGCTATAGGGAAAGATGCTATTAAGTTGGGAAACATGTAGAGATGATTTACTAGGCTGTTGCTGGGGGTTGACGGATTTGTTGCAGGGTGTTGAGGGACATTGCTGGGACTTGTTGTTGGGCATTGAGAGTCTGATTTATGGAGGGAGATTCAGCAGGTTTGGGATTTTTTCCATTGGAGGGTAGGAGTTCCGTATTTTGCACCTTTTCCTTTGACATTTAATGAGGCCATTCAACCCATCAGGTTTACGCAATCCCAGCTGACACGTTCCCCAATTGTTTCCCTGTCACACCCCAGGATCCTTTCTCTACACGCTAATAATTTAGAGTAGCAAACTCATCTCTCAACCGGCAAGTTATTCAGAAACCAGAGCACCTGGGGCAACCCATGCAGTCACAGGGAGAACGTGCAGACTCCACGTAGACAGTACTGGAGGTCAGGATTGAACTGGGTTACTGGGACTACATAGCAAAACTAACTGGTGCACCACTGACCTGCCACTTCGACAGGAGCAGGAGGTAGTAGTGACCGACAATAAATTCCACTCAGTTAATGAAGTCCAAACAAAACTTATTAGCAATCTACATTTCTAAAGGGGCTTGCAATTGCAAAGCAGAGTTTTAAACCAATTGAGCCAAATTTACAGGAATGTAAATGTCACAACTTTCGCTGACATGTTTAATCCTCTCCCGTCTCATCAAAGACTCATATCTGACAGACTTTCCCTTCATATTATCCCCCCACGCCAATTCAAAATAAAACTCGATCAGGTCAAAAATTGAGGGTTATTGAATCTTACTTCAGGCAACCTTTCAGTTCCTGCATTCCACTGGCAAGGCACGAAAGGTTGCTGTGCACCGATAGTGTCTCCCTCAGGCTCTAATCTTAAACAGATCAGTTGGTGGAAATCCTGCCAGAACCCATCTCCTTTCTCTGTATGGCGGCGGCAAGTAATTGAAGGAAGGGTTCCAGAGAAAGCAAGCTCACACAAGTGGAACAAAGCATGACTGGGGCCCCCTCCAAGCCTTTTCTAATCTGGTCGTCTTAAATTGCTTCAGTCTTTGAACACAAGGCTGCAGACAGAAGCCATTCAGTCTATATGGGCTGAAATAGTTGTGCTTGTCTGCATTTGAATCAGTCAAATAATATAGAACATAGAACTGTATAGCACAGTGCAGGTCCTTTGGCCCATGATGCTATTCAAACCTTTTAACCTACTCCAAGTTCAATCAAACCATTCCCTCCCACATAGCCCCCCATTTTCTTGCAGCCATGTAACTATATCTGATCCCTCTATGAGGACTGGTTCATACACGGGCCAATCCTCACAGAGGGATCAGAGGTGGAAAGAGTGAGCAATTTCACGTTTCTGGGTGTCAAGATCTCTGAGAATCTAACCTGGTCCCAAAGTATCGATGCAGCTATAAAGAAGGCAAGAGAGCAGTTATGTTTCTTTAGGAGCTGGAGGAGATTTAGTTTGTAACCTACAACACTTGAAAACTTCTACCGATGTACAGCGGAGAGCATTTTGACAGGCTGCATCACTGTCTGGTATAGGGGCAACCACTGCCCAGGGTCAAAAGGAGGTTCAGGAAGTTTTAAAATTAGTCAGCTCCATCTTGGGTACTAACCTCCATAGTATCCAAGACATCTTCAAGGAGCTGTGCCTCAGAAACGCAACATTTGTTATTAAGGACCCCACCCTCCCCCCAACTCCCATCACCCAGGACATGCCATCTTCTCATTGTTACTGTCAGGAAGGAGGTACAGAAGCCTGAAGACACACACTCAGCGACTCAGGAACAGTTTCTTCCCCTCTGCCGTCTGATTCCTAAATTGACTTTGAACCCAAGAACACTAACTCACTTTTTTCTATTACTTCTGTCTTTGTACTATTTTAAATTAACTATTTAATATACATAAATATACTTACCGTAACTGATTTACTTTTTTTCCTATATTATCATGTATTGCATTGTACTGCTGTTAAGTTAACAAATTTCACGATACATACAAGGTTATTAAACCTGATTCTGATGTCAGAGTCTCTTAAATGTCCCTGTATCTACCTCAACCACCACCCACTACCCCCCTCAGCAGTGTATTCCACACACTTACCACTCTCTGTGTAAAAGAAACATCTCTGATATCACCCCGCCCATACTTTGCTCTATCACTTATATGCCCTTCATATTGGCCGCTGCTGTCCTGGCTACTGACTCTATCTATGCCTCTTATCATCTTATACACCTCTATTCACCTCTTATTCTCCTTCGCTTCAAAGACAGAAGTCCTAGCTTGCTCAACCTTTCTTCATAAGACATCATCTCTAATCCAGGCAATAACCTGTTAAATCCCCTCTGCAGCCTCTCTAAAACTTCCACATCCTTCCCATGATGAAGTGACGAGAACTGAACGCAATACAGAATCCAAGATTTCTATAGAGCTGCAACATTATCTGGTGGCTCTTAAACTCAGTCCCCCGACAAATGAAGGCCAACACACCATATGCCTTCTTAACCTCTCTCTCAACTTGCACGCCAACTGTGAGGGATCTGTGATTGTTGGTCCTCTGTTTGTCCACACCAGAGGTCACCAATCTTTTTTGCACCACGGACTGGTTTAATATTGAAAATATTCTTGCGGACCGGCCGACGGGGGGTGGAGTGTGGGTGTTAATCATGACCGGAATATAGGTGATAAGCCAACTATTAGTCACTTATAAATGGCTAATACACTCAATTTCATTTCTAAAAGGGTTTATTTAATGAATTTAATATTAAACACACATTTTCCTCGTATGAACATATAAATTCATTGCAACACACTGGTGAGAGGACAAAGTAAGGGCCAGAGGTCCCCGTGCCGGGGCCGCGGCGGTCACAGTCCGGAGAGGGCAACTGACCGAGCGAGGAGTGCGACAGGGCGTGTATCCGCCCCCCTTGTAGGATCTATTGGCCGACAAATGTTTGGTTCGAAGGATGACTTTGAGTAGTTCGTAGCGAGATAGCTGTTCTGCTACTTAGGAAACCCTGAGCACAAATTAGGCCATCTGCGAATACTTTAGTACCGGATTCCCCACAAACATTCGGTGTGCTAAATAGGTTTAGAGGCGGTGCCTATCCGTCCACGCTCCAGGCCAAACAGGAGGCATGCTCCAGGCGGGAGGCAGCCGTTTACCTCCCAAAGAGTATCACGTGACACTTTTCAGGATTTGCTACTTCTCAGATCACAGCTGCATCTATTCATGTCTCATTCATTGTAACCAATTCCAACATTCTACACTATCCAAAACACCACCGGCTTTTGAGTCATCGGCAAACTTTCTAACTTATCCTTCCCCTTCCTCATCTAAATCATCTAGAACAATTTCAAAGAGTATGGGTCCCAGGACAGATCCCTGCGGGTCATCACTGGTCAGAGATCTCCAGGAAGAATACCCTCCATCTACAACTTCTGCAGGCAGGACAATTCTGAAATCATGCAGCCAAGGTTCCTTGCCTCCCGACTTTCTGAATGAGCCTACTATGGGGAACTTATTGAACACCTTCTGGTTTGCACGCCATTAGAGAGTCTATTTTCAGAACTTTTCAATTCATATTTTTTTTAACAACTTCTGTTTGAGGTCATCCATCTGTAATTTTGTTTGGACAATGTGTTATGTCACTTCTCCTGACTTACCAGCCAGGTTAGAGAGGAAGAACACATTTATATGTGGTCTTCTAATGTACTTAACAGACAGAACAGAAGACCGTCATTCATGGTGGTGCAGTGGTGTAACTGGTAGAGTTGCCACCTCATTGCTCCAGAGTCGTGGGCTCAGTCTTGATCTCTATGTGGAGCTTGCACATTTTTCATGAATGCATGGTCTCCTTCCTCTGGCACGCAGGTTGGTAGATTAACCGGTGAACGTAGACTGCGCCCGGTGTACAGATGAGTGGGCGAATCTCAAGTTGAAGTTTTTGTCATGTGAGGTAAGAGTACAAGGAAAACATTCTTGCAGCAGCATCACAGGCATGAAGATTCAGATGCAGCATATAACTTACACATAAATTATACAAGAGAACGACAGTAAGGCAATACATTACCGCAAAAACCAACGGAATCAGAGAAAAGTCCGTAGGAGTGTAGGGGCTGGTCAATAGCGCTCATTGCTGAGCTTGGATTGTCATTGCGCATGCTGGTTCAAGAACAGAGTGACTGAGAGGAAACAGCTGTCCCAGAGACACAAGTGACTCGGCAGATAATGGAAATCTTGAGCAACGTGCACAAAATGCTGGAGGAATTGACTCAGCAGGTCAGGCAGCATCTATGGAGGGAAATGTACAGTCAACAAATCAGGTCAAGACCCGATGATAGGTCTTGGCCCGAAATATTGACCATTCATTTCCCTCTATGGAACTGCTGAGCTCCTCCGGCATTTTGTGCTTGTAGCTATTCCTGACCCTGGTGGAGAGGGACTTCAGGATGGTGATGAAACGTCTGCAGGCTAATTGCCAAGCTTGGTGAACGTTGCAGCATCAAACACCTCAACCCAAGTCTCCAATATTTACCACCATCATAAACTTCTGGATTCTGTATCTCCTGCTTGAGAGGATCTTTGATTATAAATGTCAACCTCTTGAGTCAGCACCTTATGTAGATGCTTTTAATGATGTGGAGGGCTGTGCCCACTAATCTTTTCCACCTCTTACATTCCTGTGCATTGGTTTTACATACATAACAAGTCATGATGCAATCAGTGAGGTTTGATATGTCACCAACACGCCTAACAAATGTCTACAGTGGAGTATTGGGTGATATGCCTAACCTCCTGAAATATCTAAGAATGAAGAAGGCCCGATATGTCTTTTTTGTGATTGTATCTATCCATCGGGCCAAGGGCATGTTATCCAAGACGAGAACACCCAGGAATTCAAACTTGTGAACTCTCTTCATCACTGACCCACCAATGATAATGGCATATTGTCTCCCGACTTCTCCTTTGTGAAGCCAGTGATATGTTCCTCAGTCTTGGTGGAAGTTGATGGAAATGTGGGGAGAAATAATTGGGATTAGTATAAATGATATCCAATGATCTGTGCGGACTCAGTGTGTCAAGTCACATGTTTCCCTGCTGTATGACTCAATGGGTTCATGGCTCCTGACCTTTAAACCAGTACAATAACTTGCAGCGTATGGAAGTGGAATCTCTATTTATAAGATAATGATTCATAGACAAGTTCAGACCTTACTGAGTAACTGCACAATTATGTATCTAGTTGACAGTTAATTATATTCTGCCTAAAAACTTCATCATCAGTAATAAAAATAGAAAAATGCTGAGAATATTCAACAGTTCAGGCAGCAGCTATGGAGAGAAGAACAGAGCTCATGTTTGAGTTCATCAATCCTTTTTGATGCTGCTTTACCTGTTGTACTTCCAGAATTTTCTGTTCTTATTTCAGTTTTCCAGCACCTCCTGATGCTTAGCTGATTAATTGGGATCATTATGATTTCTCAAGAAATATATGTGTGGTGTTTTCATGGAGTTTCCAGGTTCTCCCAGTAATCCTGCAAGTTTCTCCTGGTGCTCCAATTTCCATCTGCTTCATCTTTATCACTTGTAGCCACTTTCATCCACTGCCAGCACCATGGAAAGCAAAGCACAAGGGGAATAATCCTCAGGGAAAGGGCAAGGTACATCTTTATAAAATGTATGTGCAACACATTCATTCTCTTCAATTTTGCAAATAACTTGCCAATTTCCAGAGAGATTGTGTAGCCACTTAGCAATGACTTGTGTAGAGTGTGGCCCCTGCATTGTTCTGGGTCGACCATGGATGTTGCATCCTAGCTGTCTACAGCCAAGCCAGGGCAGTATGATGCGGCAAGCAAGCTGTTGCCGATGCAGGAGGCTTCCCCTCTCCACAATGCTGATAACTCCATAGGAACGGCAGAGACTGACACAGTTTAGTATCAGCAGCGTCGCTGGAGCTGCCAGTTGATGTTTGAAGTCGACGAAGGACTGCCTTAGAGACCCTAGCTAAGGAATCCAGGATTCTTCATCGGAGTTTACTCCTGAAGACTTCTCCATGAGTGGGTTTCATCACAAGTTAGTAAAGGTTAGATCAGAGTTTTCCTTCTCCTAGATGAGCTGCCAGCAAGCCCCATCTGCCCAAAGTGACGAGGTCCAAGGTGCCAGTAACCTGCCTTTGCCCCTTCTCCTGTCAGTAGAAACCAGTCCGCTGGGCTTAGCAGCGTGAAGGCCAGGAGCTGGACTTGGTTGTCAGAGGTCAGTTGAGATGCACACCATTGGGAGCATTTGATAGGTCCAATTGCTCACCCTCACCCTCCTTCTAGGCTTTGACAACCTTAAGGTACCTAGTGTAGTGTGAAAGGGTAAAATGTCTATAGGATAATAGCCCAGAGACACGTTCACTTCTTTGGGATTAAAAATCTGCTGTATTTATCCATTTTGAGCTGAATCAGATTTAATATTACTGGCATACTGTATGTCGTGAAATATGTTGTTCATGACATAGGCCAGTAACATTAAAGCTCTAGATCTAGAGCAATGTACTTCAAAATTGAAAGTTCAAAGTAAATTTACTATCAAAGTACATTCATATTACCAAATGTGTGGCCTCCGTCAGTCATGGTCGACCATGGGTACTGCGCCTCTGGTAGTGGCTCCTCCAAGGCGCAAGCCAGGGCAGAGTTGATTTGGAAATCCATCTGTTGCCCGTGCAGTGGGACCCCCTCTCCATGCTGATGACAGGTCTAAAGGAACGATGAAAGTCGATACAGTTTGGTGCCAGCAGCATCGCAGGAGTTGCCATGCCGGTGCTGGGTACAGCAGTCAGCCGCCTTCCGGACTCCGACTCCGGATTTTTCCTCCGGGTTTACTCCCAAAGCCTTTCCCGTGAACGGGTATAGCCGCAAGGCAGCGGAGGTTTGAAATCGGAGTTTTCCCTCTCCTAGATGACCATCCGTGGTTAACGAGCCCCATCTGCCTGGAGCAACTGGTTTTAAAGCACCAGTGACCCACCTTTGCCCCTTCTCCTGTCAATGAGAACAGCTCTGCTGAGCACAAGAGCTTGAAGGTCAGGAGTTGGACTTGGTCGCCAGAGGCTGTTTGAGACGCACGCCATGAAACATTTGTTTAGCAGTGGGAGCTCGTCCCCACTATCACCCTTCAGCTAGGACTACCCTTGGAGCCAAAGACTACCCTGAAATTCATTTTCTTGCAGGCATTTACAGTAGAACTAAGAAATACAGTACAACGGTGCACTTTACATGCATTTTGAATTATATTTTATTAACTAATTTGTGTAATATTTTCTTTTAGGTGCTGTGTGAGATATGCATTGTAGGGGTAACTTGGTCCAGAAGAACGTTGTTTCATTTGGTTGTATAAATGTACAATTGGATGATAATAAACTTGGAATCTGAATCAATGAAATACTACACACACACACACACCAGAACTAACAACTAACCAAGTGAAAAAGTCTCAGAACTTCTCAGAATTTCCTTTCAAAATGACCCAAGTCACTCAGTTCCTGGGCTACTGGGGAGACACAACAAATGCTGGCCTTGTCTGTGATGCCAATATCCTATGGATATATAAAGTATAAATGGAAGGTTTCTTACCCAATGAAATTGAATCCTGAGCTGCTGCTCTCAGGATCATCAAGCTGGCAAATTAAAGATAAATATTGTCCAAGAAAGGTGTCTTTTGAAACCCGGGTGTCAGTTCACATTAAGTATGGTGCTATTCTTCAGTATGTAACTCCAGAGGTCAACAAGTAACCTAAGGTTCATCAGATTAATTCAAGGTTTAGATGATTACATTTACATTTTGACACCCCAGGCTTCTATTCTTCTTCCTGGGCAGTCACTCTGGATTGAGGATGGTAAAATTCCATAGGGTTTGTGAGGTCTGAAGTGGCTAAACTGTGTCCTACCGACACTGCCACAGGTGGGGCAATGGTCGACCAATGGAGTGGGATGGTGGATAGTCTGAGAAGTGGCTTTCACCTAGTGTTGCTTAAAGTGGGCTTCTGTGTGTGCCCAATGCATGGTCTTAGGTTCTCAATTCTTCACTTTTCATTCTTCACTGCATGGTTGTGGGCTAGAGATTTCTTGGATTCAGTAGAGATGTTGCAATTCTTCAAGGGGAGTTGGAGGAAATCATGATTCACTTCCTCCCTTTGTGAAAATGGTCGAGGGTCTTCTATCCACCATAAGGCCCAGAGGATTGCTAATAATTCTGTTGCAAAGACAGAAACACCATCTGAAACCTGGTGACCAATCTCAACTCTAAATTGAGACACGTACATCCCAAATCCTGCCTTACTGCTCTCTGGGTCCACTGAGCCATCAGTAAAAATCTTCAGGCAAGAACCCCATTTATTATTTAAATACTCATTTACGATCGCTGTTGAAATTGCTCTGCTTCCTTCAAGCTGAAAAGGAGGAATAGGTCTACTTCTGGTTCTGAAAAAAGCCAAAAAGGAATGGGAGGCAAGCAAAGTTGGTCAGCTATGTCTTCCTCAATCAGTTTCAATTTTACAGCCCAGATATTAACCAAATATAAAAATGGATATCTTTTAATTTTACTTTGACACTCCGACATCTCCTGCGAAAGACATTTTGATGGGCAGCTGTGATTGAAGCCATTTAGTTTTGCCCAGTACTGCAGGCCCAACTTAACTCATCTTAAATGTAGAGGCGCTTCTCCCATCTCCACACATAATGCATGGACTGATGTTGTTCTGAAAGCTCCACAACAGAGTCTAAGTGCTTTGGACTGCACAGTGTCTAATTTTCCAAGCACTGCCGTAGCAGCGGAACCATAATCAATTACTGATCTAATCATAGCTAGATATATTAAGTACATAGTTTCCCATCCTGCTCCCCAGTCACATCCAGCAATACTTCTCATAACATTTAAAACTTTCTCACAGTTTCCAATTGTTTTATCTCTATGAACCCTCCAAGCAAGTCTTTCATCAAACCAGACACCTAAAAACTTGAATACTTTGACTCTTTCTAATGGAGAAACATATAGACACAAATCACAATCAGGAATCTTTCTTCTAAAGCCAAAAATCATACAGTATTTGGACTTAAAAGCAGAAATCCTGAAACCCCATTTGTTTGCCCAGTTTCCAACTGATCTTAAAGCCTTTTGTACCTGCTTTAATATATACATGACATTTCTTCCTCTTTTCCAGATTGCACCATCATCTGTAAACAACGATTTGCTAAATCCTGTCCCTACCTGTTCAAAGATATCGTTTATCATGACATTAAAAAGAACTAGACAAATGACGCTTCCTTGAGGGGTACCTGATGCACCATCAATAACTCTGAGACGTGGGTTAAGGTAGGCTTTTATTGGCTGGAAGAAAGCACAAGCAGCAAGTGACCATCACACAACATCCTGGAGACTGAGGAAGGGTCTGTGGCTCCAATCGCTTTTATACCGGGGTATGTGGGAGGAGCCACAGGAGCAGTCAGCGGGGGTGGGGGGGGGTGCGTGTCCAGACAGGTATATGTAGTTCACCACAGTACCATTATCTATTTTAACTGACTTGGAGCTTGTTCTTCCTATTCTTACTTGAATTGTCCTTTCCTTAAGAAAATCTTTGATCCAATTAAACATTCTACCTCTAATTCCCGCATCATAGAGTTTAATTAATAAACTATCCTTCCACAGTGAGTCATATGCTCTTTCAATATCTAGAAATACGCTTACCATTACTTCTCTATTTTTAAATGCTTTTTTTAATATCATGATCAAAGCACTGATGTTAAAGCTATAGGCCAATACGAACTAGGACTAGATGCATCTTTACCTGGCTTTAAAACTGGAATAACCACCAAATGCTTCCATTCTACTGGTAATTTTCCTTCTTCCCACACTGAATTAAACAAAGCTAGCATTTCTATTAATACGGAGTCATCTAAATGCTTAAGCAATTCATAACACAGTCCATCCCTACCAGGAGAAGTGTTTGAACCTGATTGGCAGCTTCCTGCAATTCCTGAAGGGAGAAAAACAAATTTATGGCACTATTATCATCCAGACGCCTGTTTAATTTCCAACTTTCCTTTAACATAATTTCCTTTCTCAAATCACCTGACTCCCCAGAACTGTGTAACGCTTGGAACACCTCTACAAACATATCAGCCTTTTCCTTGTTGGTTACGGCTTCAATATCTCCTTGCAGCAAAGCTGGGATAGATGGTTTTCTATATATCCCTGACATTCTGTGAATGATCATCCATAGCTGCTTTATAGGTGTCTCAGGGCCCAGGGTTCCACAAAATCTTCTCCAACTATCCCTCTGAATTTTTTTTAATTACTCTCCTTGCTACTGCTCATTCCTTTTTATACTCCATAACATTAACACTGGGTACTTTCTTAATTTCCTGTAAGCTCTATTTCTGTTTCTTACTGCTATATCACAATTTTTATTCCACCACAGAACTAATGCTCCAGCCTTGGGAACATTCCGTAGCATAATAGTCAACTGAACAACTTTATGGACTATAGAACAGAGGGATTCATTCCACTCGTCTATGGAGCCTCACTATCAATCTCTTCTATTATATCCACGGCTTTCTCCTGGTACTCATCCCAACGGGCCAATGGCAGCTCCTTCTTCTTCCTTGAGTTCTTACAGCAGTTGGCATCCACACTGTTGCATTACTGACATCTTCAGGATTTACCGTCCCTCGTTATCCATTCACTTGACTGCCTAGAGTCATCTTACCAGTCCCGTCACCCTTAAAGATCTAAAGAACCATTTCCTCCCCTGATCACTCTCCCCACGTTCCAATAAACCTTTAACGCTGTTCTCTACCAGTCCCATTTTGCGTAATTGTTGTAGCATTTGTTGTCTTTCCTATGCAAATTTCCTGCATGAAATAAGGATATGCTCTACTGTTTCAGTCTCCTGACATAGATCGCAAAAACCTGTTGGATGTTTATTTATGATGGCCAGAGTACCATTAAAGTTGTTGTGCCCAATTCTCAGTCTACTTATCATTACTTGCTCCTTCCGCTTTACTCCCCTACTCCTTCCCATATCTACTCTGTTTGAATTGAATGTAAATGTCTTCCTTTTATTGCTCTATCCCAATGCTGCTGCCACTGTTGATTTATCCTTCTCCACACTATGCTCTTCCCCTCTGATTTTGATAGTTTAATATTGACCTCTACAGATCCTTTTACGACTGCTGCTTTGCCAGCTTATCTGCCGTCTCATTTCCCATAATACCCGAATGCGCTGGAACCCACACGAAAGCAATATTTTTCCTTGTCTCGTCAGTCTTGAATTTGCATACAGGATTTCATAAAGTAGATCCTGGTGTCCTCTAGCTGTACCCACCTTAATGCTTGCAAGGGCCGATACAGAATTGCTACATATCACAATATTATTACAATCAACCTGCTCACTCCATTCTAGTGCTAACAATATGGCAAACATTTCAACTGCATAAGCACTCAAGTGAGCTGTTGTTGTCTTGTTAATTTCCACTTGATAACTTGGCACAACAATTGCAGACCCTGTTGCATCCATTTCTGGATCCTTTGATCCATCTATAAAAATCTGTACTTCTTTATATTTACATTCCCTATACCTGTGATATTCACTGAGTATATCAGCCATTTTATTACTGCATTTAATCTTAAGCAATTCCAAATCTACAGAGGGATTTTTTAATATCCAGAAAGGTCTGACAGGCCACACCACACTTGGACAAAACTCTTTATCATATACATCCATATCTTCTGCTGTTTGCTCTCCTGTCCAGCCAAAACTTTCTTTTTGTGTCCTTTCCTTCTCCCAGCATGTGTCCAACACCATTTTTGTAGGATGGCTATCACCATGCCCCCTTAAATTAATCCAGTAATTGGCCTCCAGCTGTTTACGTCGCAGCCCCAAAGGCATTAATTCCACCTTGCATTTTCATAACTGTATGTTCAATATTTCTCCTTCTTTTCAACATAGCCCTATAATCTGCAAACAATCTACCACTTTCGTTGGTATATTTACGAATATATCATTTATCAAAATGGAGAAAAAAGTTGGACTCACTACACTCCCGAGGCGTCCCATTTTCTACAACATACTGGCTTGATAGCTCTGATCCTGTCTTCACCTGAATAGTTCTCCCGTTTAAAAAGTCCTTAACCCAATTGAACATTGCCCCCCGATTCCCATTAAATGCAGCTTGATTAGGAGCCCCTCCTTCCATAACATATCATAAGCTTTCCCAATATCAAACAAAACTCCAACCACTGTCTCTTTATTTACTTGTGCTTTTCTTATTTCGTCCTCTAGACACACCACTGGATCCATAGTATTCCTTCCTTTCCTGAACCCGCTTTGATACGTAGCCACCATACCTCTACTTTCCAGAAGGTACATTAACCTCTCATTTATCATTCATTCCATAAGTTTACATATATGAGACGTCAAGGCAATTGGCCTGTAATTTCCTGGCCTGCTGGCATCTTTTCCAGGTTTCCTTATTGGAATAATTATTGCCTCTTTCCAGCTCCCTGGTATTCTCCCTTCATCCCAGACTTTGTTATACAGAAGCAGTAGTTTCTCCAGACTTCCTTCACTCAGGTGATTTATCATACTATAGCATATTTCATCTTTACCTGGTGCAGTCTTTCCTGTTTTATCTAGTGCCTTTCTTAATTCTCCCATGCTGAAAGGGACATCTTGCACACCGTCAAGGTTAGTTTTCCTAAGTATAGCCTCCATATTTTCAGCTTTTGTTCTCTCTCTACCTCTTCTTCCCTTCTCAGACAAATTATCAGAACTATGTACCATAACAAAAGTACTTGCCAACAACTCTGCCTTTTCCTTATTTATAACTGCAGTCACATTTCCATCCACCAGAACTGGGTACCTCCACTCTCTCCTGTCCCCTCCCATCCTTTTTATCAACCCCCACACCTCTCCTGCTTGGGTTGTGTTTCCGATTGAATCACAATACTTTTCCCAGTGCGTCCTTTTAGCATGTCTTACTGTCCTCCTTACTACTGCCTGAGCTTGTTTGTACTGAATCATATGTTGGAAGTTATGAGTTCTTCTAACCAATTTAAAAGCCTTATTTCTATTTCTCACTGCTTCCTTACAATTATCATCCCACCATGGCATTACTCTCTTCTCTGTTCCTCCTTTACTTTTAGGAATGGATTCTAATGCATCTGATATTATAGCTTGTTTTAATATGCTGTCAAGTGTTTCTATGTCCATCTCATCACTGACCCGACTCAGATATCTATCACTTTTTTCCAGAAACTTCTCCCAATTGGCTTTCTCAAGGATCCATTTCCCACCTTTATTCTCTGTGACCCATGAGGCAGAAATATTTATCTTGCACCAGATTGGGTAATGATTACCCCCTACAGTTCCTTCTTGGTACACTAACCACTCACATACTGATGCAATAGAGTTTGATACTAATGTAAGATCAAGCACAGATTCTTTACCTGTATTAACATCAATTCTAGTACTACTGCCTTCATTTAGGCACACTAAATACTTCTCATCTAGCAACTCCTCTATTACCTGACCATTGATGTCTGTTCTGTTGCTCCCCCATAATACATTATGTCCATTAAAATCACCACACCAAACAACGTTACTACTATTCTGCTCTTCTATCTCCTCAAGCTTGTTTAACTCTAGCCTTTTGCATGGATTATAATAATTCACAATCACCAACTCTTTCCTTTCAGCCCATACTTTTACTACCACATACTCTTGTTCACTTCCTATACCTAGTATTCTATGAGGAACTTCTTGCCTTACATAAGTTGCACATCCTCCTCCCCCCCCCCTTTCTCCTGTCTCGCCTTACTGCCTCATAACCATATAAAACAAAATGTAAATTAGATTTTAACCAGGTCTCCTGGATACACACAACATCTGGCTTTTCTCTCCTGCTAGCTATAAACTGCTTGAAATCTTGTCCATTACTAATCAGGCTTCTTGCATTCCATTAAAGAATTAGCGTTATTAGTAATATCAACCCACACATCCTGTCTCTTGACTTGACTGTACCCCGAGTTCATCATTTACCTCTTCCCATTTTAATCCTATCATACCCAAATGGTGCTCTGCAGCTTTCACAATAATCTGAATCCTTTCAGTTTTAGATTTGATCTCACAAGTTGCATTTACCACTCCTGCTACAAAGGTCACCAATTTCTTCTTCTCTATCCATGCATTCTTCTTATCTTGCCTTTCTTTAGCTGCCACTTGCTCTTTGCTACATCCTCCCTCATTCATTTTCTTCTGTCCTGCCAACTTGACTGCCTCAGCATGAGACTTTTTCCTTCATCCTTATCTTCTGCACCTCCACCTCTTTTTCCACCACTCCACATCCCCAGTACACTACACTATGGTTACCTCCACAATTACAGCACCTTGGTCCCACTCCCTCTCCACATTTTCCATATTCATGTTCCCCACCACACTTTGCACATCTTCTCTTTCCTTTGCACACTTTGGCCACATGCCCAAACTCCCGGCAATTGAAACACCTCATAGGTTTTGGTATATATTCTCTTACATTGTATCTCAGAAATCCAAAATATAACTCCTTTGGAGGCACCTTACCCTCAAATTCTAACCAAACAGTTTCAGTCTCCCTTTTCTCTGCTCCCCTTGTCATTCTTTTCACACTCTTCACTGAACTATTCCTCACCCTTAAGTTCTCCACTAGCTCCTTCATATTAACACTGAGGGCAACCCCAGAGATCACCCCCTTGCAACCATTGACCCTTTGTGCTCCAATCTTACAACCCTGGACACTTTGACTTTCCCAACAATAGTCACCTTTATTGCCTTCTCCATCTGCTCTTTAGTTTTACATTCTATCAGCAGGTTTCCATCTCCTAAAATTCTGACATGGCTCACTTTCCCTACTTGCCCTCTGATGATTTTTGTTAGATTAAGTGGATTGATTTTCTTTACTCCCCCTTCCCCCTCAAATCTTACCACTGCATTTAGCAATGTTGCCCTCAGGCCCTTCTCCTCAACTTCCCTCCCTTCATTTTCCAATCCACCTACACTAGACCCACCTCCTTTCCTTCTCTTCCAACCCATCACCTTCCCATTTTCAGTACCTCTCCCCACCTCTTCCCACTCAAACCCCATGCTGCTGCTGTCACCATCAGTCTCCCTCCCTGCCATCCTATCAGAGTTTGCAAGGAACCGTGTACAAATATCATTCCAGTCCTATACAGGCCATCATTCAATCCACTTCCACTTCCACTTCCACTTCCACTTCCACTTCCACTTCCACTTCCACCTCCACCTCCACCTCCACCTCCACCTCCACCTCCTATCTGGTCAGCCAGAAATTCATGGCAGCTCCTTGTTATGATCACAGGGTTTTATCATGCATTTGCTGGTGGAAAGCAGGTGTGTGTAGTTAGTGGAACCTGGGAATGATTGGAAACTAAACGGGGGGATTGAGGCCCAATTCCTGAGGTAAACAGCCAGGTGGGGGATTGCCAGAAGGGACCATGACAGCCACCTGCTTTAAAACGGCAGCCGTCATATCTGTACCCCAAGAAGAGCAGGATTAGCTGCCTCAACAACTACTGCTCGTTCACACTCACATCTACAGTGACGAAGTACTTCAGGAAGCCTTGCCCGAGCAAGGACCTAAACCCATTATAATTCACCTTCCCCTGCGTCAGGTCTATAATGGATGCAATCACACCAGCAACTCACTCTGCTTTGGAGCACCAGAACTACCACAAAACATACGTCAGGCTGCTGTTAATTGGTTACAGCTTGGCGTTCGATACCTTTGCTGCCTCAGTACTAACTATCAAGCTTCAAAACCTGGGCCTCTGTACCTCCCTCTGCAACTGAATCCTCAACATTGAGGAACCAGTTAGTGAAGTCGGTAGTAACATCTCCTCCTTGCTGACGTCAACACTGGTGTACTGCAAGGGTGAGTGCTAGCCCTCTGCTCTACTCTCTCCACACTCATGACTGTGTGGCTAAGCACATGATAACTACAAATGCGCAAATAACATCACTGTTGCTGGCAAAATGTCAGGCAGTGACAAAGAGGAGTGCCGGGAATGAGATAGATCAGCTATTTGAGTGGTGTCACAGAAACTTAACCCATGATCTTAATTGCAGTCCTACCCAACCTCAGTGGAAAAAGCCTGCTTGCATTTAACCTACCTATACCCCCCATAATTTCTATCAAATTTCCTCTCAGTCTGCTATGTTCCAAGGAATAATGTCCTAACCGATTCAATCTTTCCTATAACTCAGGTCCTCCAATCCCAGCAATGTACTTGTAAATTTTATCTGTACTCTTTCCACCTATATACATCTTTCCTGTAGGTAGGTGACCAAAGCAGCACACAATACTCCAAATTAGGCCTCACCAATGTCTTGTACAACAT